>NC_141922.1:673000-1009500 GCF_057802395.1 Ceratotherium simum simum
TCCTGTCGCACTCTAGAGGCAGGGCGGGTGCAGGCCCAGCGCTGGGAGTGGCAGCCTGCCCACGCATCCCTGGGGTCACGTCGCTGCTTTTCGCTAGCATTTGCCTGTGTCCCCTTTTGCAAGAGGGCTGTCCTCTTCCACCCAGGTGGGCCGGCTTGGCAGACCAAGCCTCAGGAGCCCCCCCCCGAAGGCAAAGCAGTTGGCATTTCTCCTGGGACAGGTGAATCTTCTCTGTGCCAGGAATTGGGGGAGCTAAGGGACTCCAAGCTGAAGTCAGGCCCAACCCAGGACTGATCTAGAATGTCCAGCACCTCACCCTGGATCCGGACCTACTGGGGCTGTGGGGAGCCTTGCATGCTCCGGTCCCGCCTCCCAGCCATAGGCCCCGCCTCTCCCAGAGGCCCCGCCCCCCCTACGGTACTGAGGCTCTTCCTTATTGGTGCGCTCACAGCCCGTGCCTTCCCATTGGCTCGCAGCCCTGCTCTCCTCGCTCTCAACGCCAGTGCCGGAACCTTGGCTCGCCACCACCTCACCCCCGGCCGGACCGGTCCTCTCTGCTAGTCCCCGCTCCACCCTAGTCGCCTCACTCCTGCTGCTACTTGCCAGCTGACGGCTTGGAGTTGGGACGTGGACACAGGCAGCCGCCTCCAACACGACCCTTCACTCTTCATTGGCTACTGGGCTCAGCCTCTCCAGGCCTACTGGTAGCCTGAGCCGTCAATCTTCTCCTCTGCCCATCGCGTGCCAGGCTGGGCCGGCCCTCTAGTTCTTCGCTCTGTATTGGACTACAGCACGGCCAGAAGGCGCGCAGCCGCACGTGGGCGCCCCTGCGGGGCTTCCCGCACCGCCTTGGAGAGAGGGTGAGGAGGGAGTGGCAGCACCCGTACGTTCGGGGCTCCGGAGGGGACCCTCTCTTTCGTCCGCCCTTCCTGGGGATCAGTTCTCAGAAAGGCCTAGCTCAGTCTGGCAGATGAACAGACGAACGTTCTGGGAGACTGGATAGGAGACGGGGCTGGTCCAGACCCAAGAGGCCGGGCTGCGTTGGCACACGGGAGGGGCTCTCCCACCCAGTCAGGGCGGCCCTTTCAGCAGGCTGCTCGAAGACACCTGCCAGGTAGGGACGCCAGACTGGCATCAGCCCCAGATGGCCCCATGGCAGCAAGAACCTGGGGCCCAGGTGCCATCGTGGAGGTGGTGGAGCAGGGGTGAGCCCGGCAGAAAGGCAGTGGCCAGTCCATAGGAGAAGACACTGACCTTAGGCTGAATCTCTTGGTTTATTTGCTTCCAGAGAGGCGCTCTTCTGGGTCCTGCTCAGCTAATGGGTTCTGCTGCTAGAGGTGTTTCTTGGGTAAACCAGGCCCGAGCCCCCGGTGAACGCTTGCACCCTGAGATCCAGGACGCTCATACTCCATGCCCTGTGCAAGAATCGTGTCAATCGAAAGTGTGACTTGGACTTGCCTGCCTGCGAGTCACACCCTGCGGTTGTTACGGTGGATTAGTTGCTTCATTTAACGACTGGGAGATTGCAAAGACTGTGCAATGCTCTGGGTCCCCACGATCTGGCACCTCAGGCTCGCCACGCCCTTGCAAAACTGGCCCAGACCGGGGAGGCCCTGCAAGTCTGTGGAGGTGGGCAGAAGGGGGGCTGGGTGGAGGGTGCCAGCTGGAACGTGGCTACTGCGGGGGAGCCTGCACCTTCGCCCTACCCCTGCTGGGCCCTGTAGGGGGAGAGTTGGCTGTCCTGGGAGTTTGCGGGCAGGGCAGGTGTCTCGGAGATGCAGGATGGGGCCTTTCTCTTGCTCCATCCTCAGGCCTGGTGCTTGTCTGAACAGCCTGTTAACTTGTAAAGCCTCAAAAGGAGTTTATTCGAGAGTAGCCAAAAGAATTGCAATTCGGGATATGCACATGCTATTTCAACCACAGACAAATCCAGAAAACAAAGGAGGGGATCTGCCTTTCTGGAGAAAGAGGGGGAGTAGGGAACGGCTGTTCTAAATGAGAGGAAGGGCTGTTCTAAATGAGAGTCTACCGGGGAAAGTAGCAGTTCAGGGCGGCACGGCTTCTCATTGGCTGGGCTGTTGCCGGCTGGGGAGGGAAATCTTCCTTCATAGTAAAGTAGTTGTACTTCCTGTCCGAGATGCAGGCTCCTCTCTTCCTGGTTGGTGTAATTGACGATGTGTGATGGGGGTGAGAGCTCCCTCTACAGGCCTTCCCGACTCAGTTTAGTTAACGTTTTCTTTTTTTTTTTTTTTTATAATTTTACTTATTTATTTATTTTCCCCCCAAAGCCCCAGTAGATAGTTGTATGTCATAGCTGCACATCCTTCTAGTTGCTGTATGTGGGACGCGGCCTCAGCGTTGCCAGAGAAGCGGTGCGTCGGTGCGCACCCGGGATCTGAACCCGGGTTGCCAGCAGCATAGCGCGTGCGCCTAACCGCTAAGCCACGGGGCCAGCCCAGTTAAGGTTTCTTTTAATTTCCGCAAACCTAAGCCGAAGAAAAGCAGGCGCCTGCGGTGGTAACCAGAGGGCTCGCGGAGCAACTGTGCCGAGAGATGCGCGCTCGGGCACCAACGCACTGGGTGGTGGGCGAGGCCAGCCCCCACGGACAGGGCCCCGCCAGCCGTGCGCGGCAGCTACTGTAACCGACGAGCCGTTTCATAAATAACCCACATCCCACATTCCTGCGCCTGGGATGAGGAATGACGAAACCCTGTGTTTAGAGAGTGGGACAAGGGCCAGGAAAGCGATCAGGGGAGGAGCGCAACTGCTAGGAAGTCGGGAGTGTTCCGTGGAGAGGCCGAGGCCCGCGGACAGCGTTGTCCGCCACCAGCTGCATGCCCCCGTACTTCCTCCGGCGCGGGGCGACTACGACTCCCAGGGTGCCCCGCGGTCCCTCTCGCCCGCGTCGACCACGACTCCCAGGGTGCCCCGCGCACCGCGACCGCGGGCCAGTTAGCAGCTTCCGGAGCGACGCAATCGGGATTCGTGGCCGACTCGGCGGGCGCGCGGGCTACGGCGGCCGGTAGGGGGCGGCGGCGGCCGTTGGCCAAGGGTCCTGAGGCGGGGCCGCGGGCCTCGGGCTCTGAGAGGCCGGCGGGCCGCGACTCGGCCGCGGGAGCGTGCGGGCTGAGGCCATGGGCGACCGCGGCAGCGCAGGCGGCTCCCGGCGCCGGAGGACAGGGTCGCGGCCCTTGAGCCAGGGCGGCGGCGGGCCCGCGGCTGCAGAAGAGGAGGTGAGGGACGTGGGCGCCGGGGGGGACGCCCCGGCCCCGGACAAGGACAAGGACGGAGACGCCGACGTGGGCAGCGGCCACTGGAATCTGAGGTAGCGGTGCGGCCGACTCCTAACCTCTGACCCTTGACCCGGGCCCCCGCGACCCTCCCCGGTCTCCCGGGCGTGGCCGCAGCAGCGCGGGCTCCGGGTCCAAGAGCCTGGCCCCAGGACCTCGCGTGGACAAGTGTATCCCCTGGGTCCCCGCGGGGAAACAGAGGCTTAGGGGTGGAGGGTAGCCTGCCAAGGTCACCCAGGTGGGGGCGCTGAGGGGGGCCGGCAGCAGCCCAGCTTCCAGACACCCCCGACCCCCGACCCCCGCCCTGCAGGTCCTCCAGTGGATCCTGAGGCTCTTTCTCTGGGTGAGCCAGGAGCCTGGCCTCTAGGCGGGCTGGTTCCAGCCATGCCCAAGTGTCTCCTGTCTGGAAGGAGATGGATGAGATCGGGAGGTTTGTCCCTCCTGATGAAGGGAGGGGAGTCTCTCCCGAGGACTATGAGGGGTGCCTTGGGGGTAGGGAAGGGTCCCAGAGGAGGATGGGCTAGCTGGTGAGGGGGCCCGCAGGAGACTGGACTGTCTGAGGACAGGGGCATGGGACAGTGTGAGAGGCTTTCTGGTTCCTGCAGACTCTTTCAGAGGGGTCTTTACAGGGGTCCCTTCCCTTCCTGGCTCATTCATCCCTCACCCAGTCCTTGGCTGGCCTGGGGTCCTGCTTAACAAATGCCGCTGTAGGGAGAGTTGGGTCCTGTGTTGGGACTCACCCTGGTTGGAGTATAGGAGAGAGGTTTGAAGTAGGCACACCCACAGGTGGGTGCTCCCCTTAGCTGAAGGACTGACAGGAAGGAGTGGGGAGAGCAAGCCGTGGCTGATGGGGAGGACCTGGCCCCCCTGGGCGTTGGCTCCCTCCTCCAAGCTGGCTCCAAGCGATGTCTTTACCACCCTCCAGCTACCCCCTCCCCTTCTGGCCTTCACCCTGGCCCAGGGGCTCTTGAGCACTCTGGCTTTGGGAGCAGCTTCAGAGCTAAAGGTTATCAAGGGAAGTGGGCAATTGGTCAGTTGGTTGGCAAGGATTTGCTCTCTCAGTAAACAAGAACTGAGGCTTTCTTCACCATGCGCTGTGGGGAGGGGGTGGGTGAGGGCAGCTGGGGTACAGGTACTGCAGGACTGTCCCTGCTCTTGGGGTACTCACAGTCCACCTGGGAGATAAGGTAATCTCAGCACCGAGCAAAGGTCAGGCACGGAGTTTGGAGTTCATGAAGGAGTTGGTGCAGGCGCCATGAGGGAGGAGAGTGGTTCTGCTGAGAAGGATGCTTGTTTCCTGTGGGCCTGGGTGGTGCTGAGGGAGGCTGCAAAGGACAGGAGGGTCCTAGAGTCTTCTCTGCTAACTCCCCAAGACACCCTCTTCAGGAGGCAAGGGCATGGCTAGCATGATCTCCATCTTGAGGGGATGGGAACCAGGGTCCTTTGTGTGAGATAGGAAGTGCTGGCTTTGGGC
Organism: Ceratotherium simum simum; assembly: GCF_057802395.1. Lineage (NCBI taxonomy): Eukaryota > Metazoa > Chordata > Mammalia > Perissodactyla > Rhinocerotidae > Ceratotherium > Ceratotherium simum. The sequence goes on from NC_141922.1 coordinate 677,766, forward strand.
CAAGCTGCCACCCTGGGATGGACAGTCACTTTCCTGCTTTGTGTGGGCCAGGTGTCCAGAAGTCTCTCCTGTGCTCCTGCTAGTTTGGCCCAGTGAGTGGGAGCCCCGTCTGCCCATTCTCGAGGTCTGGACCCCTGGGAAGAGGAGCAGTAGATGGCAGGGATGGGCCTGCCCAGGGCTGGAGGGGAAGCTAGCCATCACCGTCCCTTCCTGGTCTCCAGGATATGCAGACTGTGTGTGTTTGTCCCTCAAGCCCAGATGCCACAGGGTTTGGGGTCCCCTGGGGCTGCCCCCTCCTTGTCATCTCTCCACCTACTTCCCTTCCCCACTGCTTGTGGCCTTTCCTCCCCGTTCCTCCTGCTACCCCTTCCTACACTTCCTGCTCACCTTGGCCTGGGCAGGTTGGTCAGGCTCTGGCTCTAGGTGTGAGCTCATTTCTTCCGGACTGTGGCAAGGTGTAGCTGTGGGGCAGGAAGGAGAGGGCACCCCTTTCTGCTCTTGCCTTGTGGTTCACTCCTTTCAGGTGCTCCACATACTCCCTCATGCCCGGGACGCCTGGGTGCCCTCCGGCCGTCGGTTCATGGGCACTCCAGGTGGGACCTTCTGGTTGCGGGGCTTCCCCAGGGTGTTGTCCCTGTGGTGTCCTCTGTCTCTCCCTCTCTAGCAGGGCCTGAGGATGTGGGGAGCTCACTCAACCACCTTGCCCCCCAGGGCTCGGCCCAGAGGCTGGGTGTGCCGAGGACGGGGACAGCTGGGAGATGAGCTGGCACTCTGCCCTCTCCTTGCTCTGCTTGGCCCTGGAGCTGGACCACGTGGTCCACACTTGGGGGCTGTGCTTCTGGGCGAGCTTCGAACCTTGGCAAGCCTCGGTTTCCCTGTGTGCCCGCCTCCCAGTGCTGATGTGAGGGTTGAGGTGATACATGCGATAAGTTAAAATGGCCCTGCTAGCTCGGTGGGCCTGGGGAGCCGATGTGGGACTGCTGCAGGGCACAGAGGTGTGAGCGGCCCCTGCAGTAAGGGAGAGGGTGACAGACAGCTCTGGGCATGGTGACCAGATCTTGCCTCCATCTACCCTCTGGTCCACTGCTGCTGACTACACTGTCAAGGCTGGAACTTTATAGGTGTTGGTGGACGGTGAGCTTCCTCCCCTGGGTCAGGGCCTCTGACCTGTGGGTGAAGGGGGCTGCCTGGGGTTGGGGGTCTTCAGGAGGCTTGTGGGGAGGGACATGAGAAGTGGGTGTGGATGGGTTGGGGAAGACCTTGGAAACCTGACAGCAGGGATCTGAACGAGCTTTTATAACGTCATTTTGATGTCAGATTTGGAAAACGACGCCCTTTCTCCACTCCTGTTTTCATCGTAGAGATTGCCACAAATAAAGCCAGCATGGTCTTCTTGGTGGCCCAAAGGGGGCAGGGGTCACACTGTTGTGAAACAGTCCTCTGGGTGCGCTGAGCCAGGCGTCACAAGTGCAGACAACAGTTGGCAAGTTGTGGTACGAGGCAGCTTTGGGATGGTTCCAGTGAAAGCAAATGGGCTGAAACTTGGCGGAGGGGGCTGGGGAGGCCCAGTCCAGCAGACTGACCCAGAGACTGTCCTCTCTGGAGAGTTGGACCTTGGACCCCTGCTCACCTTGCGGAGAGGCACGTGCAGAGACTCAGGGAGAAGAGGGCCTTGGGAGGAGATCACAGCCTCACTGCAAGGCCAGGACAGACCTGGAAGGTGGACACAAGGAGGCCAGGCCTGCGACAGGGAGAGGCAGGTGGGCCACGTGCGGTGCAGACCTTGGTCTTGGGAGACAGAGGTCAGACCTGTCGGCAGTGCCCTGGCTATAGTGCTGAGCAGCATCCCTGACCCCTCACCTCCTGGGTGGGGCCGTCCGAGTGCTGACCCCAACAGTAGCCAGGCTTGCCCCTGAGGTGGGGCCAGCCCTGCGAGGGCATCTGATGGGGCCCGCTTTCCTCACCCAGGTGTCTCAAGAGGTGGAGGTGTGTGTCAGCAGGAGGGTAGGGAGGCCCTGGCCTCACCTCTTACAAAACTGGAGGCCTTGCTCAATGCTGTGTAGGGCTTCCTGAGGCAGGGCTGCAGCCTGTGAGTGAGTTGGGGGCCAGGTCTGGGCCTTGCCCCAGCCATGCTGTGGCTACTCTTCCACCTTTGCGTTACTCTGAGGATCAGGCAGGGACACGAGGGTCTGCTTACGTGTCCCCCACCCCAGCACTGGGTGGGAGCATTCACGGGTGGGCACTGAAGGTGCCTCTGCCTGCTTCTGCTGGAGACCTTCCTGCCATCAGGCGCCCAGCCCCTGAGGGAGCTTCTTTGGGCCCCCTCAGCCCAGGCAGGAACACAGCACTTACCCTGTGGTTGAATGGGGACAGGCTATCATTTCTCAAAAACAACTGGAGGGGCCGGCCTGGTGGTGCAAGCGGTTAAGTGCACGTGCTCCGCTGTGGTGTCCCGGGGATCGCCGGTTTGGATCCCGGGCGCGCACCGACGCACTGCTTGGCAAGCCATGCTGTGCCGGCGTCTCACGATCCTGGGCGCGCACCGACGCACCGCTTGGCAGGCCATGCTGTGGCAGCGTCTCATGTAAAGTGGAGGAGGATGGGCACGGATGTTAGCCCAGGGCCAGTCTTCCTCAGCACAAAAAGAGGAGGATTGGCAGATGTTAGCACAGGGCTGATCTTTCTCACCAAAAAAAAAAAAAAAAAACAACAACTGGAGACCACACACGCAGTTGGGGGTCAGGCCCCTGCCCCCAGGAAGGCGCACGTCAGGCCATGTGCTCAGCTGGCCCTTGGCCTGAGGCCCTGTGCCCACTCCGACCTTCGTGGGCCAAGTGTGGGGAGGAGGTGGTTTGAGGTGGGGGCCCCTTGGCTTGCTGGGTGGTGGGATGGGCTGACTGAGCAAGGCAGATTCGCCCCTTGACCCACCTCTGTCCAGCATTGCCGAGTGGGCCCATAGATCCCTGGGGTGGACTCCTGTGAGCCCATCACGGCTCCATAGCCAGTGTGCGTGGCGGCAGCCAGAAGCCTCTGGGAGTGAGGCCAGGCTCCTGGCCTGGGTGCTCCAGCCCCACCTAGCCCTGGCCTGGGCAGGGCCGGCTGTGCTTGCTCCTATCTGTGGCCTGCCCCCCTGCCCACTGTCTGGAGGAGCAGGCCTGAGGGTGGTCCTGAGAAGTTGGCCCTGCCTGGCCCCTCTCTGACTGTAAATGGGTAGTAGGATGATGTATGGGCAGAAGAGAGGGTTGGGGTGGGATACCGATCACGGCTGCTGGACCAGGATGGACTAGAGTTGCTCAGAGTGAGGGGCTGGGGCCTGCCCTGGGCCCTGAGGCTGGCTCCTGAGGAGCTGGGCTTGGCTGCATTCTCAGGTATCTGCCAGGGCCCTGACTTGCCCATGGACTTGGAGGCATGGGCCTGTTTTTAGCCCTGCCTGGGGGCTGGGGTGGGGCCAGCCCTGCTCTGTTGGTGCCTGGTCACGAGGATGCCTGTCTCTTGCCCTGCCAGGTGCCACCGCCTCCAGGATTCTTTGTTCAGCTCTGATAGTGGCTTCAGCAACTACCGTGGCATCTTGAATTGGTGTGTGGTGATGCTGGTGAGTAGGATGGTGTCTGGGAGCAGGTGTCCCTGCGGCGAGGTAGGGTTCAGCCCGAGGGTGGCTTTTGCCTGGGCACAGGCTCTGTCCCCTGGAGGAGAGGGGCCGGAGCTCGTGTGGCTAAGTATGTGGGACACAGGGCTGGTGGAGAGTGAGTTGTGGTGGTGGTCTCTGCAGCAGCCACATACTGGGGCTTTCGTGGGCTACACACTTGACGCTTGTCCCTGTTGAATCCAAGGAGAGGCCTGCAGAGGGTAGTGTGGGAGGCCTTTGTGCTGTGACCTGTGCCTAAGGAACACGGGGGTCTCCCCAGTGGCTTTGCTGGGTGGGTGTGGGAGAACAGAGAGAAGGAATGGACAGTCTGGGTGGCTGGCCCTGGGTTGGTAGGCCATGGGCCTGTGGATGGGGTGCTCTGTGGGCACAGGGCCTCCTTGGCAGCATGTGTGAGTGGTCTTGGGGGTCCAAGAAGAGTTATCTCTGCTGTACCCGAATGGCCCTTGTGGGCGTGGAGCCCTGGGCAGGCCCTGCCTGAGGGGAGCAGGGGTCAGAAGATGGCTGTTGGGCTCAGCAGGCACCCGGCTCCTCTCCCTCAGCCTTGGTCGTAGGCACCCCTCAGCAAGGTGATTAGATGGAGCCCCTGCCTCCACCTGACCTTGTAGCTTGGCTGAGACCCCTGTTTCTGGGTCCTGGTACCTGCTGGCACCTTGTGGGGGTGGGGCCAGCAGCCTTGGTTAGAAGCAGCTGGAGTCCAGGGCTCAAAGGGGCAGGCTGTGGGGTGGGGCAAGGGAAAGGGCCTGACTGGGCCTTGCTGATGTGGTCCGAGGGCTTTGACCCTTGCCTAGACGCATCTGTGGGTGCGGTTCCTGTGGCTACCCATGTGTAAGGGGCCCCAGACACGCCCACACACTCCCTGCCTGTGGTCGGTCCCAGGAAGCTCCCCAGGGAGGTGCAAGGAGACACACAGCCTGGTCAGTAAAAAGCTGGGTGGGCCGGCCCCGTGGCTTAGCAGTTAAGTGCGTGCGCTCCGCTACTGGCGGCCGAGGTTCCGATCCTGGGTGCGCACTGACGCACTGCTGGTCCGGCCATGCTGAGGCGGCGTCCCACATACAGCAACTAGAAGGATGTGCAACTATGACATACAGCTATCTACTGGGGCCTTGGGGAGAAAAAGGGAAAAAAAGGAGGAGGATTGGCAATAGATGTTAGCTTAGGGCCGGTCTTTTTTTATTTTTTTTTTAACTTTTTAATTAATTTATTTAATTTTTATTAATTTTTTTTTTGTGAGGAAGATCAGCCCTGAGCTAACATCCTTGCTAATCCTCCTCTTTTTGCTGAGGAAGACCAGCTCTGAGCTAACATCTATTGCCAGTCCTCCTCCTTTTTTTCCCCCAAAGTCCCAGTAGATAGTTGTATGTCATAGTTGCGCATCCTTCTAGTTGCTGTATGTGGGACGCGGCCTCAGCATGGCCGGACAAGCGGTGCATCAGTGTGCCCCCGGGGTCCAAACCCAGGCCGCCAGTAGCGGAGCGCGCACTTAACCGCTAAGCCACGGGGCCGGCCCAGGGCCGGTCTTCCTCACCAAAGAGAGGAGGATTGGCATGGATGTTAGCTCAGGGCTGATCTTCCTCACAAAAAAAAAAGCTCGCTGGGCAAGCGGACAGTGGGCCAGACACCAGCCCAGCCTCCAGATGGTGTGTCCTTGGTCTCTAGAGGCCATTCCTGGCTCAGCCTGGGTTTGTAAAGAGGCAGCGGTGCTGAGTGAGCCCCCGGCAGCCTAAGCAGTACTGTCTGTTCTTCTGCAACTCACTGGGCCTGACTGGCCCTTTGGCGCAGCCCCAAAGCCTTTCCCCTGCTTCTGGTGCTTCCGCCACCCCTCCCTGCAGGAGACGTGCATCCCGTGCTCGGGGCTGCCGGCTGTGTTCCTTCTGTGGTCTGGACGTTGAGATGGGCACTGCTCATTAGCAGCTCCGGCTCCTGCCTGCTGTGGGCTCTCAGGACAGGCCACGTGTGTCCTGGCAGGAAGCTGGTGGGTCAGGCTTGCGCATGGGGGAGGTCAAGGATCAGGGCCCCTGCATCTCTCAGCTTGTCACCGCCTCATGAAGGCTTCTGTGACCACCCAGGTAAGGGCCCCCACCACAGTCCCCTTGCAGCGTCATTTTCCACAGAACCTACTACGAACCGTGCGCAGAGGCTGACTCGGGGCACTCAGCAGAGTCTGTGCCCCATGGGATAGAGGTGGAGGTCCCTGTCCTGCAGAGGGAAGCCAGGCACCCAGTCCCAGGCTAGAGCCAGGAGCCCCTTTTGATGGAGGCTCTGTCCTTGGAAGCTGTTTGGGGGCCAAGTGCCTGTGCTTGGAGAGCTGCAGGATCAGCTGAGGCGGGGCAGGGGTGTGAGTACTGGGTGACCCAGCCCCTCAAGACTTTGGCCACCTTTTCTTCCCACCATCCCCCAGAGTTTGGACCCTGGGCGCAGGTGGGAAGCTTCCTCAGGCAGGTTTGGGCTTTGGGGTTATCACTCTGGACTTCGGGCCCTCACCAGCTCAGCAGGATGGCCAAGGGCTGCTGGGCAGTGGGTCTTTTTCTGCTGCTGCAGACATAGGCATCTGGCAGGTGCCTGGTGTGGGGGTTGGCTCCCTGTCTCCTTGGAGTGAGGGGGCAATGCTGAGGGACCTCCTATCCCTGCACTGGTGCGGGGCGAGAAGGGTGGTGAGTCTCGGAGCTTGGTGTGGAGGTTGGAAAGGCTGGGCCTACAGGACTGAAGCTGCCGCCTCGACCCAGGGCTTCTGCCCCGACAGGTCCTAGGAGGAGCTGGGGTGGGTGCCCCGTGGCCAAGGCTGATGGACTGTGCCCCTTTTCTCTCTTGCAGATCTTGAGCAATGCACGGTTATTTTTAGAGAACCTCATCAAGTGAGTGTCTTCACCAGGGCCCTGAGGCCCCGCCCCACCTGCTCAGGCTCCCCCATAGGTGCTCATTCACCTTCCATCCCCAGGTATGGCATCCTGGTGGACCCCATCCAGGTGGTGTCTCTGTTCCTGAAAAACCCCTACAGCTGGCCCGCCCTGTGCCTGGTTATTGGTGAGTTGGGTGCAGAGGAGAGCCTTGGGTGGCGACAGGGCTGACGGGGCCCTGAATCTGCCCTCTGGCACTTCTGTCCCCAGTGGCCAATGTCTTTGCCGTGGCTGCATTCCAGGTGGAGAAGCGCCTGGCAGTGGTAAGCAGTGCCCTCATGCCCCATGCCTGGCCCAGAGGTCTGTTCTCCTCACCAGGCCCGGGCTTAGGGCAGGGCGCCAGCCATCCGCTGTTTCAGGCTATGTATGGCTTTCTTGGGAGGGGGTCTCACCCCAGGCCTGGTGGCCCTTCCCCAGGGAGACCCTTTGCCCAGAGAGTGGGGTCCCTGGCTGAGTGCCCTGCTCCCCCAACCCACTGCAGGGTGTGCTGACGGAGCAGACAGGGCTGCTTCTGCATGTGGTCAACCTGGCCACCCTTCTCTGCTTCCCGGCGGCCGTGGCCTTCCTGCTGGAGTCCATCACTCCAGGTGCACCCCCCTATCCCACCCCTGCCCCAGCCTGTCTTGTGGGCTCGCAGGAGAGACCCAGGCCACGGGCTGCCCCTGTGGCCGTGGCTCTCCTGTGAGCAGTGTGGGAGGGCTGTGGCCTGAGCCTGCCTCTCCTGCAGTGGGCTCCATGCTGGCTCTGATGGTGTACACCATCCTCTTCCTCAAGCTTTTCTCTTACCGGGACGTCAACCTGTGGTGCCGAGAGCACAGGGCTGCGAGGGCCAAGGCCAAGGCTGGTAAGGGGCTGCCTGGGGCTGGGGCCACCGAACCTGCCCTGTCTGCCATGGGGCCAGGCCTGGGCAGTGGCATGGCCTCACTCTCCCCTCCTGTTTGTAGCTTCTGCAGGTAAGAAGGCCAACGGGGGAGCTGCCCAGCGCACCGTGAGCTATCCGGACAACCTGACCTACCGTGGTGAGGACCGTGCAGAGGGCTTAGTGCCAAAAGGCAGTGGGGGGACAGTGGGGGCCAGGCCTCTGCCGGTGCAAGCCCCACCCCTCCCATTCCAGATCTGTACTACTTCCTCTTTGCCCCTACTCTGTGTTATGAGCTCAACTTTCCCCGCTCCCCCCGCATCCGAAAGCGCTTCTTGCTGCGGCGGCTCTTTGAGATGGTGAGGCTGGAGGCTGAGGGGGCAGCAAGGGGCTGGGGGGCTGCCAGGCACTGGGGGGGGCTCAACCTGTTACCCTCTGATTTCTCCCCCAGCTGTTCTTCATCCAGCTCCAGGTGGGGCTGATCCAGCAGGTACGTGGGCTGGGCTGGGGTGAGGGGGCTCAGTGTAGCCAAGGAGCTGACGCTGTCCCCTCCTTTGCAGTGGATGGTCCCTACCATCCAGAACTCCATGAAGCCCTTCAAGGTGAGCGGTCAGGCTTTCCTGTAATGGGGGAGTGGGGGTGGGGCACAGCCAAGGGAGCCAGCTGAGCCGTCTCTCTGCAGGATATGGACTACTCACGCATCATTGAGCGCCTCCTGAAGCTGGCGGTGAGCAGCCTGGGCAGGTGGGGAGGGGCATGAGAGGGCAGGGGGGTGTTCTGGAACCTGGCATCCGGCTCCCCCACAGGTCCCCAACCACCTCATCTGGCTCATCTTCTTCTATTGGCTCTTCCACTCCTGCCTGAACGCCGTGGCTGAGCTGATGCAGTTTGGAGACCGGGAGTTCTATCGGGACTGGTGGTGGGTGGCCTTGGGTGTGGGCTGGGGGCTAGGGTGGGTCACGGTGCAGTCTGATCACCTGCTGTCTCCTGACCCCCAGGAACTCTGAGTCCGTCACCTACTTCTGGCAGAACTGGAATATCCCTGTGCACAAGTGGTGTATCAGGTGGGCACGGGTGTGTGTGTGTGTGTGGTGTGTGGGGGGCAGGCAGCTTTGTGTTTGTGGACCTGGGCGCCTGTTGCATGGCCTCTTCCCTCCACAGACACTTCTATAAGCCCATGCTCCGACGGGGCAGCAGCAAGTGGGTAGCCAGGACCGGGGTGTTCCTAGCCTCGGCCTTCTTCCACGAGGTCAGTGCTGTGGGCGTGTCCTGCTTCATCCTGGGGTGGTTGTGGCCCTCAAGATGGCTGACGCTCCTCTCCTACCCCAGTACCTGGTGAGCATCCCCCTGCGCATGTTCCGCCTATGGGCCTTCACAGGCATGATGGCTCAGGTGAGCATCCCCCACCTGGCCTCCTCACCCGCCCTCTTCCCCATGCCCCGGGGAGCAGGCAGCCCTGTGGTCACTATAGCCAACTGACCTTGGTCCCGTGTCCCCAGATCCCACTGGCCTGGATCGTGAGCCGCTTCTTCCGGGGCAACTATGGCAATGCAGCCGTGTGGCTGACACTCATCATCGGGCAGCCAGTGGCCGTGCTCATGTACGTCCATGACTACTACGTGCTCAACCACGAGGCCACGACAGCGGGGGCATGAGCTACTCTGGGGCCAGCCCTCTTCACCGCCACCTTGCCTCGTCTGCCTCACTGCCCATGGCCAGAGCCTGCCGCCGCCTGTGTACTGGGGAGAGGGCCTGGCTGCCCATGCCTCCTCCTGGGATCCAGGAGGCCTCTCTGCCCCTATGGGGTTCCCTCTTGCCCCCTCAGGGATGGCAGATGGGGCATAGGCCAGTTCCAGCGCCCTGGGAATCCATGCTGATCCTGCCCAAGGGTCTGAGGGTGTCAATAAAGTGCTGTCCAGAGTGACCTCCCTCAGCATGCTGGGGGCACAGGGCTGGTGGGAGGTGATGGCCCACACCACATGGGGTCCCCTAGGGTGTGGGGGCAGCTGCTCCCGGGGGCCTGGGAGAAAGGGCCTCTTCCCCCAGGCTGCACTGTGGTGCTCTTGGGAGGGGAATCTGGGTCCCATCGGCCTCCCCCGATGCCCATGCCCCATGCCCTGCTGGGGTGCTGTGCCCTGGGAAAGGCTGCCCAGCTACAGTTGGGCAGGGCATGGCCAGGAGGGGGAGGCAGTGCCCTCAGTGGTGGCATGAGGTGAGGCATGGGTTGGGGGTGAGGTGTGGGGAGTTGGAGGGAGGCACTGGCAGTCAGGCAGACCCCTTGCCCCATGCCATGGCTGACAACCCTCACTGCCTAGAAGGGCTCAGCTGTCAGACTTCCTGTTAGGTCACTGCTGGTTAATCCTATGTGGGGGGCAGGGGCTTTGAAGAGGATGCCTAAGGACCTAGATCAGCAGTCCTGGGCAGGGGTTGGAGGCCAGGGCATGGAAGCTGGTCAAGGATCAGGACCAACTGGTAGAACCAGCTAAGGCTCCATGCGCTGGTGGGCAGAGGCTCTATAACAGGGCTGCAGAGGTCATGGGGGCAGAGTCCATGGGCTCCTGGGGAGCTGGGGCAGCCACATGCTAGGGTGTTCAACTGGCAACTGGGGGTGGGCACAGGGCCTTGGGGTGGAGGTTCTGTGCCCCTTAGATGAGGGGGGCAGCCTGGCCCAATCCTTGCCCGGGATCTCCCTCTCACTGGCCATGGGTGCCTGCCTGAGTGTCAGCGGTCTGCACCTCCTGGGTGCCCCTAGCCTGAGACCTGCCCCTCCCTGGGGCCCAGGAGGATACCCCAGCTCCCTGGGGCTAGAGCCTGCCTGCCCTGCTCAGCCTCTAGCCCTTCTGCATCCTCAATTCTGGCACTTGGCTGGACAGTCCACACAGTGCAGCCTGAGTGTAGCCCTCAGGACACCTTGCTCCCAGACCCTGCTACCTGCTAAGCCTGACAGGGAAGTTGGGGGGCAACCCTGGGCCCCCATTCCCACCTCATCCAAGGTGGGTCAGCTCTCTGGACTGAAAACCCAGAGGCTGTGCCAGGCCAGAGTGTGCCCTGACACAGCTGTAGCCCAAGGTGGGTGTCTGAGAAGGTGCCTGGGTGGTGGTCTCAGAGCTGTGCTGCCACTGCACAGACCAAAATCTGCTCAACCCCAACTCCTCACCTCCTCTAGGCCATGGTGGTGGTGGGGGGAGGGGGGCTACCTGGGGGTGCCTTTGGACCCCAGGGTGGAGGCAGTGTGTCCTTGGCCCCTACCTCCTGGGCAGACACCAGCATGGGCTCTGCTGAGGTTGTTGAGTAGTGGGTGAAATGGGGGCACAGAGCATCAGGCGGCTGCTTTGGCCTGGCTCCTCCTTCCCATACTGTGTTTCCCCTGCCCCTCGTCTGGAAGAGCTCAGCAGCCAGACCCAGAAGGCAAGGCGCACTCCCACCACCTTCCCTTCTTCAGCTAGACCCCCATGGCGCTGAGCCCCTCCCTTACCCCAAAGACAGTCCAGTGCCTTATGAAGGCAGAGTGGAGGTGGCTCTGCCAGGAAGATGCACATGGTGCACCCATCTGTTTCACCTGGTCCCCTAGTGGGAAGATTTTAAGAAGGGGTTTCCTGCAGGGAGGGCTTCCCCTCCCTGGTCCTTTAATAAAGAATGCTGAGCAAACACAGGTCCTATGGAGTCAGGTGGGCAAATGTGTGCTGTGGGCATCTACCCTCCCTCCAAGGAGACCACTGCAGCCCAGACCTCCAGCCCCTTCTGAGACTCCTGCGCCCTGGGGGCCCCTCATCACGCACCCTCACCCACTGCACCACCCCAGGCAGGAGGAAACAGACACGGGGAGGCCACAGGGTAGAGCCTGTCCTTTATAGATCTCTGCCTGTCTCGTCCGTCCGTCTGTCCGTGTATATATCTGTATATCTCTAAGGGGAAAGGGGGACTCTTGTGTAAAAATCCAAAATACAATTCTGACTATGAACACCTGCAATACTGGTCAGTCCAAGTGGGGCAAGGAAGCCCCAAGCCAGCCTGGCACCGGGGGCCACACCCAGCCCCCCGTGCCAGGCTCCCCAAGACCAGCCCTGCACCAGGAGTGGGAGGAGGGCTTGGGCCGGCCCTCCTCCTGGGGCCTCTAGGAGACAGTGGGGTCCTTGGCTTTGGGGGGCTCAGAGCCCGTCAGCAGGGAGATGGTAGGGTCATCTGCGTAGTCATCCCCCTCAGAGAAGTAGGAGCCCTCCCCCAGCTCGAAGAGCACCGGCAGGTCGCTACTCCCCACATCCACGGAGCCCGGGTCCACCAGCAAGAGGGGCTGCGCCGTGTAGTGCACCAGCTGCTTCCCTGGGGGTGGGGGCTGGGTCAGGGTGCTGGCAGGTGGAAACAGGGTGGGGGATGGGGTGGGGGACATGTGGGCTCAGCTCACCTGAGTCAGGGCTGTTGCGCTCTGCCTCAAGAGGCCTGGGGGGCTCCTGGGGAGAGAGGAGCTCCTGGATCTGCTGGGGCAGGAGGGGTACAATGAGGGTTCCTGCTCACCCCCCTCTCCCAGGTCCCCCAATACCCCCACCCCGCCTACGCACGCTGGCCAGGCTGCTGTCAAGGTCGGGCAGGCTCATGTCGGGCACTGTCACCGAGGGGCTGAACAGCTGCAGGGAAGGGAGGGCAGTCAGGCTGTGCCTGTGAGCAGGGCGGGTGCAGGTGCAGCCGGGGGTGAGACTCACATCCAGCAGGGCACTGGTGTCCACACTGAAACCATGGCTCGTAAGCATGGTCTGCAGGTTGTCCAAATTGGAGTCCATGGCGTCCAAGTGGTCACTGAGCTCGGTCCTGGTCAGAGTGAGTGGGGCAGGTGAAGTGGTGCCCCAGGCACCCCCACCCTGATGCCTTCTTGCTGGCACTCACACCCGCCTGCCAGAGAAGGGCTCCCCTTGGCCACACGCACCCTGCTTGGGCTCACAGGAGGCCCTCTGAGGCGGGGCCCCCTTGCACACCCGGCGTGGGTCCAGTGGGGCAGTGTGTGCGTGGATAGGGCTGGGACGCTTAGTCCCTGAGGGGAGTGCTAGCTTATCTTGTCACCGTGAGGCCCTGTAAGGCCTCTGGCAGCACTTTGGGCTGGGCCAAGGCAGCAAGGGAACTTAGGAGGGGTTTCGACCCCAGAAGGGGCTGAGGGCAGTTTTCCAGGTTTGACAACGTCTTGCCTTGGCACTAGAAGACAGTAGGGATGGGGCAAGGGAGCTGTGCTCAGTGTGTGGGGGTCGGCTTCTCCCTCGGGACATGCCGGGGACTGGCAGATGTGACCAAGAAGGCCTTGGGCCATCTGGTGCACCTGGGCCATTGGACAGGTGGCCAGGCTGGCTCCTGGAGGTACCCATGGGGCCCAGCCCCACCCTGAGAGGAAGCTGGTCAGCACCAGTGGCTGTGCCAGGCTGGGAGGCCTGTCTCTGTCAGTCAGTGACTTTGGCACTCTGGCTTGGGCCCCAGAGTCGGGGGGTCCACTCCTCGCTGCAGAGGGCCTGGGATGCCCATTCACCAGGCAGGGCCCAGTGCGCCTGGCCAGGCCAGGATCTGGTCTGCGGCTGGGGAGGGGCCCGAGCTCTGGTGGAGTCCTCCTCCCTCCCCAGTGAGGACAGCGCTAACCCTGGCTGGACTCGGCCATGCAGAGAGGAGGAGGGGCAGGGGAAGAGGCGGGCGACCCCAGACATCTGTGGAGTGCGAGCCAAACTGCAAGATACAAAGACAAGAGCCCCCCGATTGCAGGTGGGAGCTGGGCGGGCTCCATGCCCCCCGCCCTTGCTTGCTCAGCCTCTGGGGCAGGGCCTCTGCTGAGCAGCAGGATAGACACAAGGATCCAGCGACCTGTCGCAGGAGAAGGTGACAGGAGCCAGGCCTGCATGGCCACACACCCTGGGCTTCTGCGGCAACGGGGCTGTGGGACAACCTGGCCAGTGTCCATCTCCTTCTGCAGCCCCAAGCTCTGAGCTCAGCGCCTGGTCTGCAGGCTCATCCCCCAGTAGCCCCTGTGCCCGGAGGCCTGAGGGCCACCCTGTGTCCACCCCTCCAGGACAGTTCTAGCCAGAGGCCCGGCTGTGCTTCCATGGGCTGTGGGGGTTGGCACTCACTTGTCCAGACAGGCCACACTGAGGCACTTCTCGGGGGCAGAGGCAGGTGGGGGCGAGGGGGGGCAGGCCCCTGCTTCCGTGAGGGGCGTAGCCGAGGCGGCAGGGGCAGGCTCGCTCTCCCGCAGAATGGAGTCAATGAGGGCGGTTGGGGACAGGGGGGTCTCCACCACAGAGGGTGGGTGCCCGGGACTAGCCTCCTCCACCCGGGGACTCCGAGAAGGACTTGGGGGCTCCTCCTTGACTCGCACCAGGGGGCTGTCCGACAGGGGCCTGCATGTGGGGGACACAGACATCAGCAGGCACCTCTGCGGGCCCCACCCTTCTCCCAACTCTGTTGGGAGGGTGACGCAGCCCCCACCTCTCATCTATGCTCCCGCCTGGGGAGGCCAAGGGGCTGCTGGGAGCCAGTTCAGTGATGTCAGAAATGATGGGTCCGGAGCTTGCAACAGCATCTGGAGAGTAGAGGCTGGAGCCGCTGTAGGCCGGAGATGGAGCCTGCCACCAAAGGGAGGTGAGCACGTGCGGCGTGTGCCTGCAGCACCCACCTACCCAGGCCGGTCCGCCGCACTGGCGCTCACCGAGTAGGGGCCCGAGCCATGGATGTGCTCCAGGGAGTACTGCCGGCCATACTTGGGCATGGAATGTGCTGAGCTGCTGTCATTCAGCATCAGAGGGCTGTGGGGAAGGGGGCGGTTAGCTGCCTCCCCCGGGCCTCTGTGGCACCCAGTTCACAGCACATAGGAGACGGGGTGGCCCAGGGCCCTGTGCTGAGGGGCAGGCATCCCCAGCACCTCACATCTTTCTCTTCACCCCCAGGATCCGGTTCGACTGCACCAGCGAGATGAGGAACTGGATGAGCTGCAGGGCGGAGAGGCATGGTCAGCCTGGCCGCAGACAGGACCCACCGGGCGCCCCGCCGGCCCACCTCGCACCTTGTTGACGACTTTCTGCTGCTGGGCATGCTTCTGCCGCAGGCTGGCTACCTCCCGCCACAGGGCCTCGTTCTCGCTGCAACAGACCAGGCACGGTCAGCAGGGCTGGCTTCCAGGAGCCCCGGGCTGGGGGCTCCATGGACATTCCACCCTCACGCAGGCAGGTTGTGGGGCTGTGGGTGACCACATATCACCATGAGCCCGGCCGCTGGCCTGTCCCCAACCCAGGTGAGGAGTGGCTGTGTGATGGAATGAGGCCCAGGCCAGTTCCCCTCCCTGCTCAGCTGCACTTCAAGGGGAGGACACACAGAGGTCTCAGGTGGGGGTCAGCTGGGGGCCCCGAGCTGTGCGGCTTCCAGGACAGGGGCTGGGAGCTGAGGTAGGATGCAGGGCAGGGAATGCTGGGTGGCACCCCAGGATCCTGGCTGAGACCTCCTGGGGCCTTCCTGGACACAGTCGAGGCAGCAGACCCTTGAGCGCTGTCCCCCCCAGCCTCCTGCCTGAGAACAGGAGGGAAGGCCAGGGGGACAGTGGCAGCCCAGCTCTTCAGGCTGCAGTGACATATGGGGGTTATCCTGTGCCTTTGGGGGGTTCAGGACCCCTCACTGGGCCTGGGAGTGGCTCAGAAGTGGCCCCAAGGGGTGGGAAGGGCCACCTGAGCACTGTTCTCCCAAGCTGGCAAGCAGGGTTGTAAGCAGGCCATGGTCTGCTCTTTTGGTGGGCTAGCCCTGCTAAGCCCCCCACATGTCCTGACATGGAATTGACCCTCTTGGCCTCACCTTGAGTGGTGCCCATGTCCTGGAAGGCCAAGTTCACCTGGCCCCATCTCCAGGTGTCACATGGCCAGTGACTTTTGCTGGACCCCAATGTGAGGCAAGTTGGGGCCCAGGAGCCTCCTCCATGACATGAGGGTCACGAGGACCCACCCCTTGAGTGGCTTTGAGGCCAGCTTGAGCCGAAAACAGCCACCCCAGGATGGGGTTCCTGAGGTCCCCAAGTGCATGGGAGGAGACCCAAGCCAGCTTTCCAGGGGTCCTGGCTGGGCGGGTGGAGCACAGGGCTGGTTAAGTGGTGGCCATACATGCGCCAGGGGCAGGGGTTCCAGGAAGAACTCAAAATACTTCCTGATCCCCAGGCCTGAGATGGAGGTAAGCAGGAGAGGTGACCCCTGTGTTGAGTGATGCCGGGGGCAGTGGGAGCCAGCAAGAGGGCATGGCACTGTGGAGGGCAGTGAGGAGCACAGCCGCCCTGACCTGCAGGGAGGGCCTGGGGGGCTGGTGCGTGCGCTCAGGAGGCAGCGCTCAGAGCCCGAGGACACGGCCTGTACTCGAAGCCCGGCTCTGCCTGTTGCTGCAGGAACCGGGTCAGACCCCACCTCCCAGGACTTGAGGATGGCCCAGCAGGGGTCTGGGAGGGCGTGCCAAGTCCCAACCTAACTCTGTGTTTGGAGAGTGGAAGGCCTGAAAGCGTCTGTCATAGAAACTGCAGGAGGTGGGGCTGGTGGGAAGAGGCCCCAGGATGGAGTGGCCAGCTCCTGGCTCTGCACCCTTGGCCTGTGTCCCCTCCTGGCTGCTCCCTCCTCTGGCCACTCCCCAGGGGACTTCCTTGTCACACATGCCTCCCTTGCCCAGGCACCCGTCCCACTGGCCACCATGGAACCTACTGCTTCATGGCCAGAAGTTTGGAGTCCATGCTCTCCTGCTTCCCCTTCATCAGCTGCACGTCGGTCAGCAGCTTGGTGACACTGTCCTGGCGAATCTTTATATCTTCATTCTTCAGGGTGGACACCTGGGTCCCCAGAGAGAGCAGTTACTGACATGGTCCCAGGGAAGAGGGGAGGGCCTAGGACACAGTGGAAAGGGCCAAAGGGCTGCCAGTCTGGGGAGGGGCCTTCACTGCAGCGGCTGATGGGGTAATGGGCAAGGGGAGTCCACGATGGACAAGCGGGGAGGGGAGGGCATGTCAGGAAGAGGGTTTGGTGCAGCCAGGCCAGCAGGTGCCTGCTGCGCTGCCCTCGGCAGTGGATGGGCCCAGCAGGACACTGAGTGGATGTGGCTTCCCCTAACAGCCTGGAGGGAGGTCCCGAGGCTGGCTACTCACACTGGTCACTTTTCTCTTGATGTTCTCAAGGAGCTGCTCCTGGCCGCGCAGGAAGCACGGGTGCTGGAACTCAGTGTCGTCCCTCTCTGGTTTGACCAGGCCGCCCTGCTCAATGTGGACCACCTTCCGGAAGCCATCTGCACGTGACGGGGTGGGGGCAGCTCTGCCTCAGGGCCAGGGACCAGACCCTCAACTACAACTTGGCCACTCCCCCACTGGTCGATGAACGGAGGCTCCTCGGGGGGGAGGACTGTGCATGGCATAGCTCCGGTCACGCTCAGCACTGCCTTCTCAGAGCCCCTGCCTGCAGAGGCTGGGTGGTCTCGGTCTAAGGAAAACCCCACATCCTCACACATCACCTCCTCCCCAACACATGTGGCCATGTCCAGCTGGGGCTCTAGGAGCTCTTCCCTGGGGACTTTCAGGTTCAGGCCCACAAGGACCCTTCTCCCCAGGGAAGAGGCACCCCTGCCCCAGGCCCCGAGGTGTGCTGGGCTCCAGGTCATGCCCTTGGCCAACAGAGGGATCAAAACCTGGTGGCTCCATCCTTCACCACGGACAGGGTCAAGGAGCTGGGGTCCCGCTGTCTGTGGTCCACTTTCCAGCACACCCTGGTGGGGCTGACCAGACCCTTGAGGAGGCCCTCTGCCCGCCCCCACCTGGAGAGCAGGGCACTCACACATGTTGAGCTGCCGCACGAAGCTGGCCATGTTGTTGTGCTTGAAGTACTTGGGCAGCACCTCCTTGGCAAACTGGCCCTGGTCGAACACATGGAAGCTGTTCCCACTCTGCAGGAGACATGTGGGCAGAGTTGCATGCAGCTGGCGAGGCAGACGAGCGCCCCCTCCTCGAGTGGTGGGCAGCACACACTCCCACCCTGTGCGGCTGGGGCCACAGGGGACCCAGAGGGGCCAAGGGGAGGCAGAGTTCGCTTCTGGGACCACCAGCCAATGCCTGGTCTCTGCCTCTCAGCTTGTATCCTTGCTGGAGGCCCAGGACTGGGTGATAGGAGCCATGTGGCCAGAGAGAGAGATGAGGGACCTCATCACAGCTGGGGAGCCCCTGTCCAGGGTTCTGGAGGTTCCCGGACGCCAAGTTTACATTCATGAAACACCACAGCACTTCAGGCCCATTCTTTAGGGAATCCCATTTTAGCTTTAAACTGCAAATTTCCCCCAAGAACAGCTAGGACCCCAAATTTATGCAGCCAAGGAAATGGGAACCTAATTTTAGTACTCTGGAGGAAAACACACAGTTGTATTCAGAAATGCAACTTCATTTTTCTTTTGGCATCTGAGATGAGAAATGGAGATTGTAAAAAAATGGCTCCACTACTATTCTTCCATTTCTTTCCTGACTTCAGTCCAAAAGCTACTAGGAGGAGCAATGAAGCAGGCCTCTGTGCTGGCAGGGGCCCTAGTGGCCCAGTGCAGGGTGCCGGAGCAGCGCAGACAGTGTGAGGGGGGTGACTGCAGGGGAAAGCAGTGACAAGACATGGCTACCCTGTGCACCTATTAAGGACACTGGGAGCAGGCTTTCCCCTGTCAGAGTTAAAGACAGGACAGAGAAAAGCCAGAGTGGCCCCTGGGGCTGCACTAGAACTGGAGTGCTGCTTCTCTACATCTAAGTCGATATGAAAACACAAAGACGGAAACGTGAGGCCAGTGGCAACGGTGGAGAAAGGATCTCTGAAAATGTTCTCCTCCAAAGAAGCAGTAAGCAAACTGGCAAAAAATGTTAAATCAACTTTTTCTGAACTCTGAAAACTAACCAAAAGACTGTGGCACTATGGGGAGCATTTCCTGAAGAAGAATGGTTGAATTGCACTAAGATTAGTGAGCTGTGAGGCATTTTAACTCGCCCTCCCCACTTACTCGCCTGTAGCTGTGAAGACCAGCAGCTGAAATCAGGAGAAGAACCAGCACCCCTGCAGCCCCTGGGGTGGGGATGGGGCTGCAGCTCCTTCAAGGCCCTGTTCCCAGAGAAGTATCGTTGGACCCGTCTGAAAGCTCCCTGGAAGATTCCACTTGCAAGGCTATCTTTGTTTGATTTGACCCGAAGCTCTCCCAGTATAAAAAACCTTTTTGCTAGGGATGTTTGTTGAAAACATCTAGAGGCAATTTTTAAACTTTGTGGCTGCCTAAGACAGTAGATAACAATTGGAGCAAACAACAAGCTAATCAGAAAATTTAAAAGGAAGAGCTGGGGAATGAGACATTGAGAGGTGCTTTGAAAGCTCCAAAATATTCCTGGGAATCCAGAAGTCACATGCATGTGTAGGGCTGTGTGCACACTCAGGAAAGACGTGAGAAAGCCCTAATCTCTCACTTCTGGCTGACTCTGAGGCTCTACACAAGTAAGAAGCAGAGGATAAAGTAGAGCCATCAACTGCCTGGCTGAGTGTTGAAGGCACACCCAACACAGACACAGAGTCCCCCACAAAGGCCAGGAGCGTCACTGGTTCCAGGCATTAGAGGACATTTCTGCCCCTTTTACTAACCTGACCACTAAGCTAATCGAGCAAAGACTTCAGTGGCCACAAAAAACAAAAAATACAAACTGTCCAGAATTAGTTCAGAAAAGTCACTAAACAAACAAATAGCAACAATTACAAGAAACAGCAACCAATCCTGGGGAGAGGGGATAATCTGATACCCAGAGTTTAATATATGCCACATTATATTAATCGAAAGTCCAGTTTTCAACAAAAAATTATGCGACATGCAAAGGAACAAAGTATGGCCCATACACAGCAAAAAAGCAATCAATAGATCTGTCCCTAAGGAGGCTCCGATGTCGCACTTACCAAAGGCTTTAAATCAGCTATTTTAAAGATGTTCAAAGAACAAAATGAAACTGCATCTAAAGAAATAAAGGAAAGCATGAGAATATCTCACAGATTAGAGAATAACAATAAATATAGAAATTATGAGCAGATTTGAGCAGGTATAAGAAGAAATCAGCAAACATGAAGACAGGTCAATTAAGATTATCCAGTCTGAGGAACAGAAAGAAAGAAAAATAAAGAAAAATGAACAGAGCTTCAGCGACATGTGGGATACTACCAAACACCAACATAGGCATAATGGGAGTCCCAGAAGGAGAGGAGAGAAAGAGACAGAAAGAATATCTGAAGAAATAATGGCCAAAAACATCCCAAATTTGATGAAAAATATCCAGGAAGCTAAACAAACTCTAAGTAGCACAAACTCAGAGATTCACACCTAGACACTTAAACTGTAGAGAGCAAGAGACCAAGAGAGAACGGACTCATCGTGTACGTGGAATCCTCAGTAAGATTAACAGCTACTTTCTCATCAGAAACCGGCGGGCCCAAAGGCAGTGGGATTACATACTACAGGTGCCAAAAGAAAAAAAGCTGTCAACTGAGAATTCTATATCCAGAAAAACTGTCCTTTGAAAATGCAGGCGCAATTTCCACTTCTGGGATGGCAGTGTGAGGAGGGCCAACGAACCATCCCCAGTGGGACAAGCAAAGCGTATTTAAATCATTTAGTCTCTGAATTGTCCTAAAGGCTTACAACAAATGAAGAAACATTTATTCCAGAAAACCTACTGAAACACTGTAGAACACTGAGTCTGTAGCAAATGAGCCACAACCCGCTCCCTCCAGTTCACCCTGATTGACGCTACACTCTGGGAGGGTACGGCCAAGAGGACGGGGAGTCCTCTCCCTCAGTTTCCCATCTCACTGAGAGGGGAAGACCACCAGCATTTCTCATCCCATCTGACTCCAAGTTGAAGAGGCTACATTACTGGTGATTGCAACCAAAAGGTTGCGGGTCCCCTTATCCACTCTGCCCCCCCCATAGAATGGAGGCTCTACCCCTGGCATGGCAGGCTGAGAATACTGGGGCTCTGACTGCCCTCACCCCAGCTAGCATGGAGGGCAGAGTATCCATGCCGGGAGAGGCAAGCTGAGAACATTCGAGGCTACCGCCCTGCGCAGTACCCAGAGGAAGGGCTCAGAGAATTTGCCCAGAGGAGAGGCAGTCCAAAGGAGAGAGTTCTGAAGCTCTCCCCAAGGGAACTCACTTAATTTGAAAAAGAGTGTGAACAAGTTCAAGCCCAAAGGTGCTCCTGAAAACAACAGCTGCTCCAAATTAAGAGTAACAAGCTAAGCCCTGGTCAGCTGTTCACACAGGAAAGAGTTAAGAGCCCTCCTGGGGTCAGAACAAACCTCAAACACTGACCTCAAAAACTACCACTGCTCAAATTTAACTAGACCAGGCTGCTGAAGAATTTGTGCCCTAGGGCATTGTGAAAAACAATATAACAATCAGGCATTAATTATAGAGCCTAAAGACTGGGTATAATACCATATGAGGCAGTGAATTAACAGAGATCAAAGAAAGAGGAGATAGAGCTGGCCTAGCCAAGTCACAAAACAAGCAAGCAAAAACATCAAAAACCATCACAGGATGAGGAGAATCACCCAGAAGTACTACATTACCTAAAATGTAGTTTTTCAACAAAATTACAAGACATGTAAAGAAACAGTAAGGTGAGACTCACACAGGAGAAAAAAGAGAAAACAACAGAAACTGCCTGTGAGAGGGACATGTCCGACTTAAGCAAAACTTCAGAGAAGTCATTATAAATATGCTCAAAGAACTAAAGGAAATCAAGAAGTAAAAGAAGGCGAGACAACAGTGTTTCATCAAATAGGGAATAACAATAAAGAGATAGGAATCATAAAGAAGAGCCAAATGAAAATTCTGGAGTTAAATGGTACAATAACAGAAATGAAAATTTCACCAGTAGGGCTCAACAGCAGATGTGAACTGGCAGAAGAATGAATCAGCAAACTTGAAAATAGACTGACAGAGATTATGAAAGCTGAAGAAGAGAGAGAAAAGACAATAAAGCAAAATGAATGGAGCCTCAAAGAAATGTGGGACACCTTTAATTGCAATACCATACACATAATAGGAGTACCATAAGAAGAGAAGAAAGAAAAAGGACCAGAACAAATATTCAAAGAAATACGGCCTGAAAACTTCCCAAATTTACTAAAACAAAAATCCATAAACATCATATGTCTCTCCATTTACTCAGATCAACCTAGTTTCCTTTCATAAGTGCTTTTATAGTTTTGGCATACATAGATCCCTGTACATTTTATTAGGTTTATATTTAAGGACTTAACTTTTGTGAGCAACTGTGATATTTAAAAAAAATCCATTTCCTATCATTCATTGCTACTATGCAGAAATACAACAGATTTTTGTGTACTGACTTTGTAGTGACCTTGCAAAACTCGTTCTTTAGTTCTAGGAGTCTTTTTCTAGATTTCTTAGGATTTTCTATGCGGACAACCATGCTATCTGTGAATAAGGGCAGTCTTATTTCTTCCTCTCCAATATATCCGCCTTTAACTTCTTCTTCTTGTCCTAATGTATGGATAGGACTTCCGGCACAACGCTGACAAGAACTGGTGAAAAGAGACATCGTGCCTTTTTCTGATCTTAGGGGAGGCATTCAGTCTCTTACCATGAGTAAGTATGATGTTAGGTGTAGGTTTCTCTGTAGACTCTTTTCTATCAGCCTGAGGAAGTTCTCTGCTATCCCTAGTTTCCTGAGGTTTTTTTTTTTTTTAATATCACGAACATCAAATTTTGTCAAATGCTTTTTCTGCATCAAATAATATAATCATGTGGTTTTTCTTCTTTAGATTGTTAACATGGATTATACTGATTGATTTTAAAATCCAGAACTATCCTTGCATTCTTGGGATAAATCCCATTTGTTGTGACATTATTCTTTTTGTATACTGAATTTGATTTGTTAATATTTTATAGAAGACATTATGAAGGATATTGGCCTGTAGTTTTCTTGGGCTGTTTTTGTCTAATTTTGATATCAGGGTAATGCTTGCCTCGTAAAATGAGTTGCAAAGTGTTTCCTCCTCTGCTTTTCTGGAAAAGACTAGGTATAATTGGTGTTATTTCTTCTTCAAATGTTTCACTTTGCCACTGAAATCATTTGGGCCTGGAGATTTCTTTGGGTGAGTTTTGGCACTTTGTGATTTTCAAGGAGTTGGTCTATTTTATCTAAGTTGCCAAATTTACATGCACAGAGTTGTTCATAGTATTTCCTCATCATCCTCGTACTGTCTGCAGGGTGTGTAGTGATATATCCTCTTTCATTCCTATATTGGTGATTTATGTCTTCTCTTTTTTTCTTTTGTCAGTCTTGCTACAAGTTACTAATTTTGACCTTTTCAAAGAATCAGCTTTTGAATTCATTTATCTTATTTTTTACTGGTTTCAATTGCTTTCTTCTGTCTTTATTATTTCCTTCCTTCTGCTTGCTTTGGGTTTACTTTGCTCTTCTTTTCCTACTCTACTAAGGAGGAAGCTTAGAAGCCATTCTTATTTTCTAATTTAGTCATTTCATGGTATAATTTCTCTCAAGCACTGCTTTAGGTGAATCTCACACATTTTCAGAGAAGAGGTATTTAGGGGACTGGTGGGGAATGTGTGTGGCACAGGAGATGGAGATCCTCTAAGATGGAAGATGAGGGAAGAGAACACGGCTCCTTCCAGGACTGCACCCTTTTATCTTGATGTGGGCACTCCCCAGGCTGCCACTGTGCCTCAGTCTCCCCAGGTGGCATCTATCATCCATCCACATGACTTAAAGCATACCCTGTTTCGTCCTCAGGACAGACTGTTTGCTGAGCTGCACTCCTGCTGACTGGGCATGTCTACAGAGCTGGCCACCAGGAATGCCGCCACCCACCCCTTATTTCTAAAAAGGAAGATATCATCTACATCAAGTTTACCATTTTAAGTACATAGCTTGGGCCGGCCCTGTGGCTTGGTGGTTAAGTGCGCGCGCTGCGATGCTGGTGGCCCGGGTTCGGATCCCGGGTGCGCATCGAGGCACCACTTCTCCGTTCATCCTGAGGCCGAGTCCCGCATACAGCAACTAGAAGGATGTGCAGCTACGACATACAACTATCCACTGGGGCTTTGGGGGGAAAAAATAAAATAAATAAAATCTTTAAAAAAAAAAAAAAAAACAGTACATAGCTTGGCCAGTTTTTGACATAGTTGTTTACCACTACAGGCAAGGATGAGAAAACAATTCCATCACCCCCAAGCTACCCCTGTGTCCCTTTGCAGTCAATCCCCTCCCTCATCCCCAGCAACCACTGATCTGATTTTTGTCCCCAGGGTTTTGCCTTTTCCAGAATGTCATATAAATGGAATCACAGAGCATGTAGCCTTGTGGTACCTTTCACTCAGCATAGGGCCTCTGAGATGCAGCCAGTGTTGCACGGGTAAGCTGTCCGTGCCTCTTAAACGCCAAGCAGTACTCCACTGTAGGGACGCCCCACAGTCTGCTTACCCACTCACTAGCTGACAGACATTTGGACTGTGTCCTGTTTTTGGCTATTATGAGGAAAAGTGCTATGAACATTTGTGTCTGAGTTTTCTCCTTCTAGATGTTTTAGTGTTAGCTCTTATAGTCCATCATTCGTCAGTTTTTGTATATGGTATGAAGTAAAAGGCTCACATTTCTGCTTATGGATGTCAATTACTCCAGCACCATTTGTTGAAAAGATTATTCTTTCTCCATTGAATTATAGTGGCACCTCTGGCAAAAATCAGTTACCCTTAGATGGGTGGGACTATTTCTGGACTCTAGTCTGTTCCATTTATTTATGTTTATAGCTATGACAATATCATTCAGTATGGATTATAGCTTTATAGTAAGTCTTGAAATCAGATAATGTGAGTCTTAGAATGTTGTTCTCCTTAAAAAAAAAAAAGTTTAGCTGTTCTGTGTCTTTTGCTTTTTCATATAAACTCTAGGATCAGCTTATCAATATCTACAAAAATGTTGGCTGGGATTTCATTAGAATTGTGAGGTATCTATTCTCATTTTACCAATATTGAGTCTTCTGTTTATGACCATAGCATTTCTCTCCATTTATTTAGGTCGTCTTTAATTTTTCTCAGCAATGATTTGTAGTTTTCAGTGTATAAATTTTGTATACATTTGCAAGATTTACCCCTGTGGTAACTAGCCTACAGATGGCCCCTAATGATCCCTACCTCCAGGAGTTCACACCTGTGCCATCTCCTCCCATGATGAGGAGGAAAGCTTGTTCTTTGTGACCAACAGCATCCAGCAGACATGATGGTTTTCAAGGACATATTCCAAAAGCCACCTTGGGCTCTTGCTCTCAGAGAGGCAAGCTGACATGTGGTAAGCAGCCCTAAGAAGGAACTAAAGTCTCTTGCCAACAGCCAGCGAGGAACTGAGGGCTGCCAACAACCCCTTGAGTGAACTTGGAAGCAGGTCTCCTATCCCCAGCTGAGTCTTGAGATGCCAGCAACCTCATGAGAGACCTCGAGCCAGAATCAGTTCATGACTCTCAGAAACTGTGAGATGATGTTTACTGTTTTAAGCAGTTAAGTCCGGAGGTAACTGGTTACACAGCAATAGATAATACAACCACCGAATATTTTGTTTTTTGATATTATTGTAAATATTTCCATTTTCAACAGTTCATTGCTAGTGTGTAGAAATATAACTGATTTTTGTACATTGACCTTGAATCTTGTGACCTCACTAAACTCATTGATTAGTTTTTTTGTGTGTGTGTGAGAGGAAGATAAGCCCTGAGCTAACATCCGTGCTAATCCTCCTCTTTTTTGCTGAGGAAGACCGGCTCTGAGCTAACATCTATTGTCAATCCGCCTCCTTTTTTTTTTCCCCAAAGCCCCAGTAGATAGTTGTATGTCATAGCTGCACATCCTTCTAGTTGCTGTATGTGGGACGCGGCCCCAGCATGGCCGGAGAACGGTGCGTCAGTGTGCGCCCGGGATCCGAACCTGGGCAGCCAGTAGCGGAGCGCACGCACTTAACCGCTAAGCCACGGGGCCGGCCCTCACTGATTAGTTCTAATAATCTTTTTTGTAGATTCTTTGGGATTTTCTATATAAATGATAATGTTTTCTATGAATGGAGACAGTTTTATTTCGTACTTGCCAATCTTCATGTCTTTTATTTACTTACTTTTGCCATATTGCCTGACCAGGACACCCAATACATTGTTAATGAGAAGTGGTAGGGCCGGCTCCGTGGCTTAGCGGTTAAGTGCGCGCGCTCTGATGCTGGCGGCCTGGGTTCGGATCCCGGGAGCGCCGGGAGGCACCACTTCTCCGTCCAACGTGAGGCCGAGTCCCACGTACAGCAACTAGAAGGATGTGAACCTATGACATACAACTGTCTGCTGGGGCTTTGGGGGGAAAAAAACTGAATAAATAAAATCTTTAAAAAAAAAAAAAAAAAAAAAAGAAGTGGTAAAAGCAGATATCCTTGCCCCTTTTCCAGCCTTCGGGAGAAAATATTCAGTTTTTCACCATTAAGTACAATGCTAACTGTAGGTTTTTTATAGATGCTTTTTATTAGATTGAGG
Organism: Ceratotherium simum simum; assembly: GCF_057802395.1. Classification (NCBI taxonomy): domain Eukaryota; kingdom Metazoa; phylum Chordata; class Mammalia; order Perissodactyla; family Rhinocerotidae; genus Ceratotherium; species Ceratotherium simum. The sequence continues at coordinate 703,749 of NC_141922.1, forward strand.
AATTCCTCTTCCTAGTTTGCTAAACTTTTACCATGAATGGATGGGAATTTTGTCAAATGCTTCTTCTGCCTCTTGAGATGATTACGTGGCTCTTCTCTTTCTCTGCTGGTGTGGTGCATTACACCAACTGCTGAATGCTGACTGCTCTCCTCTCCAGAGCTCTCTGCCGTCTCATGCCCCACACGGTCTCTGAGAAGTCACCATCATTCTCATCTGTGTTCTTCTGTGTGCAGGTTCCTTTATTCTTCTGGCTGCTGTTAGGATCTTCTCTGCACCACTCATTCTCAGCAATGTGACGGGGATGTGCCTTAGTAGGTTTTTTTGTACTTATCCTCCTTAGGAGTCACTTAAATTCTTGGCTCTGTGGGTTTACAGCTTTCAAAAAATTTCAACCATTTTTTTTTTGTGTGTGTGTGTGTGTGTGTGTGAGGAGATCAGCTCTGTGCTAACATCTGCCAATCCTCCTCTTTTTTTGCTGAGGAAGACTGGCCCTGGGCTATCATCCGTGCCCATCTTCCTCCACTTTACATGGGACGCCACCACAGCATGGCCCGCCAAGCAGTGCGTCAGTGCATGCCTGGGATCTGAACCGGCGAACCCCGGGCCGCTGCAGCAGAGCGCGCGCACCCAACCACTTGCGCCACTGGGCCGGCCCTCAACCATTATTTCTAAACAGTCTCCTCCCCTCTTCATTCTCCAACTGTGTGTTAGACCACGTGCTGTTAGCTCTATGAGGCTCTGCTCACGTTTTTCAGTTATTTTTCTCTGTGCATCACTGTGGATAGTTTCTATTGCTATTCTAGTTCAGTGAGCTTTTCTTCTGCAGTTTCTAATCTGCTGTTAATCTCCTCCAATGACTTACAAAAACAAGCTTTTAATTTTAGAATAATTTTAGATTTACAGAAAAATTTGGAAGATACTACAGAGTTCCCATATACCCTACACTCAGTTTCCTTATCATTAACATCTTGCATTATGTATGGTGCACTTGTCACAAGCAGTGAAGCAACAGACTTTATTATTAACTGAAGTCCTTATTTTATTCAGATTTCCTTAGTTTTTACCTAATGTCCTTCTGTTCTAGGACATCATCCAAGATATTACATTTAGTTGTTATGTCTTACTTTCCTCTTGGCTATGAGTCTCTCTTCCTGGTTTCTCATGACCTTGACAGTTTTGAGGAGCACTCATCCAGTTCTTTGTAGACTGTCCCTCAATTTGGATGTGTGTGATGCTTTTTCTCATGATTAGTTGGGGTTATGTAAGTTTTGGAGAGAAGACCACAAAGGTGAAATGCCCTTCTCATCACATCATGCCAGGACACACACTATCAACAAGGCTCATCACTGCTAATGTCGACCCTGAGCACCTGGCTGAGGCCTTGCCTGTCAGGTGTCTCTACTGTACAATCACCCCCCCCCACCCCCCCACCCCCGGCTTTTCCATCCTGTGCTCCTTGGAAGGAAGTCACCATGTGCAGCCCACACTTAAGGGGTGAGGAGTTATGAGTCACCTCCTCGAAGGGGGAGTATCTACAAAAATAATTTGGAATTCTTCTGCATGGGAGACTTGTTTCAGTGACATTTTGTTCAATTTCCTTGCTTTCTATATCTTCCATTTCTCTGTCTTCATGTTTTTGCTTTACTTCCTTGAGCACGTAGAGCATTTTTATAATTGTTTTAATGTCTTTGTGGGCCAATCCCATCACATCTGGGTCTATCATGGTGACTATTCCTTTGTTACAGGTTACATTCTCCTGCCAACTGGCTCATCTATTAGTTCTGACTGGATCCTGGACACAAGGATCTCTACGTTGTGTGTGGGTTTTGCCGCCTTTCTTTCAAGAGTGCTGCACTTTGAGTTCTGGTAGGCAGTTAAGTTTCGTGTGGATCAGCCTGATCCTTTCAAGGCTTGTTTTGAAGTTAGTTTACATTGTATTTGAGGTAGCCTTTTCTCTGGGGCTAATTGAGCCCCACTTCCTAGCTGTGGCTCTTCTGAGGTCTCTGTTGAATGCTCTGTATGTTCAAAGTGATCTCTCTGCTCTGGCTGTGAGAACTCTGATAACTCACGGCCCTATGTGAGCTCTGGTGATTGCTCACCTCATAGCTCCTCGGCAGCTGTTCTCGCCCCAGAAGTTCTTAGGCTGGCTGCATAGGTCTCACCCTATGGACTGGTGAATCAGTACTCAGCCAAAGACCCAGGGGGCTCACGTGCAGACTCCTGGAGCTCTTTCTTGGTGCAGCTCCCTCCTCTCTGGCACCATACCCCGCCAATTCTAGCTGCCTCAGCTTCTCCAAAGTCTGGGCTCCGTTAGGTTCCCCCTTTCCAGACTACAGTTTGAAAACTGCCTCCAGGTAGAAAGCCTGGGCACCTGTGTGGCTCACCTGTCCTTCCTGTTTTCCAATCCTGAACATTGTTCAAGGGTTAAGTTCACGTTGAACATGTCCTGCAAGCCCTACCTTAAGAGCCATTAGGAGTTTCAGAGGGTCGGCTGGTGACTCCATCACAGAATCCAGTTTCATCTCCATACCTCAGTGGTTCAAGCACCCTTCTCTGCTGACCACAGGCAATTCTTGGAAGAGGTCCTAGCTTATCCTTGGATATAACAAAAATCTGTGATTGGAAATATGGGGGGACCAGGGAGAAGTGGCTGCCCAGCTGCTGACTGGTAGGCAACGCCTTTGCCCCCCAAAATGCAGTTTAGTAAATGCCAAGTCTTGCTGTAAATTCAGAACCTGTGGCCATATTTTCTACAGCACTGCAAACAACCTGAAACGTATAAAAAATTCTGCACGTATGTACATTTTTATAGAGACAGGGTCCTTGTCTTTGAATATTTTCTCAAAGGGCTCCATGACCCAAAAGGGTTAACAACCACTATTCCATGAGGGAGCACCTGTACTTTTCAAGTATCTGCCTAGAACACTTTAGTCCCTCATTTTTGTCCCTGGCCAATCCAAAAACTAGTCTCTGTGATGTGCTCTGGTCTCCTGGACATGGCTGGCTGACCAGTCTCTGGGTTCCAGGAACACGGGCTTTAGGAGCAGTGTGTGGCTGGAACCGGTGTTTGAAGTGAGCGCTGGAGCCACGCAGACACAGAAGTGGAGAAACCCAGTCTGAAGAGTAAGGTGACAGGAGGCACAAAGCTGGGTGCAGAAAGGGGAGGCCACTTTGGTCCTCCTCCCCCAGTCCTAGTTTTGTCCTTATCTGAGGGCCACACCATCTGTACTGTTCTCACATCATTTTCTTGTTTCTGCTCAAGTTAGCTTTAGTTAGTTTCTGCAACACAGGCCCCACAACCAACCCTAATCTCTGGCCACTGGCCCCTGCACTCAGATCTCCAGGCCTACAGAACACGTGCCGCTTGGTGACTCTGCTTACTCTGTGGCCATCAGGGTCCAGAGGGAGGAGACTGTGGCGGCAGCTGCCAGTGCTGCCAGGACCAGGTAACATTCAGGGGGCTGGCCTCCTTCCTTTCACAGCCTGAGGCCAGCCTCCCCTCCTCCCTCCAGACCTCGAGGAAAACTTGCAGTCGAAGGTGCAGCCTCTGGGGTCTACTAAGCATGAGGGCTCCAGCCCAGCCCCTTGTGATACTTGATGGGAGGTGTGTACTCATTCCAGGGTGGGTCCTGCAGGCCCCACTGACCCCTCCCTGGTCCTTTAATAAAGAATGCTGAGCAAACACAGGTCCTATGGAGTCAGGTGGGCACACGTGTGCTGTGGGCATCTACCCTCCCTCCAAGGAGACTACTGCAGCCCAGACCTCCAACCCCTTCTGAGACTCCTGCGCCCTGGGCCCCTCCTCACACGCCCTCACCCACTGCACCACCCCAGGCAGGAGGAAACAGACACGGGGAGGCCACAGCGTAGAGCCTGTCCTTTATAGATCTCTGCCTGTCTCGTCCGTCCGTCTGTCCGTGTATATATCTGTATATCTCTAAGGAAGGGAAAAGGGGGACTCTCGTGTAAAAATCCAAAATACAATTCTGACTATGAACACCTACAATACCGGTCAGTCCAAGTGGGGTGCAGGTCTAACTAAGAAAGCAAGTGGGGTGGGGCCAGAGCTTTGACCTGCGGGCAAGGGCGGGGTCTCCTGCTGCACTTTTCTCAGGAAATGTGGAGTGCCTGGCAAAGGCAGAGGGGGCACCAGCCGGGCTACAGTGGACAGCGTGGACTTCAATCTACTCGAACGCTCCTCTAGATCTTACTTCAAGCTTCCTGATGTCTTTGAGACTCAGTTTTCTTATCTATAAAACGGCCATTTGTCACCTCCTTGCACAGTTGTGGATAGAGCAGAACTGATACATGAGAAGGCTTAGCCTCATGATGCACAGAAGGACTGAACAAGGACAGCTGTGCTACCATCTGGCAGCCGTTACTGCAGCCATCCAGGTTCAGGGATGCCCCAGAGCCTCCAGGCCCTGCAGTGCCCCTCACAGCCTGCTACTGTAGTACGGTAACCTGGGGTGCTCCTTCAGCATTTCAGGGCAACTTCCAGATCCTCAAAGGCGGGGCCCAGAGGGCCTGCCGGGTCCTGCTGGCTGGCTGAATGAGCTTGGCAGGCTTGCTGGGCCTTGCCCGGCTCTCAGAGCCAGGGGAGGAGGAGTGGCCCCGCCTGTCGTGGGAGCTCCAGAAAAGGTCCATGGCCAGTTCTGAGGGCCCAGGTGTGACCAGGTCAACTCCTCAGTGGTTTCACAGGGAGGTGGCAACCTAACTGCAGGACTGCTCTGCCCCCAACTCTCCACCTAGACACCCAACCGCTCCAGAGTAACCCTCTGACCACCAGCACTCGTACCAGCCACCTGGAACGGGCCCTGGCCTCAGTGACCTCCAGTTCCTAGGTCTCTGGGATTTCCCCCAGCCCCCACACAACCCTGTTGGGGTCATTCCTGCTCCCAAAGAGAAGAGAATTGCACTGATCAGGCTGGGACTACAGTGAGGCCAGAGAGGCGCTAACCGCCAAAATTTAAGGAGGCCCTCAATCTCAGGGCCTCCAGGTGCAGATGGGCTTAAAATGAAGTGCCTCCTTAAACTGTGCCCCTGGGCACCTCCTGGCCTCACCCAGGCAGGCCTAATTCATGGAGCATCCCAGCGGGCATGGGAGGCAGAGGGAACAGCACAGACTATAGGTCAGGAGAGCTGCGGCGCATCCCCAAGCCACACTCACAGTCACCATAATTCCCTCCCGTGAGCAGTGGGAGCTGCAGTGTCCTGCAGGACCTGTCCGGGGATCAGCTACATCTCTGAAGGCCCTTGCTTATTGAGCTGAAGCACCATACCGAGTGCATCTTTAATTGGAGAAGGGTTTAGAGAGTGGGAAAACCAACACGACTCTCTAGGGGCAGTGACTTGTTGGCGTGGCCCTCAGGCTGGGCAGAGGAAGCACAACGCTGTCTGAACCCGGCCCTACTGGCCAGAGTTTCTGGGTCTGGAAGCGCCCTCCCCAATCAGCCTTGAGAGTCAGCCACCGCACCTCTGACTTCCCCTGGTCCCCTGGGTCAAACGCAGAGGGGTTCTTTTGGCAGAATAGTGGGTGAGAAAATTCCAGCACCAAGAGCACGGACATCAGTCTTCCAAGGCCTCTGAGAGCTGGACTCTGGGCTGTGGGTCTGCACAAGTCCCTGTGTGGACTTTTTTAACAAAGGCCGTGGGGCTTGTGTGGGCATCCTCGAGGCCACAGGCACAGCACCACCTTCTTTCTTGTGCCGGGCAGCTCCACAGCCTCTACCCAACCAGAAAAGGGCTTCCTTTCACCGCTGAGCTAATGCTGTTTCTGTACTCATTGTGAGGGCCACCCCCACTGCTGTGTCCTGCACCAATCACACCCTGCTCAACCGGCGTACAGACCAGGTAGGATCAAACACTTGAGCTCCAGCCAGCTCCCCATCCCCCCAAGGGAGAACACACCAACAGGGCTCATGAGCAGTGTGGCCACTGTGCGTGGAGGCTGTCACAGGCCTGATCATATCCGACTTTCCTGCTCGAAGGCCTTGCCCAGAACACAGGCTGCAGGTCCTGGAGAGTACACTGGTGGCATTTCACACACATGCCTCACACTCTTTCAGCAGAAACAGCAAGAAAATTAAGGGGCAGGAAGGATCAATCTAGTAGGATTAAGCTCGGAATATCCCAGAGGATCTCTGATGCCCCTCCCTGAACTAAGTAAGAGTGTTTCCTGCGAGTTAAGGGGAACGAAAGAGAGGGGACAGGAAGGCTAAACGAAGACGGAAACATGGGGTCATTTCCTTTGGTCAGGAAAGTTCAAGGTCTAGAACAAGGGGATGGTGGTAACACGACAGCCTGTGGGAAAGCACACTGCCCCTCTTTGGGACTTGTGCCCTCCATTAAAGAAACAGGCACTGGGGAACGGAGGATACCCACATGGAGACGTCACTGGGACCAACACAAAGTGTCTCCAATAAGAAGGCTGTGTGATTTCTAGACTCTTTATTCCCAAACGCTCTACAGGCAGAGCAGAGCTTTAGCAGGCAACCCAAGATTGAGAGAACCTGGCCTACAACTCAGGGCAAGCTGCATTTTTCTTTGTTCCTAATGGCTAAAGAGTGTGAAAGGGAAGTACTTAGTAGTTAGTAAGCAGTCTAAGAAAGCGGGAGTTTTGGCCCTCAGGAGATTCAAGCATGTTTGGAGGTGCCCAGAAGCTCTGCACGACCATGGCGGCCTTTCTTCAGGCCACCCATTTGCCAGCCCTGGGCGACGGCTCCGGCCTTCCCCGGACACGACGTCACAGCCAGGATGTGAACAGCAGATTCTGGTCTCCAACTCCAGACACAGTCTCTGATTTACCTCTGCAAACCGGAGCTGTCCGGTCTTGCAGAGTCAGATCATGTAAACCAGCCTGCTGCCAGGCAACTGGAGACAGGGACGTGAATAAAGACGCCCTGTGAGGAATGAAAAACAAAGCCGCTTTTGGGAAACGCAGCTCTGGTATTTGGACACGGGTTCGAGGTCAACCTGAACTTTATGACGTTTTACTTTCTGCTTTCGCTCCCTTTCCTTTTGCACTAGAGCAACGCCCTCCGATTCATGCGCCAAGTCCTGATTTTCCCCGAATAGCTGCCGACCACACCACCCTGGTAACTCATTTGAGAAGACACAGAGGGCCACCTGGGCACAACGTTCGCCAGCGAAACTGGGTGCTGTTCTGAGGACAGACACACTTCCGCAGTTGTCCAGCAGTTAGCAAAAGACCAAAGAAGGAGGAGCCCTCCCTCCTCACCCCAGAGAAACGGCGTGGGCAGGAGCCAACGAAGAGCGGGCCTCGGAAGCTTTTCCTCCGAACACTCCCTCGGGACTCCCCGCCCCCACTCCCGGGCCGGCGAGGCGGGGGCCTGGCCCTGCTCCTCCCCGCGCGTCCCGCCCCGGCCCCTCACCGGGCTCCAGCAGATAAGCGCGTCGGTGTCCGGGTCGCTCACGAGGGTCCACAGCTTGGTCAGGAAGGCCGGGACGTTACTGGGCCCCGCCGCGCCGGGGCCCACGGACAGATCCATACCGGCAAGGCGGGGAAAGGCGGAGGTGGCGACCGCGAATATGTGCCGAGGGCTCGGCTAGCACCGCCGCCACGCCTGCCGCTCGGGCTGCGCCGCCGCCGCCCGCTGCGCACACACAGCCCCGGGGCCCAGCATGGCCGCCGCCATCTTGCGACGGGCACGCTCCCGCCGGCGCCGCCCGCCCGCGTCTCCCCGGCGCGCGCACGCCGCCTCTGCTCCCCACTGGCTCCCCGCCCCGCCCCCGCTGGCCCCGCCCCGTTGGCCCCACCCACGCGCCTGCGCGTGCTGGCCCCGCCCCGCCCCACCAATGAGACCCGGCGGGGTGGGCAGGCCGCACCGTCTGACCTCACGAGCCCCGCCCCCAGGCCCACGCGACCGGGCCGCTGCCGGAAGTGGCGGAGCGGGTCGGGACAGGCCGGGGAGCATGGCGGGCGCGCGGGGTGCGGGGTGTGCGGCGGCGGCTGGAAGGGCGCGGCCCGGGAAGCGGCTGCCCGAGCCGGAGCCGGCGCTGGCGCCGGAGGAGGTGACAGCGGGCTGCGCGGAGCTGGAGCGGGAGCAGGGCGGCGGGGCGGGGGTTGCACGTGGTGGCTTCTCGGCCCTTCGGCCCACGGCAAGCCCGCCCAGCGTGCGGTGGGCCTGGGAATGAGAGGAAGAAAGGGTCGCTTGTCCTTTGCAGCAGGTGGCCTTGTGGGGGGCGTACTGGGCAAAGAGCACCCCCTGTGCGAGAGGCGGCTGGAGTGGGGGCGGGGCGGAAGAACAGTCTGCGCAGGAGAGACAGGAAGGAGAGCTGGTGTCCTGTGCAGCAGCCTTTAAATTATGCATCTTGCTATTAAGAAGATTTGAGCTTGCACCTTATTAAATACTTATATGTTTATACACTGCTAGTATGTTAGATCCACTGTAAAAGTTAATGAAAATATGAGAATAAGAAAGCGTGACTAGAACCCAGTGCCTGCTGCGTTAGTCACATCCTTTTGACTGGACTCATAGCCGCTCCTGCTGTTCAGCTGAACCCCAGCTCGGTTGTGGGGGTGTCGTCAAATCTGGGTCGTAGAAAGTCGTAGAAGGCATGTACAGTCGAGCCCCTCTCAGCGGACTCCACTTAGCTGGATTGTCAGGCTGCCCCTTTGCCTTGTGACCTGTCCCCTTGCTGCTCCCTGTCAGCAGGCAGGTCTGGGCGCCAAGATTGCCTGCTTCCACCACTGGGCTCTGCTCACCAGGAGCACTTGCAGCTGTGTAGCTAACTAGATATTGGAGATAAACAGCAGGAGGGAGTGTATATCAGAGTTGCTTCTATGAAAACTAAGTCGAGTGCTGTGGAATAACTGGTGAGTGCCAGATGTCCAGTTAGGTGAGAGACTTTTAAACTGTTGAGGAACAGTGAAATGTAGGATTCTGCACTCAAATGCTTTCTAAATCTACAAGTTCTTGTTCCACTTTTAAAAGGCAACCACTGGGCCCGCCCACTGTGTTGTGTCCTGTAGAATTAGGGATGTGATGGTGTCTAGTCAGCAGAGCTCTGCTCTAGTCCTACCCTACGAGGGGGTGAATGGGTGTATTCTTGTTTTTAAGTAAAGCTTACATCATTTTTATCACTCTTGAACCGACTGTTACTATTTACTGATCAATTGTTGGTCCTAGTCTGCTTGGATATGGAGGCTTCTACTTCAAGTGGGAAAAGCCCCTCAGGGGTTCTGGTCCTCTCCTGGCCCCAGCCCCTGCCCTATTGCCCTCATAGCTCTGGGGCCTTGAATACCAGGGCGGGGTGCAGAGGGTGGAGAGCAAGTGTTGGTAATGCAATGGAACCGAGCTCTAAGAAGGGGACATTGTTCTTGAAAAGTCCTTCCCCTGTGAGATGCTAGCAATTAAATGTCCCTTCCGAGGGCAGGCAGCTGTGCTGTTGGCAGAGGTGGATGGTGAGGAAGGCCTGGGTTGGGTGGATGGTTTTGGTGGAGGTGGAGCCTTGTGACCTGAGGGCTGTGGCCTTGGAGGCTGGCAACACAGACCTATGGGTCAGTGCATGGTGCTTGGTGGGCAAGGCTGGTGGGTGGGCTGTGGGGTCTGGCTGTCATCAACACTGTGCTCCTTGCAGCCCTCTCTCCTCTGTGACCTCCCGACCTCTCCGCTCGAGGATGGCAGCAATTCTGGCCTCTCTGACAGTGAGGAGAGTGTGTTCTCAGGCCTGGAAGATTCCGGCAGTGACAGTAGCGCAGACACTGCAGCTGAGGAAGAGGATGGGGCCAGCAGTGATGAGAACCATGGCGGGACGGAGAAGACCACTGGGCAGCAGGTGCGGTGGGTGAGTGAGGAGCCTCCAGTGGGCTCTCCCTCTGGATGAAGGTGGCCAGGAAGGGAGGTGCCCGCTGTGCCTTATGCTCTCTGGGGGGCTGCCCCACACTGCTTTCTTCAAGTTTCCTTGGGAACCCTAAGGCCCTTGTGTCTCCTCTGATGTACCTGGGGCACATTTGGGGCTAGGTAGACCTTGTTTGGAGCTGGGGTGCTCCAAGCTCTAGGGCACTGGTTTTCAACTGCAGTTAAGTGCTTTGTTCACAGGAACTCCAAAAATCCACATGCCTGGTCCTCCCCCTCCAGTGATTCTGATGTCACCTCTCCATGGGACTCAGCCCACTTTGCTAGATTCAGTTGTAGGGTGGATTTCTTAGGGCAAAGCCTGAGGTAGAGATTCGCGTGTGGGGGACTGCCTGGAGGGGCTAGCAGGACACACGTGAAGGGGTGGGCAAAGCAGGAGCTCCATTCCACCCCAGCCTGATCCCAGGGTGGGCAGGAGCCCGAGGGGCCCCAGTGGTCGAGGCTTTGGCATCGTATCTGTTGCTGTGATGATGGGGAAGGACGCACTCTGCTCTTGTTTTAAGTGAGAAAAATGAGAGCAAAGCTTAATTTAACTAAGATAAGGCATTTGTTATTTAGAACGTTCTAGAAACAAGTTTATAACTACAGGTGTTTATATTTCTAATGGCCCTGGTGTTCTGGAAGTTATGACCTTGCCTCATACAGATGTCTATTCTCATAATGGAAACGAAAAGGCCGTGCTTGTTTGATCTGTTTACTAGGAAGAAAAGATTTAAAATCAAGTTTAAACCTTCTACACTATTCAAGCTTTTGTTGTAACACTGGTGTGCCCAGAGAGAAGATGATGCGTTAACTGTGTTGACCGTGGTTTGTAGGATTACAGGAAACTATTTTTCCTCCTTTTTTAAACTTTTTGAAATGTCAAATATACCCTCCTCCACAAAAAATTAAATTTTACGTCAACACCGTTGAGTACAGGGTGGAAGTTCCCACTCATGCACTTGTTCCAGTTGGTGACCGCAGTTAATAATCATCTTTCTGGATCTTTTTCCCCTTCTTTTAAAATTAAACATCCACACACATTTAAGTATTTGAATATTTCCTTTAAAAAAAGGATTTTTATCCTTTTTTATAAATAGAATTTTTAAAATAATTTTTAAAAATTAAATAGGGGCCAGCCTTGTGGCATAGTGGTTAAGTTTGTGTGTTCTGCTTCAGTGGCCTGGGGTTCACTGGTTCAAATCCGGAATGCAGACCGACACACCGCTCATCAAGCCATGCTGTGGCAGGTGACCCACATACAAAATAGAGGAAGATGGGCACAGTGTTGGCTCAGAGCCAGTCTTCCTCAGTAAAAAGAACAAGATTGGCAACAGACGTTGGCTCAGGGCCAATCTTCCTCACCAAAAAAAATAAATAAAATAAAAATAAAAATTAATTCTTTTTTTAATAAAAATAATTTTTTTTTTTTTTTTTTTGGTGAGGAAGATTGGCACTGAGCTAATACCTGTGCCCGTCTTCCTCCATTTTTATACATGGGACGCCTGCCATAGCACAGCTTGATAAGCGGTTTGTATTTGTAGGTCTGCGCCCAGGATCCAAAGCCGCAAACCCTGGGCCACCAAAGTGGAGTGTGCAAACTCAACCACTAGGCCACCAGGCCGGCCCCAATAAAAATAATTTTTTATTTAAATTCTCTCAACTAGATAATGTGTACAAGAGGCTGTCTGGTGGAGGCTGGTGGAAGGGGTGCTCACTCCGGACCTGCCATGCTCTTGACCCCTCTGAGCCACTGGGCACATGCTCATCCATCTGGGTTCTTGCTCAGGTTTCTGTGCCCACATAGCTGGGTATTCTTTGCAGTTCTGCCATCTAGGGTCTGCTTGCTGGCCTGTTTAGTGAGGACTGAGGCTGCAGCCCATGAGAGAGTAAATGCCCCATCTTCTCCAGAGGGCGGGGTCAGCCCTTGGCCCTTTGCCCTCTGCCCTCTGCCTTCAGGGATGCCCTCTGAGCCCTCAGTCTGGGGAAGCTGGCCCGGGCCACCTGGGTGGGGGCAGTCCTCAGAGGGCGGTGAGGCTGCCTGTGCTCTGGAGCAGCCTGAGCTGCCCCTCAGTTGAAGCCAGGACCACGGCCCCTCCCTCCTGTGCTGTGCTGGGACAGCTTCGGGACTTCATGAGGTCTCAACTCCCGCCAGTGAGGTGTTTCCTCCTTTCATTTCATGGCCGGGCTCTGAGGGCCCATCCCTGTCTCCTGTGGGCCGTCCTGGACGTGAGTCAAAGCCATGATTCTGCCTTCCACTCGCCACCCTGGGCTGCTGCCTCAGGGCGCTGACGTCTCTGGCTGTTGTACTTTAACAGAGTGGTATGGTCGGCTCCTGTTGGAATATTTTCTGTTCTAAAGCATCTAAATCTCATTACTGCGTTTGAATTCCTCCAGGCAAGAGAGTGAATTGCAGAAGTGGGGTAGTCTCAGCTCCTTAGTGGAAATCCCCGCATCTCCCCTTTTGTTCTACTCATTCCTCCAAAGCCGTCCATGCCTCTCTGCCTGGTTGAGCTGGGTATTCCCTCCACGTCTCCTGTTCACGCCCCTCTCTGGATGACCTGAGCCCCGTTTCCATCACGCAGCCCGGTAGGTGGAAGCGGAGCCAGCAAGCCAGTCACTACTTTTTACGTACTCTCCTGTCTTCCACGAGCGCGGCCACACAAAGCATCCAGGAGTGGGCCCCCATGGCAGCTCTGTCATGCTGTGCATCGGTGGCCCCTGGTTAGGCCTGTTCCTCTGTCATCCTGAAGCCAGTGCAGGGCTGCTTACACATGGAACCTTCCACATTGGGGAGATTCCACTGGGTCAGGGCCCTCTCAGGTCTGCTGGCCCACCTTCACCTGCCACAGCCAGTGGGTTGTCACATGTCACACCATGGAGTCTTCTGCCCAGACATGCCTGCCCCTGGGAGTGGGTCCTCAACCCAAGACCCCCTTCCATTGAGCAGCTTCTAGAATTAGTGTTTCCCCGCCACCATTAGTTGTATGAATCCACGCCAGCAGTGACACATCAGCTGCTGCGCACATCTCTGCCAAGTGTCCCAGCTCTTTAACGGAAAGCCCCAGGGTCCTGTGGCGCCTGGCCATGGCCACGGCTGCCTGTGTGCTCCTGCGAATAATTGGTGGTCTTAGGTGAGCTACTTTGCAAGCGAAAGTGATGTTTGCTTGGGGACTCCCTGAAGAGTGAGATGACATCTGTGACAAGAGAAAACAACCCTACTGTCTTCCACTCCAGCTGCCTCCTTTCTAGGGCCTGGTTCTTACCAGGGCCGCCGCCGAGCACCTTGCCACACAGGTTTCCGCTAACTTCTCTTCTGCTGTGTGCTCCCACTCGTCACTTAGCCAGCTCCCATTTCTGTTTCCTTCATATTCTGTTGGCAAGACTTGTCCGCCATAACCTGTGTTAAGGCTTCCACCACTTCCTACCAAGATGGGTAGGCAGTCACCCCGCTTCTTTACCACTCTGCTTCATGCGTCTGAAGGGCATCCTGCCACGGTGTCAGGCTTATGTGATGTCAAGGACACATGTCCTGAGGCAGTGGCCAGCAGAGATAGGTCCTAATTGTGAGTGTGGCTCCCCAGGGCCTTGCCGCCTGTGGTGGGATGTACCCAGGCCAGAGGCACTAACCAGTTGACAAGGGCGGCTGAGTTACACAGGAGGGAGCCAGTTGGTTTGTTTTGCTCTTCTGGTAGTTACAAGGCTGATAGTTCATTTTCAGGGAGTCCTGCCCTGTAAATCTCTGGATTCCAGGTGTGTTTGCCACAGGCTGTCCCAGATCAGGACTATCCTGCTGAAAGCATTCCACAGATAAGGGTCCTCTTACAGCCAGATGGTCGTTGGCACGTTCTATGGAGACTTCTCTGGGCCTCTGCCTTCCTTTCCCACAGGGAGAGACGGGCCCAGCTGTGGAAGCATTGCCTTCCTGCCTGCCCAGGTACTTAGGGTCGCCCTTGCAGACGTGCCCTTCGTGGGTGGGAGTGGCCCTGTCCAGTACCAGGGCACTCTGGGTACCACTGTGTGGCACACTCCTGCCTCTCACTTTCCACTTCCTCTTGGGCCTTTGGCATCAATTTAAACACGTCCACCATTTTCTTTTTAAGGGGTGTGGGTGATTAAGTGACATACTTGTGACATCTAGGGGTACTGGAGAGCACTCGGGAGCTCCTGAGGGACATCTCTCCTGCCCTGCCCCTGCTTCTCGGTGGGGACAACCACTGTCTCTGGTCCCTGGGTCTCCTCTGGGGTGTTTTCTGTGCATCCAACCTCCTGTATGTGCAGTGTCTGATTGTTTCCTAACGAAGGCGAGCACCCCTGCACGCTGCATTCTGCCGTGGCTCCATCTCTGAGGTTCGTGCACAGCCCTCCTCCGGAGCAGTGTCTGCAGTGCCCGCCTGACCAGCCCCAATGGGTGGGCAGTTGCAATCATCCACTGTTACACGTGGTGCTGTGATCACCTCATTTATGCTAGTTCTCACACGTGCAAGCAGTTCTTGGGATAAATTCCGAGAAGAATTTCCGGGTCGGAGGGTCAGTGCATTTTTAATTGTGGAAGGAAGTCCCAAGTGTCCTTCCCGGAAGCTGTGCCACACTGCACTCCTGCCAGCCATCCTGGGGCGCCTGCTTCCCACTCCCTGCCAACACCGTATGTGGTTGAACTTCTTTATTTTTCCCACTCTGATAAATGGGAAAAAAGGCTTCTTGTTGTTGCTTTATGATTATTTTCTTTCATCAGGAATGAGGTGTCTTTTCCTGTGTTTCTGTGAGAAGTGTTTCAGCTGAATCTGTAAGCATGTGAAGTGCAGAGTGTTCATTACTGTCGTGTTTCGAAGGTCTGGGCTTGGGCTCTGTGAGTTTCGTTCTGTTCCCTCCGCATGGGTTAGAGGATGCCATGTGGACCCTGGACGTCTGCCTCTTCTTAACCTGGGCCTCTCTGCCTGGCTTGGCCTGCATCCCCCGACCCCCAGCCCTGCCCTAGCTCATGGCTGAGGTGGACCCCACTGTTTCTGGGAGTCGGGGATTGCCACAGGCTGACTGCAGGGTCTCGTGAGGTGTCGTCGCGGTGCTGACAGGAGCTGGAGGTTACGCTTCCAGCTTGCTCACCTGGCTGTTGGCAGAAGGAACTCAGGTGAGGAAGAGCACGGTGTATTTGGGGGGCTGGTAAGTGGGTGGGAATGACATGGGCCTAGAAAGGTGGGGGCCGTGTGCTGGTGTCTCCCCCACCCTCCTCCTTGGAGCAGGTTCGTTGTAGGGCCCAGCATGTTCACAGTGAGGCCCAGTGGCTTCAGCCTCCTTGCAGCCAGTGGATTTGCTTGTCCAATTTGATTTTTTGTGTAGTCTTGGGGTGGGGAGCTCCTTGTGCTCCTCTGCTGTACCGATCTCATCTTCTTCCTGGATCAGCTCGCTCCTTTGCCTCCACTCTGAGCACCTGCTCCTGTCTCCAGCCCCTCACTCCAGGTCCCCTCAGGACTGACAGCCCTGTCCCTTGTCCCTGTCCTTCACTGCCTCTTTGACCTGAGTCCCTGTCTAGAGACCAGTCCCCCAGTCACCTGGGCCCACCCTCCAGCTCTTGCTCCTCACCCTCTGACAGCATGTCTGCAAACCTGCCCGGCCAGGGAACCCTCTGCCCAATGGCTGCACCAGCATCACCGAAGGAAGCCGAGTGGAGCCCTGCACTGTGTGCCACCTGCGTGCCAGGTGCCGCTCCTCCACACTCCTCGGCCTTGGCCACACTCCTGCCCCCACCTCTCCCACATCCACCTCCCACCTCACCTTGGCTCTCTGCTGACCAGCCACTCCCTTCCTGCCTCCACTCTCAGGCAGTGGCGTGGCTGCCAGTTCAGGGAGAAAATCGACATCGGAGGAGAATTTCCTTAGGCCTCCCACCCCCGCCATGCCCCCTGCCCCATCTGAGCCCAGGTCCCTGTCCTCCCGTCACCCAGGACCTCTCTCCCTCCCTGCATCCTCCCCAGCAGCACTTTGCAGTGCTTGTAGTGGGCCTTTCTGGTCCCGCAGGAAAGATGATGTTGCCGACATTGTGTCTTCTCTTGATTCCTGGTGTCTAGTGGATTTGTGTACT
Organism: Ceratotherium simum simum; assembly: GCF_057802395.1. Lineage (NCBI taxonomy): Eukaryota > Metazoa > Chordata > Mammalia > Perissodactyla > Rhinocerotidae > Ceratotherium > Ceratotherium simum. The sequence continues at coordinate 719,688 of NC_141922.1, forward strand.
TGAAGCCATTTTTTCCCTTTTGTGATTATTTAGATCCGTTTCTTCCTACTTGGCCTGTTTGCTTTGGTTCTCTCTATTTATATGGGATGTTTTTCTATTTTGTTTTCTTATTCTTTTGTGCGAAAGTTTCCATTTTCATTAGTTCAGTCTGCTTGCCACCTTCAAGAACGTAACAAAAGACCTAGTAGTAATGCCCAACGTGTAAGGAGCATTTTCCAGATAACTTAAGAGTTCTGCCTGTAGTGTCTGTGTGTGGAGCTTACTGTAAACTCTTGGGCAGGAGGAGCCCACCTGGGGCTCAGCATGGCTCTGGAGCATGGTGGGTGGGGGCTGCCAGGATGTAAGGAAGTGGGCTGTGTGAGTCTTGGGGTCCAGGCCATGGTGCCGCTGTGTACTCTGGGGTCTGGGTGTTGGCGCCATCTGGTGGAGTGTGACCTGGGAACTGTGGATTGTGGGGTACGAAGGATGGGGCATGCCCAGTGATTCTCACTGGCTAGTTAGTAGAGACTACCTCAAGTGCCTGGGCATGTACCAAGGAGCCGTGGACGTGATCCAGCGGCTGGAGTGGGGACGGCCCCTGTGGGGGAGGCAGGCAGCTGTTCCACTGCCCATTCCAGCATCAAACAGCCATTTTGTCACACTCTCATTTCTGGGCATCAGAATTCAGGCAGGGTGTGGTGGTGTTACGTCTGCGTTATCGTAATCAGTGGGATTGGGGGATCCCACAGCCTCCCTCAGCTGGGTTCCACCAGAGAATTAGGCTCTACCGCATGGAGCACCTCAGCTTCTCCTGTGCCCCTCCAGGGTTCTGGTACATTCTGTCCTAGGAGGATCATCACTCACATCACATCCCACATTCTGGGGCTCAGGTGACTGTCCCAAGCGAGAACGGCGGGGGCCTCTTCACTCATGTGTCCAGGCTGGGGTGACCTGAATAGTTGGCACTCGCTTGACATCTCTGTCTACCTGTCTGTCTCCCTCTGTGAGGGCTCAGGGCTCTGAGGGCAAGCATCCAGCATACAAGGCCGAGCTGTAAGGCCTTTATGACCTAGACCTGGAGCATGTACTGTCAGTTTGGGCTGCTTCCCTTGGGCGGGTGAAGCATCCAGAAGCCCATGCAGATTCGGGATGGGGGCACACAGACTCTGCCTCTTGATGGGAGGAAAGTCAAAGATTTGCAGTCATGGTTTAAAACAGCCACAGTCGGGGCCGGCCCCGTGGCTTGGTGGTTAAGTGAGCGCGCTCCACTGCTGGCGACCCGGGTTCGGATCCCGGGCTCGCACCGACGCGCTGCTTCTCCGGCCATGCTGAGGCCGCGTCCCACATACAGCAACTAGAAGGCTGTGCAGCTATGACACACAACTATCTACTGGGGCTTTGGGGGGAAAAAATAAATAAATAAAATCTTTAAAACAGCCACAGTCACATTCCCCCTCCCCTCAGCCCCCTCAGCACTCATCTCGTTGCCATGTCAGCTCTGGCCCCAGCCCCAGGGTCTTGTCTAAATCAGGCCCAGGTGCAGGTGAGGATCCTCAGGCTCCTCCCCACACAGCCAAGTGCAGTAGTGGCACCAAGTCACACATTAAACTTCTGTTCTAAATAGGGAAGCAGGTAGCATGGAGCAGTCACTGGTCCGTGGTGTTCCTGAAATTGGCCAGGCACACACGGCCATTTCCTGGTGCAGTACTGGCTCCTGCTCCTGAGAATGACTGTGCCCCTCCTCTGAGTCACCTTGTTCCCTGAAAAATGAGAGGTGTTTCCGTCTTGTATTTTCTCTGGGCTTCTCAGACCCCACTGGTGTATTTTCTTTAAAAACTGTGTGGGGGGCTGGCCCCGTGGCTTAGCGGTTAAGTGTGCGCGCTCTGCTACTGGCGGCCCGGGTTCGGATCCTGGGCGTGCACCGACGCACCGCTTCTCCGGCCATGCTGAGGCCACATCCCACATACAGCAACTAGAAGGATGTGCAGCTATGACATAACAACTATCTACTGGGGCTTTGGGGAAAAAAAAGGAGGAGGATTGGCAATAGATGTTAGCTCAGGGCTGGTCTTCCTCAGCAAAAAAGAGGAGGATTAGCATGGATTTTAGCTCAGGGCTGATCTTCCTCACAAAAACAAACAAAAAAACCCAAAAAACTGTGTGGGTCTCCTAGGTATCAATATATGTCTTCCCTGTTAGATGAGCCATATGTACAGAGCTCTTTGGAAGCAGCCCTTGTCTCTGTTGGGCTCCCTGGGGCATCTTAGCAGCATTATTGTCCAGTCTGGAGAGTCTGCAGCATGGTATTAGGTTCTTGGAGGCTCCTTTCTGCAGGGGGTCTTGGCTGCATCCCTGGATCCCTGGATCCCTGTTACCAGCAGCAGTCTGGATTTGACGTTTGTTCTGAGATGTCAAGGACCCGCACACAAGCCCGGCTGCATCTCACAGTGACCTTCAGGTGTGGTGGCTGCTCCTCTCCTCCTGCCTTCCAAGTCACTGACAGAACCTTCCTTTTTTTTTTATAATTTTATTTTTTTTCTCCCCAAAGCCCCAGTAGATAGTTGTATGTCATAGCTGCACATCCTTCTAGTTGCTGTATGTGGGATGCGGCCTCAGCATGGCCGGAGAAGCAGTGCGTCGGTGCGTGCCCGGGATCCGGACCTGGGCCGCCAGCAGCGGAGTGCGCGCACTTAACCGCTAAGCCACGGGGCCGGCCCTGACAGAACCTTCTTGTGGGCCGGCCTGACCTGGACCCCACGGAGAAGGCAGTGCAGGGGGTGAAGTTCTAGCTAGGCCAACCCAGTCTGAGCCACCACAGCGGCTGTCACTGTCCTGCTTACCGGAGGAGATGGAGGGGCCCGTGCTGCTGCGTGCCTGGTTGGCGGTGGCAGTGGGGTGTGGCCAGGCTGGGCCTGATGCTGGGCAGGAGTGGGTCTGTTGCAATCATAATAAGATACCATTGTTTGGATACCATCTGAGGCTGTCAGAACCCCCTCGGGATCCCTCCTTTGGTCCTTGTGGTACATTCTGGTCCTGGGGTTGGGCAGAGAAGCAAGCGCGTGTTCCCTTGAGGACCAGGTCCAGAGGCCACCTGGGATTTGGGGACAGGGCCTGGCCCAGCCTCCTGGTGCTGCTTCCTTGTGGCCCTTCCCACAGGCACCCTCCCCTGCTTCTCCTTCACCCGCCCAGAGGCTGTTCCGGGCTGCTGCCCAGCTGTTGGTGCAGCCTCCCTCTCCCTAGTGGCCAGTGCACCCTTCTGTGCCCCTGGCCCTGCCTAGACGCTGGTACCGGACTCCAGTTGCCCACCTCCCACTGCCCTCTTTGCTGACGCCCCACATTCCCTCACGCTGGTGTCCTTGTGCCCCTCACCTCGGGGGTGGCTTGCTGTCCACCAGTTGTCCCTCAGTCCTGCTCTGCCATGGCCTGAGTCATCGCTCTGTGCTGCCCCTGCCGTCTCTCTGGGCTCCTCCACCCCACAGCCTGCACCTCGTCGGCCGCCTGGCTGTGGAGTCGCCAGTTGTGATGTGAGGCTGCACACCCCTCCTAGGAGATGCCCATCCGAGACCCTCGGTTCCCTGGCCTAGGGACTTGCTACAGAGCCCCACTTCCCTTTGGCCTACCTGTGGCCCCCTGAGCAGTCCATGTGAGTGTGTTTAGGGGGGCAGCGCCACGCAGGGTTGAACCAGTCTTGGGGTGTGTGCTCATGGGCTGCGGGCTCTGTGGATCTGGGCAGACCCCACCACCTTGTGTCTGCGCCTGAGAACCAGGAGTCTCGGATGCTAGTGGCCAGGGCTGGGCTGTGTGAGACAGGAGGCGAGGATGGCGGTGTGCCAGGAGCTGCATTCCCACGTTAGCCTTTTCTGTGTTTGATGGTTTTGTGGTCTGCTTTCTTAACTCTGAAGTTTTTTTTTAAAAAATGGCCAAAGCCCGACTACAACAAAGTGTCTCCAGACTTTGAAGGGATGGGGTCTACCCTCTGCTTCTGGGAGGTGGGCTGCGCCCCGCATCGCTGCTGCCCCCTCGCGGCCACCACCTGCCCTGCAGTGTCAAGTCTGGAGGGAGGATGCAGCTCCTCAGTGCCCCGAGGAGGGTTAGATGTCCATCTCTTCTGTGTGGGAACTCACAGCCCCACTGGCCATCACTGCTCGCCTCGCCCAGGGCCTGCCTGCGTCTGGCTCTCCGTGCCTGCACACTGCTGCCTCGGGCCAGCCAGCCATTGCAGGGTAGTGTGAGGTGCATGGAGTTCTGGAGGACAAGGGACATGTCTGTTTTCTCCTGCCAGGACCCCATGACCACGGCCTGTGGCACAGGTGGTGTGGGACTCGTGGGAGTTTAGCACCTGGTGGAGAACATTGGGCAGGCTGGCGCTGTGGGCAGCGGGGGAGCCTAGCCTGAGGGCACCGCTGTGGACCCTGCTGCAAGGAGTGGCCTGCTGGCCGTGGCTTGGCATTGGGGTGCTTGTCAAGGAGACTTACAGACTGCTCAGCCCTGAGGTCCTGCCAGTCCAGGGCCTGGGGCAGGTGTGCCTGCCGGTTGCTGCTGTGGGTGGGCTCCTGCAGGTGAGAATGGGAGGAGAGCTTTGGGCCCTGGGCAGAGGCAGGAGCTTGGGGCGCGCCCTCCACCCGCGCCCCACGCCCGCCAGGCAGTGCTGACCCACTTTCAGCAGGCAAGGCTCCCACAGTGCACAGCACAGGGAGCAGGGGGTGGGGGGAGCCGTGGAAACCGAATTCCGCCTTGTTCCTGGCCTGGAAAAAAACTTAGTCTCCCACCCCTCTTGCACTGAGGGGAAAAACAGGCGAGAGGAAGAGCCGCCTCTCAGGCCCTTGTCTCCTGCCCTGGCAGGGGGAGTGGGCTCTGGGCGGGGCGCCTGCACTCAGGGACTCCTGCTCCCAAGCACTTGACTGCTCCCAGGGGTGAGAGGTGAGGCTGTTTTCCCCATCAGCCCTGGTTCCGGTACACCCGACCCCCCCAAGGGGAGAATCTGTTTTCTAGATGGGGGATGTGAATGCTTCGTGGCACCTGCTCACTGACCTGGTGGGATGGGGTCGGCCTGGGGCTGTGGACGTGGTGGGCAGAGTGGGGGCCTGGGGGCTGTGTCTCCCCAGCATTCTGAGGGTTTAGGGCACCTCTCGGGCCCTTAGTCGGCTGGGCTGGACGTAGCTCGCAGCTGCTGCCGGAGTCTGCAAGGCCTCCGTGGGGTGAGGGTCTTGCCCTCCGAGTGAGTGGGCTGTGGGCGCTATCAGACGGCAGCTGACAGCGAGTGCCATGCGCTTCCCCCAGGTGGACTTGCCCAGGTGTGGGTGACTCCCCAGCCATCACCTGCTGCTGCCGAGTGGCCACCCCCGCCTTGGCCCCTGACCCTGGGCTGCCTCTGGGCCAGGTGGGAGCTGTTGGGCTGGGAATCCTACAGCTGTTTTTTCATTAAGGGCTGCGGAGGTGGCTGGGCCCTTGCTGTTGGCTTTGTTGCTGACTGCTCCTTTTCCAGTCTGGCACCAGGTGTCAGCCCCTCCCTGGGGTCTTCCCCCAGAGCCTGGATATCATGATGGGTCTGGCCCTTGACAGAGGGCCCTGGTGGGGCCCCCCCAAGAGGCCCACTTGGACCTGGGTGTCCCTGGTCTTGTCTTGAGGCCCGGGGCCAGGTTGGAGCTGCTCAGAGATTGGGGTGGTGGGAACCTTGGCCTCAGAGTCGGCAGAAGGGACAATTAGTTCTTCCAAAGCCCCCCACCACCGAGGGGGCCAGGGGACCCTGGGCCTGGGATCTGCCCGAGATCAGAGGGTGTCAGTGTCCTGAGTAATCATCTCCCCTTCTCTCCACAGGCCGAGACTCCTTCCCCAAGGACAGAGGTGGCTCGAGCGCAGGGCGGCGATGAGTATGCAGAAGACAGCTCTGATGAGGAGGTAGGACTGGGGCCATGTGGGGTGGGGGTGGGGGACCTTTCCCAGGTGGGCTGGGTAGCCCTGGCTACCGCTAGGCCTGAGTGGGCGTCCTGGCCCAGGGCCCCACTCCCAGTCTGGAAGAGCGATTTCGGGGTCAGGGACACATGACTGCAGGAGGGTGTGTGTCATCGCCTGGGAGGGAAGGGGCGTTGGGTGTGGCCATGTCTCGGCCTTGGGCCCTGGACCCCTGGGAATGTCTGTGGGGTGGTTGGCCGATGCTGGGGTCCCCCGAGTGCTCTTTGGCGGCTGTGCTCACACTCTGGGTGGGCATGGGGAGGCGGGGGGGCTTTCCTCACACCAGCCGACCTGTGCTGGGCCCCGCGGTTGGCGCGCCTGGGGGCTGCCCTGCCAGGTACTGAGGGCAACACTGCCTGTCAGCCTCCTGCAGGAGACTGCAGGCCCTGGGTGCTCTGCCCTTCCCCCTCCTGCGTCCTCGAGGCGCGGGCCGACGTGGGCCTCAGCAAACCCATTCACCCCTCTCAAGTTTGCGAGTTGGAAGGGAAGAGCTTGGTGTCAGGCGGGGGGTGCTCAGTCTGCGTCCACAGGCCCTGACGGGGGCCCGGGGGGGGAGCGGGTGGAAGCTGAAGGGCTCTGAGCCCCGAGGTGGCTGTGGTGCTTGCCCACCTGTCCTCTCCTTGGTGTGTCCTCTCCTTGCCACCGGGCAAGGCCGTGGCCCCTGTGCCGAGCCCTCCGGTGTGAGCCCCCCAGGTGTGTGTCTCCTTAGGCAATGCCTCCTTGGGGGCTGGAGGCGGTGGCTCTGGTGCGGGGCCTGCAGGGACAGTGGTCCTCGCCCCTCAGGAGCTCTTCCTGCCCCTGTCAGGGGCTGTCCGGGGCCTGGGGAGGCACGCGCCCCCTCCCCTGCTCGTCTTCTACCCCCCACCCCCGCACTCTCTTGGCAGCGGCTGCAGGAGCCTTGGCCGCCCGCCCGATCCGGTCTCTGTGCGTTCAGAGAACAGAGACAAAACAAAATAAATTGGTTTCCTGGCCGGAGCAGCGGGCGCACTCGGCGAGGGGGGGCCAATGCAGCGCGGCTCCCTGCCTGTCTCCCCCCCTCCCAGGGGCTCTGGCTGTCGGCAGCCACATCCTGTCGGCTACTTTTTTATATTTGGTATTTTGAGAAATCGATGATGATTGTAAATTGAGTGCTGAGGCTGGGGGAGGGGCGTTCGGCCTACCCTCGAGGAGATGCTCCTCCTGGCCTGGCCTGTCCCGGAGCTGCTGTGGGGGCTGCTTCCTCTGGCGATGACTATCCCATATGTCAGCCTGAGTGACAGGAGGGAACCGCGATGCCCGCCCGGCCAGCGCTTCTGCCAGCACAGCCGGCCAGCGGCTCGAGGGGGCGGCAGAGCTCAGCTTTCAGGAGCCAGGCCAGGCCCGGCAGATGCTTCCTCTCCCAAGAAGCGCGTGTGCCGAGGGTGCCTGTGCACCGAGGCTGCCGCTGCGTTTCTGCGATCCGAGCAGAGTGGGGTGGGCTTCAGGGAGCAGGCCTGGGAGGCTGGGGTGGAGTGGGTCCCATTGGATGCCCAGACAGACAGGGTGCAGAGTGCGGGGTCCTGAGGTGACTGAGAGGGCATGGAGGGGGCACAGAGGCCTGTACTCCCGAGGGCTGTGCCGTGGTTGGTTGGCACCTATGAGGGGCCACAAGCTGTGAACATCACTCGTGTCGGGGCAGCCCTTTCTCCTGGCAGTGTCTTTGGAGGTGGCCAGTGGTGCCAGGACCCTACTTAGGCTCTGGACAGCTCTCAGCAGCAGGCAGGGGGTCCTGAGGGGGTGTGTACTCCCAGGAGAGAGAGCCTCAGCAGGAATGGAGCTGTGGTGGCCGTGTGGTGGAGTGGAAGTGCCTCCTGGCCTCCCCTTCCCCTGGTCCCTGCCCCACCTGCCCCCCCGCCACCCCCCAGCCAGTCTGGATCTGAGGCCTGGGCTGGGGGACATTGGGGCTTCTGGGCCCTCCGACTGCTGGCCTCTGCTGGGCCTGGCTTTGGGGACCCCCCCACCCCAAACACTGGTGAGGGACGTTCCACCTTCACAGCTTTCTGTTTCCATGCATTTGCTCTCCTCAGTCACTTCCCCCAAATTCACATCCTAAGCTGCAGTAGGGCCAAAGCCTCTTGGATATGCTGCTGGGCCTGCTGGGGTCCTGGCCACCGTGGAGTGCAGGGAGCCCTGAGGACTGGCGAGCTGTCTGCCCCGCCCCCACATGTCCACCTCACCCCTCTCCCAGGGCACCCGGCACCTCACAGACGTGATCTCATCCAGCCTCCAAGACCCCAGGGAGGGGGGGCGGGGCCGGAGCAGGGGGCTGGCGGCCTTCGCATAGCGTCCTCTCCTCTTTGTTTCAAGCAGCTGGGAGAAACTGAGGCTGGCGGTGGGTAGACAAGCACCTCCCAGCAGGTCTGCAGCTGCCGTGTCTGTCTAGGCAGTGTGGTCAGGATGGAGGGTTCAGGGCAGCTGTGAACTCTGGCCAGAGAGGCTGGGAGGAGCCTCCCTGCTCAGCCGCGTCCCAGACCTCATGGGCCTGACACCCTCCTGTCCCCTGCAAGACCTCCGCAGAGACCTGAGACCTCTGCTGGGGTATGGGGCGGGGAGCGGGGCTGCAGCCCTGGCCGGCTCCACAGCGCCCTGGCTTCAGCTGTAACTCAGGATCCCGCAGGGACGGCCCGGGCCTGTCTGTATCCAGAACCCGCGATCCCCTCTGCTCTCTCGCCAAACGCCGTTAATGGCTTCTCCCAGCTACTGAACCGGCAGCTGCCTCCAGCGCTGGCGGCCTCCCGCTCCTCCCGGGGCCGCCCGCCCCCGCCTGTCCTGGCCGCCCTCGAGCTCAGAGCGCTTGCGTCGCTGCTGGCAGCGGGAGCCTGTCGGCTCAGGTTTCCGAGCTGTTTGTGGAGAGCGCCCGGCGCTCAGCCTGCTCGTGTCTCGGCTTCACAGACCGCCCCAGCCTCCCTGGCGGCCTTCCACCCCCGTGGCCAGCCTCCGAATGGGGCCGCTGGCTGGGCTCCTACGGCCCCTCGGGTCTGGTCCCTTGCCAATGGTCTGCCCCCACTGGCCTCACTTGGGAGGGACACTGGTGTGCACTGCTGACCCACAGCCTTGCAGGTGGCCTCAGGGCCTGGTGGGTGTGATGGCTGTGACCGCAGAGTGCCCCTTGGTGCCTTTGCCCAGCTCCACCCTGGGCCAGGCGCACAGTGCTTGGATGGGGGAGACGCCCCTCCTCCCGCCAGGGCGCCCCCGCCCTGTGTAGGCCTGGTGCTTCCCAAGAGCCGCCCTTTGTGTCCGATTTTCCTACTTGGGAGAGGGGATTCCCCTAAGGGGGCAGGGTGGGGGTCGGTGAGGAGGGAGCAGTGGCAGAAGCAGCTGCCCTTACGAGGGGTGTTGTGAGCATGCTGCAACAAAGCAGAGTCTCTTGGGGCCTGGGGGCCCGTGCGGCAGCTGGCTGGTGAAGGTGGGGCTTCTTCAGAGCCATGTTCTCCCTCCGGCTGGGGCACATGGGTAGTGGCGGCCTGGGCGCACTGTGGGGGCTGCTGTGTGCCCACTTGGTGCCAGGTTCCTTGGCAGCAGGAGCCCAGCAGGCGGGTGGGTGGAGGGTGCTGGGACAGCCTCCGGAGGGAGGAGGGGTTTCCCTGGGCTTGGAGGTGTGGCCGGTGGAGCCAGGAGCTGGAAGGGCAGGGTGTGGAGGGCAGGTTCTGTAGGAGAGGTGGGTGGGGGTGCTAGCTGCAGAGTGGGGGCTGGGCACGTATCCCAGGGGCCCCAGGTGGGGGCTGATGTGTGTGGGCAGTGCTTGGGGCTGAGGGGGAGTCCTCCAGAGCAAGCCTTTGGAGGGGGTGAAGTTGGGGACTGGGGGTAGGTGTGGAGCTCCAGGATCAGGCCCAGCTTGAAGCAGCAGCTCTGTCTTTGAATAGCGGGGCCCAGAACAGACCCTTGCCCCGCTCAGCGAGGGTCCCTGAACCTGTGTCCCCTCCAGCACTCCCAAAGGTGTTCCTGGGAGCCCCTGCCTGCAGGAAGCCGTGAGTCGGGGTGCCTCACGTGGGAACGCCCACTGCACCCTGGTCAGCCCCAGGAGAGGGACCAGTGGGTGGGGCTCTGGGGTATCAGAGGACCCGGGAGCATGGGCAGCCTTGGTGCCCTCTCGCCACCCTGTGGACCCCATGGGGGCAGACTTGCTCACCTCCAGCCTTGGAGATACTGGTAGGGGGCCAAGCAGTGGGCTCCGAGGAGCCCTGTGCCTGAACGTGTCTAATGGCTCAGGGGTGGGCCTGGCCAGCAGCTCTCTCTTAGGGGGCCAGACAGACGGAGGTGGGGTGTCTGGGCTGGCCTCTGCAGAGATGCCCTGCTACCTGAGTCAGCAAATGGAAGGGGCAGTCTGATGGAAGAGGTTGGAGAAGGCGGTTCTGAGTTTCCTGCCTGGCCCACCCCAGCCCAGCTGGCTACAGCCAGTGGGCTCTGCTTCTGGCCCTGTCCCCTGCTGGGGTCGTCTCGGCTGGCTTTGGCCTTTGGGGCAGGAAGAGGCTGAGCAGGACCTGGCTCTCTCCCTTTTGGTCTGCCAACCAGCACTCATCCTGCTGGAACCTTCTGTGGGTTCAGCTGCAGCAGGTGAGCCGGGGCGCACAGCCCAGCCTCCTCCTGCCGGGCACTCCGACAGAGATTAAACACCGCGGAGGGGTGAGGAGGGCCGGAGGCTCAGGAAGGCCGAGTGGTGCTCCGAGACAGGCGGGAGCTTCGTGCAGGGGAGCTGAGCGAACACTGCCGGCATTGTAATCGGAGAGGGGCCGGGAAAAGAGAGAGACCGAGCGAGGGCGGCTGACCCCGCGCTCCCGGGGGACAGGTGGGAGAGGCGAACGAGGAGAGAGTGAAGGATTCCAGAGGTGGGCCGGCTTCCTCTCTCGCAGACAGACACGGGAGGGAGGTGGGCAGCGGGCCAGCGCCGTACCTGCAGTTCCAATCTGCGGTCCTGACAGCTGCAGCCACTTTGGGGAGGGGGAGGGGAGCAGAGGGGGCTCATCGAGAGCGGAAAAGTCCCAGCCGACACATCAGCCAGTTGCTGCCTGTGTCGGGTGCAGTCTGGGGGGTGGGGGACCCCTGCCGGTCTCATCCCACAGGCTTGTCCTTGGGGCAAAGTAGCCCCCCAGGAGAGCGTGGCTGGGAGCTGTCTGTGCCTGGCCTGGGCTCCCAGCCCCAAGCACGGTGCCTGACCTGGAGGGGTCTGCGGGCGCTCGCCCCTGAGGGGTCACATGTGCTTCCTGGCAGCCCGCAGGTGCTGCGCAGGGTGGGGGCCGGCTGGCCTGCGGGCGCAGGCGGCCTGGTGATGAATCATGTGGTGCCGCCAGCAGCTCATTCCCCAGACCGGGGACAGGGAGCTGACAGCTGAGGCCGATCGGAGTGTTTCCAGCCCAGCTTGGCGCGCAGAGGCAGCCGCTGGCCCAGGGTGCGTGCCGGCCCCTCCTTCTAGCTGCCTCTCGGGGGTACACTCTCGAGCCCTGGGTCTTTGTCCCTAGGGCTGGTGGAGGGTGAGACGAGCATTCAGAGAAGGAAGCAGGGGCTGCGGTGGGTGGGGAGCACCTGCCATCCCGGCCCGGAGGCTGGGAGTAGCTGAGTGGACTCGTGTGGGGCCTCGGGGCTCAGGCAGGCCCACCACCCCCGGTCTGGTTTGAATTTCTGTAGCGGTGGAGGGTGACGGTGTGCTCCTCCTCCTCCCCTCTGCTTCCTCTGCTGCTGGCTGGCGGGCCAGGCCCTCGGCCGCTGCTGCTACCGGTGCAGCTCAGGGAGCGACCGGGCCTGCTGCCCAGGCCTCAGGCCGGCCAAGCTGCAGCCGCTTTTGGAGTCACAGGCCCAGCAGCGGAGGGCTTGGCCCGCGTGCACCGCGCCCTGCCCGGCCGGGCCCCTGGGGACCGTCCCAGTGGCCTGTCGTCTCCCATTGACTTCCCAGCACCCTCGACCCCTCTCCTCTCCTATGTGGGCTCCAGACAGGGGTCTCCGATCAGTGCCCGTGTCCCTCCTCTCGCCCTGTCTGTCCTCAAGCTCTGAGGGTGTCCCTCCCTCTGCACTCTCTTCTCTCAGGCCTTACGAGGTGCGGTTCCTCCGTCTGCCCCCAACACTGGCCAGGTCACCCTGTGACTGCCACCCAGCATCTTGGGGGGCACCTCCAACCCAGAACCAAGCCTGGAAATGTGAGGCCAGTGGGTGAGGGGCAGGTGGGCCGCGGACTCTCCCCACAGAACTGCACGGAGCCCAGTGGAGCTGGGGCGGCAGGCCTGGAGACCCTGGGGGCACCTGCCTGCCCGGACACCTCCCCCAGGTCGTGTTCTCGTAGCACTGGGGTGCCCAGGAGGGGTGGGGTGCCCTTCTCTGCCCCCAGCTGGACCCCCAGGTCCCCTGCCTGGGTCCTGGCTCCCCAGGCAGGCGGCGGGTTGGGGGTTTCTGCAGTGACCGAGCTTGCCCTCTTCTCCCCTCCCTCTGGCCAGCTGTAGGCTCTTGTAGGATTAAGGTGAGGAAATTTGGTGTTGGGTTTCTCTCAGAATGGAACCTGCCGTTGTGACTTTTTATCCTGTTATGTTTCTATCAGATTGGACACAGCTCCCTCCAGCCCTTAATGGCTCTGGCTTTGAGAATTTCCTCCAAAATTACACCACCGCTTCCTGCTTCATGGTCCCTGGAGCCCATCCATGCAGAGCAGGGGGACAGCTCTGGCCCTGCCCTGTTGGGGTGCCCACGTGGACCTCAGCACCTGGCTGTCCCTCTGGGGGCAGGAGGGCGCATCATTGCAGCCCTGAGCCTGCAATGAGGGCTGAGGGCTCAGGGCTGGCACCTGGTGCTCTCAGCCATTCCCCACCCGGCTGGTGCTGGCGGGAAGTCAGGCTGCCTGCCGGCCCCTGGCTTGGGGGGAGGTGGCCCACACAGGGGCGCTCCACCTTTCTTCTCTGCTGTGCCCGTGGAGCTCACACCACTAAACTATAATTGTCACCTGCAGGATTTTAACGGTCAGCCAGCTGCACACAGCTCGGGGAGGGGGCCTGAATCGCCCTCTTCAGGGGTAGCTAGGGCCTTTGGAAGAGTCGGGTGGGGCACAATGGTAGGCAGCCAGCATCCTCCCGGTGTGGGCAGTGCTGCAAGGGGCCATGTGCAGGGCTGGGGGCAGAGGTATGTGGCCTGTCTCCTCTGACAGCTTGTGCGTGGGGAGCCAGGGCAACCCTGGCAGGGCTGGGCACTGAGGGGTGCATGCAGGCGGCTGCCACCTGGCCCACGCCCTCAGGCCTGGGAACCCACTCTGCCAGGCACGGCCCCTTACTCAGCCTCCCCCATATGTCCACTTTTGGGGGCTCTGTGAGTAAAGGCTGAGGTGCCGAGTCCGGGGCCCTGCATGGTGTGTGCTGTGAGCTCTGCCCTCCTCACCCCTTCAGGTGCGCCTGGGTGCCGGGCAAGACTGCTCCTCCGCTCCAGGGCTGGCTGCGGCCCGCTGGGTCTCGCACCATGTGGCGGGGACTTGCTCTCTCCTTTCCTCACCCTCTGCTCCGCTGGCCGGCCTCCTTCAGTCCCCAGGCCACTGGCCCTGGCAGGAGACACCTTGCTTTGCCTCGGGCCTGGGAGGGATGGCCCTGAGCCCTGGAAGGTGGGAGCCATCTCCAAGAACTGGGGGGCCTCCAGCCCAGGGAGGACAGCATGTGAAGAGACAGCCTGAGGGGTGGGGGTGCGGGCTCAGGGTAGATTCTGAACCGTTCCAGAGGACAGTGTGCTTTCACGTTTGGAAGATAATTGTTTTGGTTTTAATTATACAAAATTTCCAGACTTTATATTATCATATCGAAGACACGAGATGCCAGCACTTAGTGACCAGGAGAAAACCCAGGTAGGAAGCCAGCACGGAAAGTTCCAGTGGGCCTGGGCAAGTGCTGGGGCCAGCTCAGAGTCCTGCCACCGCCTGCCTGTCCATCGGCCCCACTTTTAGCTGGAGGCGGGGCTGGCCTGGTGGGCACCCTCACGGGAGGCCTGTGCCTGAGTCAGGTCCATGGGGGCCTCTCCGTGGATCGCCCAGCGGCATCTGCCTCTAACTTCGAATCGCCGTCTTTCTGTCGCGGTCCTTGCTCTGCAGAGGGGAGGGGCAGTGTCAGGGCCTGGGCTGAGACCCAGCGCCAGCCCGCACCTCTGGGCTTCCCCACTGGGTACTGTCCCTGGTGGAGGGCGCTGAAAGCACCCGCCTTCCACGCTTGCCCCAGCTTCCCGTGCAGTTTGGGGAGGAGAGTACACTGCTGCACAGCCGAAATTGTACAATTAAATTTCCCAGATGTTCAGGCCCCAGGAGCTCGCGCGTGCTGTCTGGAGAGGAAGTGGGGATTGGGAAAAGCCGCGCAGTATTTTCTCCCTGCTTTTCCGGTGCCACCAAGCACAGCAGGAGCTGTAAATCACAGCCGCCAGCGTCTCCCGCAGTGTGGCCGTCTCCCCCAGCCCCCACATCTTCCGCCAGCCCCCTGCCTGCCGACCCCAGCGCCTTGCTGGTGTCAGAGTGGGCAGCCACAGGGGCAGAGGCTGGGGGAGGCACGGCAGGTGCCTGATAAGCCTTAGGCCAGTGGCAGGCGCTGTGGTGGGGCAAAGGGACCCCAGGGGGTCTCCTTCCTGTGGGGGCAGGGTGGGTAGCCAGAGTTGCTTGAACCTACTCTGGTCTGGTCCCCCAGCCTCTCAAAGGTCTGCCCTGCCTTTCTCCCAGACCCCCACCTGGCCCTGGGTGGCCCTCTCTGGTGCCCGTGGGAGACTGTGTCCTGGGGACTCGTGGGGAGAAGGCCCAGCCCTGCCTGCTCCAGCTGCGCCCTCCTTGTGCTCCTTCCTCCCCGGGCGGGGCTGGCGCACTTGGGTTTCAGGTGCTGCTGGGGGGGCTCTGCCCGCCTCTGGCCCCGCCCTCTCCGCGGCAGGTGTGGGTTGCTGGGGTGATTTGGAGGCGGGGCGCCTCCCTTCCCGTGGGTGCCCTGCCGCAGACACTCACCAACTTTCTCTGGTTGCTGAGGCAGAAGGTGCAGATCTGTTTGGGCTGGGCGTTCTCGCCGTCGCGGGCGGGGGTCGGCGGGGGCGGCAGCGGCGGGGGGCTGCCCGCGCGGGCCGCATGGAAGAAGGCGGGCCCCGAGTGGCACGGCTGCCCGTCGCCGCAGGCCTCGCCCACCAGCAGCACGTTGCCCAGGTGCGAGATGTAGCTGGAGGCCAGGCGCAGCGTCTCGATCTTGGAGAGCTTGCGGTCGGCCGGCTCGGTGGGGATGAGCGTGCGCAGCGCCGTGAAGGCCGTGTTCACGCTGTTGGTGCGGTCCCGCTCGCGCGCGTTCGCCGTGTGCCGCTGCCGGGGCTCGCGGCCGGGCCGCCCCGCGGGCCCCGGGCCGCCGCCCCCCGCCCGCCGGCCCCCGGCCCGTCTCCGGGCGCCCTGGAGGCCGCAGCGCGCGGCGTGCACGCGGCAGGGCTTCTCGTCGGAGCCCGAGCTCTCGCTGCCGCGGTCCTCGTCCTCCGACAGCGGGCTCACCTCAGGGTACAGGTAGCGGCCGGGTGGCGCCGAGCGCAGCATGGTGAGGGACGTGGCCGGCGGGCGCGCCGTCAGCTTCGCCTTGCGCAGCGCATGCCGCCGCCAGGCCTCGCGGGCGGGCCTCGCAGGCAGGCGGGCGCCGGGCCGGGCCGGGCTGGAGAGCGCGGGTCTTTGGGCGCCCGCGGTGGCAGCTGCGGCGCCGCGCGCACGTGTGCGTCCCGGGCTGGAGCGGGGCCGCGAGCTGGGCCTTTATAGCGGCGGCGGCCCCTCCCCCCGTCGGCCCGCCCTCCTCCCCGCCTCCCGGCCCCTGGAGGCGCTCGGAGCAGGGGCCCTGCGTCCCTTTGCCTTCTCCCGCCACGCTAAAGGGGCCTGGGCATCTTGCTGTCTCCGGGGAAGCGGGACCCCGTTTGGGTGGTGCTGCGGCTGTGCAGCCCCCTCCCACCCAACCTCAGCACAGGCAGAAGGGTCAAGTGGGACTCATGACCCGGCCTTCTGCCCTGGCATGACCAAGTTAACCCAGCTGCCCTGGCCCCAGTGCATGGCCACACCCTGTCTGTCTCTCCCTCTCCTGTACGCTTGGGCCTTCTGTGCCAGGCGAAGGGGGGAGCACAGAGGAGCATTAAGGGGCTGCAGTTCAGCCCCAAACCCCTCGGCTGCCCCCTCCAGATTTGTCTGTGGTGTTGCCCGGTAGCATGGCCTGTCTGTCCTGCACCTGCCCCCTTCTGGCATTAGCCGTACTCTCCAGGTCTGGCACAAGCTGTGCTCTCTGCGTGGACCCCTCCTTCTCTCTGCCGGCTCATGCTGCCCCCCCTTCTCTGGAGGAAACCTCCCCATTACCCTGCTCTGTGCTCCTGTGGGCCTTCTTCCCCTGGCCACTGGGACCTCCAGGGTCTGTCCAGTTCAGGGATGGCCTTGTAAACTTGGGGGGCACTGGAGACACTCCTCCAAGGCGGAGGAGAAGGGAAGGCATTCCTAGCAGTGGGCAGGGTCACAGGGGGTACTGCTGGGAGGACTGAAGTCAGCAGGTCTTGGGAGGGGCAGATGCAGAAGGGCAGAGCCCGGGGGTCCTGTCCTGCTGCAAGGGGGGCCTCAGGCTCCCAGCTGTGCTCAGTCTCATTGGGGCCCCTCCCCCTGTGGCTACTGTTGCAGGAAGCGGCCGCCTGGGCAGCAGTCTCCATGCTGGGCGGAGGGAGGGTGGTGGCTGGCAGGGGCCCTGACCAGGAATGTGTGTCCGGGAATGTGGCTGCTCTGCCCGCCGGGGGTGGGGTGGGGGGCAGGACCGGGGGGGCTGGGGGGTCCTCGAGCGCCTACAGGGCAGAACGCAGTGGATTCTGCCTCCCCTTGAGTGGGTTGGCAGGGTCTTCCCTGAGTCCCTGCCTGTGGCTACCTACTTTTGCCTAAGGCCCCCACCAGGGGAGGGAGCCCATGGGCGATGAGGTCACCCTTGTCTGTGGCTGCCCAGAGCCCTGGCCAAGGAATCTAGAGGGAGGCTCTGGGGTTGGCACCACTTCAGTGGAAAATGTGAAGGTACAGCTCCGGCGCCTCTGAGGGCTGGGGGGGGTGGGAGGACAGCGCCGGCCGCTGCGCCACGTCCCACTCCAGGGAGAGGCACGTGTCGGGGTGCCTGGTGCTGCCCCGGCTAGCCTCGAGGCCAGTCCCTTTGCTCTCGGCCTCCCTCTGCTGGTCTATGTCTCCTGGGGGGCTTGAAGGGAGGGGTGGGTACAGTGGGTGTCCAGTGCTGACACACTGGCCTGCTGCCCCAGGATGTCCGGAATACGGTGGGCAACGTGCCCCTGGAGTGGTACGATGACTTCCCCCACGTGGGCTACGACCTGGACGGCAGGCGCATCTATAAGCCCCTGCGTACCCGTGACGAGCTGGACCAGTTTCTGGACAAGATGGACGACCCTGACTACTGGTGAGCGGGCTCGGGGCACAGCCTGTGGGGCAAGGCCTGCAGGGTGGGGTGCGAGCACAACTCTGATGGGTGGCCACCCCAGGCGCGTGGTACAGGACCGGATGACGGGTCGCGATGTGCGGCTGACAGACGAGCAGGTGGCCCTAGTGCGGCGGCTGCAGAGGGGCCAGTTTGGGGACATGAGCTTTGACCCGTATGAGGTAAGTGGCAGCAGCTGGCCCCTGGGGTCTGGGGACATGTGCAGGGCCCTGACCCACAGGCCTGTGCTTGTTCCCCCAGCCGTCTGTGGACTTCTTCAGTGGGGACCTCATGATCCACCCGGTGACCAACCGACCTGCCGACAAGCGCAGCTTCATCCCATCCCTGGTGGAGAAGGAGAAGGTGGGTGCAGCCCTGTCCTCCAGGGCGCGGCCCCCTCTCCCTCGCCCTGACCTGGCCTGTGTGTGCAGGTCTCTCGCATGGTGCATGCCATCAAGATGGGCTGGATCCAGCCTCGCCGGCCCCGGCACCCCACCCCCACCTTCTACGACCTGTGGGCCCAGGAGGACCCCAACGCTGTGCTGGGGCGTCATAAGATGCACGTGCCTGCTCCCAAGCTGGCCCTGCCTGGCCACGCCGAGTCCTACAACCCACCTCCTGAGTACCTGCCCAGCGAGGAGGAGGTGGGCCTGGTCTGGGGTAGGGGTCTGGGCTCCAGCTCCCAGCCTCGTGCTCCTGGCTCACCCCTGTCTCCACAGCGCCTGGCGTGGGAGCAGCAGGAGCCGGCTGAGAGGAAGCTCAACTTCCTGCCCCGCAAGTTCCCGAGCCTGCGGGCGGTGCCTGCCTACAGCCGCTTCATCCAGGAGCGCTTCGAGCGCTGCCTCGATCTCTACTTGTGCCCGCGGCAGCGCAAGATGAGGGTATTTGGGGCAGCAGAGCGCCTGGGAAGGGGATGGGGCTGGGAGCCGAGTGACCACATGCTCTCCTGCCCTAGGTGAACGTGGACCCTGAAGACCTCATCCCCAAGCTGCCCCGGCCACGGGACCTGCAGCCTTTCCCCACATGCCAGGCCCTGGTAAGCAGATGGGGTGGGTGGGGGGCGTGCACCTCTCCCTGTCCATCTCCTCACTTCGCCTTCTCTGCAGGTTTACAGGGGTCACGGTGATCTTGTCCGCTGCCTTAGCGTCTCCCCGGGGGGCCAGTGGCTGGCTTCAGGTGGGCCTGAGGTGGGGACAGCCCCAGCAGGGGGTGCTGGGCAGGAGGGCCAGGTGCTGAGGGTCCTTGTCTGCTCTGTCCAGGCTCCGATGACGGCTCAGTGCGGCTCTGGGAGGTGGCCACGGCCCGCTGCATGAGGACCGTGCCTGTGGGGGGCGTGGTGAGGAGCGTGGCCTGGAACCCCAACCCTACTATCTGCCTGGTGGCCATGGCAGTGTAAGTGCGAGGCTGGGGGCGCCTGTGGCAGCAGGGGGCAGCTCTCGGTCTGAGGGACTGCATCTGGCTCTGGCCTGCAGGGAGGACACAGTCCTGCTGCTGAACCCGGCCCTGGGGGACCGGCTGGTGGTGGGCAGCACAGACCAGCTGCTGAGCGGCTTTACCCCACCTGAGGAGCCTGCCCTGCAGCCCACCCACTGGCTGGAAGCCTCAGAGGAGGAGCGCCAGGAGGGCCTGCGGCTGCGCATCCGCCATGGCAAGGTGTGGGGGCCATACAGTGTGGGGACGTGGGGGAGGCTGGTGTGGGGAGCGGGGCCCAGCTCAGCCAACGTCCCCTCCTGCAGCCAGTGACGCAGGTGACCTGGCACGGGCGTGGGGACTACATGGCTGTGGTGCTGGCCACCCCGGGCCACACCCAGGTGCTGATCCACCAGCTGAGCCGGCGCCGTAGCCAGAGCCCCTTCCGCCGCAGCCACGGACAGGTGCAGTGTGTGGCCTTCCACCCCGTGCGGCCCTTTCTGCTCGTGGCCTCCCAGCGCAGCGTCCGCCTCTACCACCTGCTGCGCCAGGAGCTCACCAAGAAGCTGATGCCGAACTGCAAGTGGGTGTCCAGCCTGGCAGTGCACCCCGCAGGTGAGGGCGTGGGGCTGCACCCCACAGGTAGGGCGTGTACCCCATTGGGCATGGCCGTCAGGTCCCTACCACCCTGTCTGCCTGCAGGTGACAACGTCATCTGTGGCAGCTACGACAGCAAGCTAGTGTGGTTTGACCTGGACCTTTCCACCCAGCCATACAGGGTGCTGAGGTGAGGCGCTGGCGTGGGCGGCTGCTCCCCCTTCCCGAGCCTGCTCTCAATCAGGTCCCCCCCCCCCCCCCAGGCACCACAAGAAGGCCCTGCGGGCTGTGGCCTTCCACCCCAGGTACCCACTCTTCGCGTCCGGCTCCGACGATGGCAGCGTCATTGTCTGCCACGGGATGGTGTACAAGTGAGTGAGGACCCCTGCCCACCCTGCCTGCCCCGTGGGGACTGTGCTGCCGGTGTCTTGAGCCCCTCCCTTCCCCTTCTCAACAGTGACCTGCTGCAGAACCCGCTGCTGGTGCCCGTGAAGGTGCTGAGGGGGCACACGCTGGCCCGAGACCTGGGCGTGCTGGACGTGGCCTTCCACCCCACCCAGCCGTGGGTCTTCTCCTCGGGTGCCGACGGCACCATCCGCCTCTTCACCTAGGCTGCCCTGCCCTGCTTCCCCTGGGGCCGGGGAGGGAAGGGGCCAGGGTGTGCGTGTGCTCGGGACCCTCAATAGAGGCATTTGTCCCCACTGACTGGTGCTGTGACCTTGAATCGGGGTTCCTGATGACCTACGCTCACCACAGCCTGGGCCTTCACCTCACTCACTCAGTCTTCCCAGATGGGGGGCTGCTGGGAAGCCCCTGCTTCCCTGTCCCAGAAGGAACGCCACATCATTGCACCCACATCACCTGCTGAGGAGCAAATGGCTTTATTGGCACGAGGTGGGGCGCTGACTTGCCCGGTCCTGCTAGGCCTCCAGCAGCCTCCTCAAGGAGGGCAGGTGTTTGATCCGCAGCGGGGGGGCCCAGGCAGCTCCCCACTCCGCCCCGGGGAAAGGGGCTCCTCAGGGCCCATCTCAGAGGTTTGGGCCCAGACCCGACTTGGGCTGGTATTGCTTGTGGGAACAGCAGCACCATCGGGGGAGCCTCAGGCGAACTTCACCAGGCGGCCCAGAGTCTCGGCAGCCTTCATGCGCACCGCGGGGGCTGGGTCCTGGAGCAGGAGCTGGAGCGCTGGGGGACAGCGAGCTGCTGCCAGGGGTGCCTCTGTGGCCCTTTCAGAACTGACTCTGAGCCCGGGGTTCCCTCCAACACCCCACTAACGAGCTGCGGCTAGGGCTGCTCCCGCCCCTTTGCAGCGCACGGAGCTTGGGGGGGGCCAGGACCCCATGGTGCACCCCCGCCCTGTGCGTGGGGCCGCCCGCTCACCACCCTCCTAAGACAGGCCTCTGCCGGGAGGGCTCAGGAGCCAACGGAAAGATAGTTTTTCCTTTTTTAGTGTTTTTTAAGCTCTTTTGGAACAGTTAAGAAGTTTCCGTGAATTACTAGAGACGATGAGGTCACCAGTGACAGGGAAAAAATCCTTGAAATCCAGGAAAATCACTTAGTCCCCCCTGGTGCCCACAGGGTCAGCAGGGTCCTGTGCAGCCTGGCAGGTTGGGGGGGCGGGGGGGGTGGGCTCTGGGCCCTGACCACGTGGTGGGGGTGCGCGTGCAAGGACTTGGTTGGGGTGCTCACCTGCAGTGAGCTGCTCCAGGTCCACCTGCGGCCGGTGCTCTGGCTCCACATGCAGCACCAGGAACCCTGTGGGCAGGGGTTGGGGTCAGGGTCAGGGTGAGGCACGGGCCGGGGGGGGGGGGGGGGCCGAAGGCGGCACTCACCCGTGAGCATGGGGGCAGCGGCACGGACGTCCTCCCAGCTGCTCTTGAAGTAGAACAGGCTAGTGCTCACCAGGCGGCCCAGCAGGTCTGGGAAGTGGTGCATCTGCAGGGAGGCCATCAGCCCACTGACCGCCACCCCCCCCACCACCACACAGGTGTGCGCCCACCCGTGCGGCCCGCCCCTCACCAGGTGCTTGCAGGTGGTGTTGAGGAATTCACCAAAGTGCAGGCCCTGGCCCTCCTGCAGGTGCTTCTGGAAGGCGGCCGCCAGTTCTTCACACTCCAGGTTGGGGCCACACATGCGCAGGGCAAATCTGCAGGCCTGTGGGCACAACACTGAGTCCCTGAGGCCCTAAGCCTGGCCTGGTCCACACCCCCCTCCCGCTGGCTACTCACACCGGCCACAGGAGCCTGGGGGTCCCGCAGGTGCAGCAGCAGGGGCGCCAGCCCACCAACGACCTGCTCTAGGAAGACGTCCTCGCAGTCCCCGTGGCAGGCCTTGTTGAGATGCCCAAAGAGGCAAATGGATGCAGAACGGAACTCCATCTTGTCCTGGGGGCGGGGGGTGGCAGGTGTCATCCCACGGGGGCCTCCCCAGCCCCGCCCATTAGTCGGCGTCAGGGCCCTTTCCCTATGCCATCCTTCTCCTCTCCATGCCTTGGATGCTGTCCTTGCCTGGCATGGGCTTGGAGGACGGGGATCCCTGGAGCAGTGATGGGGAGGCTGGTGAGAAAAGACCCCTCACGTGGGTTGGGGGAGTGTTGGGGGCCCTCAGCTCCTCTCTAGATGATCTGTCTGTGAGGTGTGGGGTCACAGCTCATGGGACCCAGGGGGCTCAAGGCTCTTGAGGAAGAGGCAGGAGGGCCAGGGAACGGGCTGGGGTGGGGGTGTCAGGCTGTTGGGTGCCCCCACTCCCCACCCAACCTACACTGTCAAAGAAGGGCCGGATGCGGATGGCGACGTGCAGCAGCACAGGGCGCAGGTCCTGGGGCTCCACCAGGCCCAGCAGCCTTGCAAGGCCCGCCATGGCCTCCAGGGCCACCAGGCTGTGCCGGTCGTCCCCGTCGTCCAGCCCGCCGATCATGGCTGTCAGGAGCTGGGGTCCATGCGCCCGCACCTGGGGACGCCCTGCACTCAGCTGTGTCCCCAGGTCACTGAGCCCTGGTGCCTGTCACACGTTGTGGCACAGGACAACCCAGCCCTCACCATGCAGACTTGCCCCTTCCTCATGCCACCACACGCCCAGCTGTCTCCCCGTACATCCCCGCCACCTGCCCCGTGTTTGCCTGGGTTCCTCACCGCTGACCACAGCTGTCCTGTCCATCTCCCATGGACGGGGCCCCAGAGTGGCTGGCTGGCTGGCTCACCTTATCGGGGGAGCTGGAGGCAATGTTGGCTAGGCCGCGGAGCACCAGCCGCCGTACGCCGGCACATGTGTCCTTCTGCCGGGCTACCAGGTTGTTCAGCAGGGACTCCAGAAGCATCAGGTCGTTCACCACATTGCTGTTGAGCAGCTGGAAGCAGAGGTGCTGGGACCACCCACTCCCACTGACCCCCAGGGGCTCGCCCTACCCCAGCCAGCCCAGGCCCAGGGTACCTCCCACTTAGATGTGCAGCAACACTGCCCCCAGCCCCCTCCCCACCACTGTACCACTGGACAGGCCCAGTCCAAGGTTGCTGTGAAGAGTGGACATGGCAAAGGCCAGTTGAGGGTCCCCTGGGCAGAGGCTGGGCTCATGGCCTCCCTTCTTTCTCTTCCCCAACTCCTGACCCCAGCCCCACCCTGGCCCCCACTGCTATGGCCTTGGGCAGGTTTTAGGTATCCTCAACCACAAGAGGCCACCAAGAGAGCCTTAGGGGCCTTGGTTGTCGGCCTGCCCCCACCAAGGGCCCAGCAGTGCTTCAGGCCCGCATAGGTTGCACACAGCTGAGGCCTCCCTTCACCGGGCTCGGGCTGGGTGATGGCTCTGGCTGGGGAGGCCAGCGCCTGCCTGTGGGACAGGACTTCACCCTGCCCTGCTGGTCCTCCAATAGTGCTCCAGAGCAAGTGGTTCCTACCTCGGCCAGGAAGGCTGTGGAGGTGACCCTCTGGATCTCGTACACGCTGCTCTGTATGCACACGAGTGCCTTCATCACCAGGGGCAGCCGGGGGCCCGCAAACTTTGCCATGGCGCTGGGGAAGGAGCCTACATGGTGCAGAGGCTGGGGCCTCGGGCTGCTCCCCAGCCCACCCACGGCCAACTCCCACATGGACCCGAGGGGCACATCCACCTCCCACCCTGTGTGGTCAGAGCCCTCTGGCCCATGAGCTCCTCCACCAGCTGCCAGACCCCGCGTATCCTTCCTCTCAGCTGCGCCCCGACTAGCCCTCCTCCAGGCCTCCATAGAGGGGCCTCCTCTCCCCCCGACAGCACAACCTGAAGCACACAGCTGCCTCCGTGGCCTCCCCACTTTCAAGTGCCAGGCGGAGGCCCCAAGCCGGCCCGCACGGCCCATGCGCCTACTTCCCACGTGGCCCACTGGCTCAGGCAGTTCAGTCCCCTTCATGTGCCACTGGGGGGTCTTCATCTCTGCCTTCCTGTGGGTCCCATGGCTCCTAGACAGTACCTGAACGGGACCTGGCCTATTGGAGCTCAGCCAATGCTGGAGCTGGTGTGCGTGGCGCAGCCTGCTTACCTGGCCAGCCGGGTGACCCCCTCCTCATGCCCTGCTGAGGTCCTGAGCAGCTCCCAGCCTCCCTCCAGCTCCATGCGCTGCACCACATCCTCATTGCCACCTCGGAGCAGCACGGCCTGCAGAGCATCGACTGCAGAGCTGCGGGAACATGCAGCTGTGGGCTCAGCTGGTGGGGGTGGCATGAGGCCAGAGGCTCTGGTGCACCCCTCAGCTCTGCACCCCACACGCATGCACACACACAGCCACGCTCTTGGGAGACGTGTCCCAGGGCTTCCTGGCCTGCGTGCTACCAGCAGCATCCCCTGGGGAGCAGGCTCTGGGTGACCTGCTGGGAGGCCCTCGGGCTCACCCTTCCCCCCGAGCTGGGCCCCTCTACGTGGCTTCTGACTTTCTGGTCTCAGGCTGTGACACTGCACCTGTCCCTCCACTCCCGTGAGGGCACTATCCCCAAGGCCCTCTGTAAGCAGGCAGGGCCCTCTGGAACTTTTAGGGTCACAACCAGCTGCTTTCCACTTGCCTTCAAGACCTTCATTTAATTAAAAAAAAAAGAAAGATGACGAAAATGGAGAAAATGCTTCATAAAAGTGAACCCAGGGGGCAGGTTGAGGGCTGAGTCCTGCCTGGGCCAGGCATGGGGCCCCCTGTCTGCAGGCTGGGTGGAGCAGGGGCCACCGGGCCCCAGACCCAGTGCCCGCACCTGCTCTTCTGGGACCCAGGGCTGCAGTACACAGGCCTCCTGGCTCCTCCTGGCACCTGGCCTGCCGTGTGTGGGCCCAGCCCAGACACTGCCCGGCACCCCAGGGGCCATGTCCACATGGCCTGAACCCCCACACAGCCTGTCCCTCTACCTCAGAAGCCTCGGCTTTCACATGTGCACAGCCATGCCCACCCCAGGAGGCCCCAGAACCCTGCAGGGAGGGGCAGCAGGGAGGGCCCTGCCCCACCCCCAGATCCTCGACTGGACCGCTACGCAAATAAGGAAGAAACACCTGAACATGGCTGAGAGCCAGAGTGGCTGATGGTGAGCATCCAACTCTGTCCACCAGCTCAGCCCGTTGGGGAGTGCCAGGCACAGGCTGTGCCTTGCTGCCCCCTACAGAGCCCTGCAGGCACTTGGCCCTCCCGTCTCCTTGCAGGAAGGGCCAGAGCCGACAGGGCCCAGCCAGAATTTAGTGTCTGCCCCTCTCGCTCGGATAAGCCCTTCCCCAGCTCGGGCAGAGGCACTCAGGGCTCCCAGTGGGCAGCAGCAGGGGCAGACTCCCATGGACGAGGTCTGCGGGGAGAGCATCGGCCCAATACCAGCAGAACCTCTCACCAAAGCCTGTGGCCCAAAGAGATGGCTCGTCAGGATTCTCAGAACCACCCAGGGGAGGGCCTGGGCACGGCACCACGCCTGACCTCTCCCTGGCACGTCGGCCACCTCACACATCAGGCCCCAAGGGCAGAGGACATCCACCCACAGGGTGGTCCACTTGACCTGCCGAGGGGCCACAGCGAGGGCAGAAGCGGCCACCAGGCACATCCTGCCCGGCGCTGGCTGACACATGCTCTCCTGTGACGGACGGCTTGGCTGCTGGGGTGCAGGGGAGTGGTGGGCCCGGGGAATGGGCCTCACACGTGGATCTGGGAGGTGGCAGGGCAGGCAGTGTGTGATAAGCTTGTTTGGGATCCTGTGGTCTTGTGAGACTTCCAGGCCGGTCCACACAGGGAGCAAGGACCCTGTCAGGCCCGAAGGACTGCCACCTGAGGGGCAGGCAGCAGGAGCCGTGGGGACCCGGGAGCTTGGTGGCCCGGAAGGCAGATGCTAGCGGCCTCCCCCCAGGCCAGCAATGTGGACACAGCCCACTGCCCTCACCTTTGGCCCAGCTCCGTCCCCATGGTCACCTCCGGGTGGCGTGAGGACTGTGGGGTTGTCAGCCTACAGGTGGACAGGCTCCCAGCGAGCCCTCACTGAGCGTCCACAGACCGCACCCTCCGGGGCTCCCTCCCCAGAGAGAAAATACTAGAAGGCAGCTCTTGCTGTCCTAGGATCCCTGTGATTCCAGTAGAAGGCCCAGACCCCATGGGGGCTGCCATCCCAGATGTCAGGCAGCCCACACTGACCACAGCCACAGGAAGAACCACAGTGGCAACCGTGGTCAGTGGGCAGATGCCCATGGCGTGCCACTGAGGAGTCCCCCACAGCACAGGCAGGGCCAGGCCCCCGGACCTAGGCCCACGGAGCCACAGCCAGTTCTGGCCGGTTGCTGTGGTCTAAGTGAGGGCCCAGAGCTCCACACCCTGCTCCAGGCCTCGAGGCTCAGCTGAGGCACCACCTGGACCAGAGGCTGCGCTCCAGGGTGACACCAGCACCCTGGGGCTTCTCGACTGGCTTCAAGAGATTGCCAGTGGTGAGGCGCAGGTGTGCAGGAATGTGTGAACAAGCCATGTGAGGAGGGGCCCCTCGCCTGTCCACCCTGCTGCCCGGAATTTTTGTGGATGGGGATTTGCCAGGGTCTGACTTGCCGGCTGACGGCCTCTCTCAGAGCTGAGACCTGTGCCTGCTCTGCCCGTGTCCCAGCTCAGGGCTAGTAGCCCAGGGGTCCCGGGTGGTGGCGTGGGGTCTGTAGCCCCCACAGCTCACAGGCCATGGAGCTGAGTCCCGGCATGCCAGGCTCAGGGCTGGCAGGCCAGTGTCCGCTGGTCTGTTCACATTTTCCACTTGGTCTGCGTGGAGCTGGGCAGGCCCTGGCACACGGCCTCTGCTAGAGTTTACGAGCTGGTCCTGGGGTGGAGCAGCCCTGTGGTGGGGGTGGGGCAAACTGCCACTGTCCCCCCTGCGTCCCCAGCCAAGGGACACATCCGACCCCAGTTGCCTGGGATGGGTGGGGAGGCAGCCCGGGCTCACGGTCAGCCAGCATGTGGCCCAAGGGCGACAGCTTCCTCTGCTCACCCTGTGGCCCCAGGCGGCTGTTTGGAGCCCTGAGGTGCGACCGTGATGGGCCCAGGAATGGCCTCAGAGGCCAGAATGGGCAGGCAGATGTCCAGGCTGCTGAAGCTCTGAGCCCACTGCCCACAGCAAGAGGCTCTACCCTGCCCATCCCTGGTTTCCTGCCCTAGGACCCAGGACCCACTCGGCAGAGACCAGAGGACCCCAGACCCCAGTGAGAGCCGAGGGGAAGGTGCCTGCACAGGCTGATGGCGTGGGGGGCCTGGCATCGAGCTCGCCCTGCAGGGCTGGGGCCGACCCAGGTGAGCAGGCCCCTCAGGGGAGGCAGCGAGGCCACTGCAGAGTTTCTGTCGGAAGGTGGGGGCCTGATTGAGTGCAGAAAGAGCCAGAACTCAGAGCTGAGGGCTGAGGTTGCAAACATAGTATTGTATGCAGGGGCTCACTCCAGGTCCCACCTGCTCCCCAAACCCTCCCCACAGCTCCACCTTCCAAAGAAAGCACCGCTCTGGACCTACCTGAGTGTCCCCACAAGGCCCCTGTGGCCACACGCTGCCCACAGACTTGCAGCCGCCTTACCCAGGGTCCCTATCCCTGACCTGCTGGAGGAGGCGAGAAGGGACGGCCAGGGAGGCCACGCTCCCAGAGGAACAGCTCACCCACGGACGTCGCCAGGGGGAGCTCCTGGACACAAACTCGCTCCTGGGCTAAGCCCCCACCGCCTGGCCGCCCCCACCTGTCCTCTCCCTCACTGCCAGGAGCCGGGCAGCCTTGTGCACACACCAGAGGCACGCACACGCTTGTGCTCACACGATGGTGCTGGGGTCAGCAGACATAGACACGCTTACCTGCAGGGCTCAAAGGTCCTGGGGTCCAGAGCTGAGCTGGCGCTCCTCCTCTCCTTGGCCTGCAGGGTCCGGGGCAGCTGGACGCCCACGGTGCAGCTGACGCGCAGCAGGAGCGCCACAAACAACTGCGGGTAGAGCTCCAGCACCGCGGGCCCAGACGCCGGAGCCAACACGACCTCGCGTAGCGCACAGGTGGCCTGGGGACAGGGGCCACCTCAGGTTCACTCTCCCTCTGGGGCCGTTTCTAAGGAGGCCGGCCACAGCGAAGGCTGGGCCCTGACCCCATGACTCACACTAGCCTGAGGCCCCGTCAGCGTACGCCCCGTGCGCATTGGAGGTCTTGGTTCTGGGAAGGAGCGTGGACAGGAGGAGGGGTGCAGCCCTGCCCAGCTCGGGCTTCTGGGGCAGGAAGCAGGCACAGGGGCAGTGTGGCCGCCTCTGGGACGGGCCTCTGACCATCTGCTCTTGGTGTCTTAGCAGAGAGGAGGAGGAAATTCTCATAGCTGCTTTACTGCCAAAAACGTTGCCAAGCTGGTTTATTTTTTTTCCATAGGATGAAACAGAGCGCTCTCCCTCGTGGACCAACACCTGCGGGGCCTTTACGAGCCTGGGCTCCGAGCTGGCCGGCTCTGGTGCCCCAGTCAGCGGCTGGGTGCCTATGGGGTGGCAACCAGGCCACCTGTGGGGTCCTCCCTCTAGCAGTGACGCAGCCCCTTGCCCAGCCTCCTTGAAAAGCGGGAAGGGAGAATGGGGCCCCCACTCACCGCGAGGGGCAGCAGTGTGGCCACGCGGCTGGGAGAGCTGCTCAGCAGGAAGGCCCGGCTCTCCTTGAACGGGACGTCTCTGCTCATCCTCTCCAGGAGCAGCCCCAGGACCTGTGCAGCGAGGCTGGGCTCCACGGCCAGTGCCCGCCACAGGGTGCAGGTGTGGCTGGAGCAGGGTGGGAGGACAGTCACCTTGAGGCCACTGCCGACCCTGGCTCTACACCCCCAGACCTGTGCCCAGACTCAGCTCCAGACAGACAGGAAATGGCATCCTGTCCTCAGATCTGAACTCACTCCTTTCTCTGACCCTGTGCATCCTTAAACAGGCTACTGAGTGGTGAGCAGGGCTGGTAATCAAGGACAAGGAAAAGGTCTTGGCCATACAGTGGGCCGGGGGTGGGGTGGTGGGAGGGGTCCCCTTGGAGCTGCTGGAAGCAAACACTATGCTTTTCTGGAGGAGGCAGCATCATCCCAGGCCTCGGGAGCACCCACAAATCACTTTTCCAGAGCAGTGAGCAGCACGCGGCCAAAGAGAACCAGGCACACGTGAAGTCGGCTCTGTAAGTGAGGTTCACAGAGCCCGTGGGCAGCGGGTGCTCGGACACAGGGATGCGGCTGTGCTGGATGTGTTCACAGAGAAGTGACAAACATCCAACGGGAACTGGAAATTCTAAAAATAGATACAGCAAATTTGAAAGAGAACCAACACCCCTTTAGAAATGAGACGTGTAATACAATGCTCGGTGGACATATTTGGCACAGCCTGGATACAGCAGAAGAGAGAAACAACGAACTGGAAGATAAATGGCAGAAATTACCCAGATCCTAGCACAGAGAAAGATCACAGTGGAAACTGAGAAGACAGAACAAGAGACGCAGGCGGTGACATGAAGGGTCTAACAGACGTTCAGTGGTGTCCGGGAAGAGAGGAGAGAGAGAGAATCTGAAAAATGTTCAGAACTGACGACAGATACTAACTCACAGGCTCAGGAAGGCAAGCAGCCACCCAGACCCCACCCCCGGGAGTGCGGGTGCCCACAGGGGAACGGCGTGTGTGCATCGGAGGAAAGCCAGCGACCTCCTCTAAAATGGCAGCACTGTTTAGACTTGCAGGAGCCGGAAAACCACCAAGTGCGTCCTACACGCACTAAAAGAAAATACTTGCCAAACTGGAAGTCCAAACTCTACAAAAACAATATTCAAGAAGGACGGCCAAATAAATACACTTTCAGAGAACAGAAGTGGAGAGTTTACCACCAGCACAGCCTCACCAAGGACATCCTGAAGGAGGCCTTGCAGGTAGAAGGGAGTGACGGGGACTGAGACGCAAGAATGAGGAGCAAAGACCTGGTGGCGAATGTGGACAGACACACGTGCACCAGGATGGCGGGACATGCTGCGTGCTGGCAGGGACACTGGGAGGGCGCACGGCTCAGCTGCTGGGGCCCCGTCCACCTGTACCCAGAGCAAGGGCCAGCAAACTTTGGAGATATGTGCCACATGGTCTCCACGCACCGGGCAGCTCTGCTGTGGTGGAGCAAAGCAGGCACAGACTCCGCTGGGCACACGGATGGGTGTGCTGGGCCAATGAAACTGCACTTAGGGACAGTGAAATCGGAATCTCATATGATTTTCACGTCATGAAATATTATTTTGATTTTTTTTAACCATTTATAAATGTAAAACCCATTCTTAGCTCACAGGTTGTACAAAAACAGGTGGTGGTCTGGATTGTGCCAATCCCTGACCTAGGACAATTCCACTCCTATAAATAAAAGTGTAGTGCCCACAGCAGTACCACACACCATGAAGAGAATGACAAGAGTGCCGTGCGCCCCGAAGACAGCGTGTTGTGTCAAAGGAGCCAGAAGAAAATTCTGGGGTTCCATTTACCCCAAGTTCGAGATCAGACAAAACGCATCTCTGGTGACAGCAGTCAGACAGCGGTGACCTTTCAAGGAGTTTCAGCTGAGGGGCGCACAAGAGCCTACTGGGGGCTGGACACCTTCTCTGTCCCCTCTGGGGAGTGGCCACGGCCCGTAGCAGGGGAGTCCGAGGGCCCACTGGGGGCGGGTGCGCTTCTGTGTGTGAGCCATGCCCCCACAGACAGTGAACGAGGGAGGAGGGGAGAGCAGAGCGGTGAGCCTGTGGGCAGGTCCGTGCACCCCCCGCATCAGGGACTCGTGATAATGACGAGCTGGGCAGCAAGCAGAGACGCACACACAAACCAGGAGGCACGGAGGGGGCCGTGCGCAGAGGCCTGTGCTGCCTGCAGGGGCGCTCGCGAGCTCAGCTTCCTCTGAGCACACAGGTGGTGATTTTTAGGACAACCACTAAAAGGACAGAAGCAGAGCGTATGACTACTTCCAAACTAATCAAGTGGCAAAAGTGAAATTAGGAAATAGACCCTGTTAAGTTGAAAAAGAGACAAGAAAGAAGATGAAGAACAAAGAAGAGTGAGCTGGACGCAGACTGAGCCGGGGAATGTGGCCCAACCGCACCAGCAGGGAAGGAGCGCGGGCCCAGAGGAAGGCTGCCAGTGCCGTTGGAGAGAGACGCCGGGCAAGCACTAACCAAAAACGCACCTTCCTGCAAAAGGCATCAGCAAGAGCAGAGGCGCTTCCCCAGGAGAGACGAGACGCCATCAAGTGTAAACTGCGGGCGCCAAACGGCACACCTCCGAGCATCCGAGTCAAAGCAGAGCTGACAGGAGTCACAGGGCAGTGCCTCGCCCTGCACGGGGTCTCCCCACAACGGGGACGGCACAGGAAAGCAGGCCCCCCTCTCTGGAGGTGCCGGGACCATGGCAATGACCACAGATGGCCTCCGCACAGGAGGTCGAGGTGACCCGAGAGGGCTGTGGGGGACGAGAAGTACAGGGACACAGGCCCCAGGCGGGGAGCAGTCCTGCTCTTCAA
The DNA here is from genome assembly GCF_057802395.1 of Ceratotherium simum simum. Taxonomy (NCBI): domain Eukaryota; kingdom Metazoa; phylum Chordata; class Mammalia; order Perissodactyla; family Rhinocerotidae; genus Ceratotherium; species Ceratotherium simum. The sequence goes on from NC_141922.1 coordinate 750,998, forward strand.
GGGTCGCTGCAGGGAGCTCGGGAGCTGGGAGTGTGGGTGGGGGGACATGCTGGTGCATGGGGGTCGAGGACCCTTCCCTGGCTCCAAGACGGGGCCCGGCCCCGGGCTCTGCTCACAGATAATGCGACGCCCCGCAGAGAACAAGCCCTGGAGAAGCGGACAGCTGAGCCTGCGAGAGCCACCAAGGGCGCCCACTTACATCTGGGGCTGACAGAGAGCCTGCCGGGCAGCGCCGGGCCCACCCAGGAGAGCATGCCGAGCCACAGCCAGGGCCTGTCTCCCACCCAGCCTAGGGCCCCAGGGACTCGCGACTCCCACCCAGGAGAGCTGGGGTGCAGAGGAGGGCAGAGGCCCTGAGTCTGGTGTCTGGGCTGGGCCTCGGCTTAGAGCCCAGGCAGCCACAGCCCTGTCCACTCCAGCAGGCTGGCGGGCACCAGGTACCTGTCAAAGGGCAGGGGGCTGCCCAGGAGGCTGGACACCACAGCTGCGCGGTGCTGGGAGGCCAGGAGGTACACGCTGTGCTGCGCGGCCTGCAAGATGTGCTCCTCTCGGGTCTCCTGCAGCTTGGAGCGCAGCACGCTCACAATCTCGGGCACCTGCAGGCAGACAGGCCACGGTGGTCAGGCCCTGGGCACACATCCGCGCCAGGAGCTGTCCCATTGTGGCCCAAGCTCAGGGGGCCCTGGGGAGGGCGGCAGGCCATGAGCCCCACTCGCAGGGTCCGTGGGGTGGGAAGTCCTATGAGATCCAGAGCTCCTCACCGCTGGCCCTGACGAAGGGAGAAGGTGGAGCCCGGTGCCCTCAGGGGCCACGGCAGCGAGAAGCTGCAGGACTGGAACAAGGACCCCGACTCCACGTGGAAGTGACATGAGCCCGCGCCGGGCTGCGGGGCGGCGGAGGCAGCGCTGAGGCACCTGCGGGGCAGGGGCTTGTGTGGAGCACAGGGCGCGGGAGGGGAAGGCCGCCGGGATGAGCACAGAGACCGGCAGATCCGATGGTCCCTCGCGGCCCCAGGCAGGGGGACCCAGCCTCCAGCCGCTGGAGGCAGGACACACACGGGCTGCCCACTCCTCCCACACAGCCTTCCGCGCTGAGCAAGGAAACGGTGAGCAGTGGGCTGGGGACCAGGAGGACAGGGAAGGGGAAACGACTCCCAGACTGAGGCTGGATCTGGGCCAGGAGGGGAGGCGCCGTGGCCTTGGGTGGGTTTGCAGGCTGCTGCCGCTGCAGAAGGCACAGGTGGGGCAACGGGGGCAGAAAGGGGCGTGCAGAGCGAGGCTGCAGGCAGCCCATCCCCAGCCTGGGAGTCTCCCAAGCCCACCAGAGTCCAGTGGCCCAGCTCCACAGCCCCTGACCAGCCTCCAGCTGGCAAGCAGACCCTATTCTGGGTCCCCCATGCTCACTGGGAGTGCTGGTCTGACCACAGTGACTCCCCACTGCCAAGGCCACAGAGCTGGAAGACACCGTGGTCTGAGGTGAAAACAGACAACACAGTGTGCTGGCAGGGACACAGTCCCCTGGACAGGGGCAGCTGGTAGATGTGGGCTCCACCAGTCCCCGGGTTCCTGGGCAGGGCTGGCCAAGGAACCCACCTGATGGCCTGGGCAGCAGGAGCGGTGAGAGGGGACTGGCCGTGGCTCCGATGGTGGAAACTTCCAGGCCAGGCCCATGCTTGCTCATGCAGGGGAACGGCTTGCGATGGCGTGGGGGGGACATGGGTGTGGTTCTCAGCTGGGAAGGAGGTGCAGGGGGCTGTGTGCCCGGTGTGGGGTCGCACCTCCCCAGTGCTGCCAGGGGCAGGACAGAGCCCCCGCCTGGGCCTCAGGGAGAGGTGCTGACAATGCCGTTTCTCAAAGGATCTGTAGACATAATGACCTTGTTTTCTTTTTATGACCCCGAGTACAGACAGTGCATTCCATGACTCGGGCACAGCGCCCTCTTCCTAATGACCTGCACCTCTTTGCCCTGCCCTACACTCCCCCTTGTCCCGGCCCAGCTAGGTCTCCCTGATAAGACAGCGGCCACAGGTCTGCAGGATCTCCCTGTGGCCACATTAAATAGTTTCTTCTGTATTCCTCGCTTAGGGGAGTCTTGGCGGTAAGGAGGTGCTGAACTTGGAGAAGTTTTTCCCACACCAGCTGAGCCAGGGTCTTGCTCCTTAGTCCGCCAGCAAAGGACACTCGCGGACAGACCAGCTAGGCTCTTCCCGTCTGTGTTCGCTGCTGAAACGGTACGGACCCATCACTGAGGCGAGCGGAAGGAGCTCCTCTCCATTATCCTGGGCTCCTGGCCATGAGGCGGCAGTGGTCCCCTGAAGGCACGTGGGCCTGGATTACTGCGAGAGGACGCCTTGCGAGAGCACTTGGTCGCTTTCATGGTTATGAGTCCACTTCACTTTCCCATCTCTCCTGCATTAACATTGGTGGGACCAACATTCTTCCAGAAACCTGCCCCTTCCGTGACGGGTTTTAAGTGCCCCAGGAGGCTGTTGCTCACGACAGACTTTATTATTTGTCACGTCTCTTATGTGTACAGTCTTCTCCCGTTTTCACTTTGCATTTTGCTTTTTTGGATGTTGGCTCTGTTCCCATAGCTTGTCTTGTCAGAGGTATTTCTTTCTAACTGTGTCAGGGGGTTTGTCTATCTTTTCTAATATTTTCTTCAACAGCTAGAACCCGCTGGTGTCTGTGAGCAGCCTGAGTCTGTGCTTCTCAAGAACTGGGACAAAGGCGCCCAGGTGGTCGGGCGTGGAGGGGTCTGGGATGGCGTCCACGCCAGGTTGCTGGCTTCCCTGGACTGGTGAGCAGTGTCCTTCCAGTCCCAGGACCGGGGTCTGCATTCCGGCTGCCCACAGTGCAGGGCTCAGCCTGCAGCCTACAGCTTCCGGCCCAGGCCCCCTTTCCCGGTCTGGCGCCCGTGCCCCTGGGCTGTGGCTCCTGTGCTTCACGCAAGCAAGTGGGGGCTCCTGTAGCTTCCTGTCACCCTTGGTCTAGGTCGCTTCCTCACAACAGCTTCACTGAGGTATAACACACACCATATCATTCAACCACCATATAAGTGTACAATTCAGTGGTTTTTAGTATATTCACAGGGCTGTGTAACCATCACCACCATCAATTTTAGAACATTCCCATCACCCCAAAAAGAAACCGCATACCCCATTCCCCCTCCCCCAGGCCCTGGCAACCACTAATCCACTTTCCGTCTCTGTGGATTTGCCGTTCTGGACATTTCATATGAATGGACTCATACACTACGTGGCCTTTGTGACTAGTGTCTTTCACTTTGCCCAATGTTGTCAAGGTGCATCCACGTTGTAGCAGGTGTCAGCACTTCATTCCTTTTTTTTTTTTTTTGGTGAGGAAGATCAGCCCTGAGCTAACATCGGTTGCCAATCCTCCTTTTGCTGAGGAATGTTGGCCCTGGGCTAACATCCGTGCCCATCTTCCTCCACTCCATATGGGACATGGCCACAGCATGGCTTGACAAGTGGTGCATAGGTCTGCGCCCGGGATCTGAACCTGCGAACCCTGGGCTGCTGAAGCGGAGTGTGCGAACTTAACCACTGCACCACTGGGCCCGCCCCAGTGCTTCATTCTTATTGTTGCTGAATAATATTCCATTGTGTAGAGAGATCACATTTTATTTATCCATTTATTAATTGATGGACACTTGGGCTGTTCCCATCGTCTGCCTATTATGGATAACACTGCTATGAGCACTGTGTGTGAGTCTTGGTGTGGATACATTTTTCTTTCTCTTGGGTACCTGCCTAGGAACTGCTGGGTCGTGTGCTGACTCTGGGTCTGACTTTCTGAGGAGCCGCCTGACATTTCTGCAGTGGTGGCTCTGTTTCCCATTCCCACCTGCTTGTTTTAAGTGGAGTCTATCCTTTCCTGTTTCCTTGGCTTCCTCTGCACATTCCCTCCAACCCACGGAAGGACCCTCCCCTACTTTCGACACAGCCGAGGGCAGGAGCCTGCTGTGGGGTCCCGTCCTGCCCTCTGCACCCAGTTTTACAGTGTGCTCTGTTTCACCATCATCGCGTGTTGGGGGGGGAAGCAGGGCTCAGTCCAGTCATACGTCACCTGCGAGGACCACATTTTCTGATTCAATGTTAGAGAAATTCAAAGTCCAACAGTGTCCAGGTGTCTCTAAGAGGTCCCCCTGCCAAGGTCTCTAGGGCAGCAAAGAGAATGGTGGCCTGCCATGACCCCTGTGGAGACAGAAGCTAGCACGCCACGTCACCAGTGAGACAGAGGTGGCGTGTCGCAGACATGCTCCAAGTATGAGCGCAGGCGTGAGGAACACCGTTCCCGCGGGTGTGGGTGGTGAGCACTGTCTGAACCTGAGCTAGGAAGGAGACGGCTCGGCAGCTCTCTTGCACAAAAAGCAGCTCCCTGAGAGCCCGGCACCCAGCTCAGGATGCCGGGCCCCTGGAGAGGAGCCTGGATTGTCAAGAACAGGTGGACCCAAAGCGATAAAACTCCTAGAAGGAAACAGGGGAAAAGCTTCATGACATCAAATTTGGCAATAATTTCTTGGATATAACATCAAAAGCACAGGCAACAATAGGGGCCGGCCCCGTGGCTTAGCGGTTAAGTGTGCGTGCTCCGCTGCTGGCGGCCCGGGTTCGGATCCCGGGCGCGCACAGACGCACCGCTTTTCCGGTCATGCTGAGGCCGCGTCCCACATGCAGCAACTAGAAGGATGTGCAGCTATGACATACAACTATCTACTGGGGCTTCGGGGGGAAAAAAAGAAGGAGGAGGCTTGGCAATAGATGCTAGCTCAGAGCCGGTCTCCCTCAGCAAAGAGGAGGGTTAGCACGGATGTTAGCTCAGGGCTGATCTTCCTCACACACACACAGAAAAAAGCACAGGCAACAAAAGCAAAAATAGACATCTGGGACATCATCAAATACAGAAAATTTTATGCATCAAAGGACACAATCAACAGAGTGAAAAGGCAACCTACAGAATGGGAGAAAATATTTGCAAATCATATATCTGATAAGGGGTTAATATTCAGAATATACAAAGAACTCTCACAACTCAACAACCACAAAAAATCAAATAACCTGATTTAAAAAAAATGAACAAGGGACATGAATACACATTTCTCCAAAGAAGACATACAAATGGCCAACAAGCATATGAAAAGGTGCTCACCATCACACATCATCAGGGAACTGCAAATCAAAACCACAATGAGAGCCAGCCCCGATGGCCTAGTGGTTAAAGTTTGGTGCTCACTGCTTTGGCAGCCTGGGTTTGCTTTCTGGTCATGGAACCTCACCACTCATCTGTCAGTAGCCATGCTGTGGCAGCAGCTCACATAGAAGAACCAGAACAGCTTACAACTAGGATATACAACTATGTACTGGGGCTTTGGGGACGGAAAAAACTCCACAATGAGATTATCACCTCATACCTGTTAGAATGGCTGTTACCAAAAAGATAAGACATAAACACTAGCAAGGATGTGGAGAAGTGGGTGCACTGTTGGTGGGAATGTAAATTGGCACAGCCACTATGGGAAACAGTACAGAGATTCCTCAAAAAATTCAAAATATAAATATCATATGATCCAGCAATCCCACTTCTGGGTATTTATCCAAAAGGACAGAAAACAGGATCTTAAAGAGATATTTCCCTGCCCATGTTCATAGCATTATTCACAATAGTCAATAGGGGAAGCAACCCAAGTGTCCACTGATGGAGGACTGGATAAACCACATGTGCTGTACACCAGGACCACCAGTGGCCACTGTCTCCAGCCTGGTCTGGCCCCTCCACCTGCACAGAGCCACCCCTCAAATCCAACCTGGGGAGCCCCACTGAACGCAAAATATAATCCGACCTTCACCTGGCACACCCTGCCTATCACGGCTGTGCCTTCTGCCACACTCCTGCCATGCTCCCCTCCCAGGTCCTGACTCTGCCAGCAGCTCCACACCCTCGGCCCTGGCCAAGGGCCCTCTGAGGACACAGTTGCCTTCTCCAGGCTACACACCACACTCAGCTCCCTTGGCACACGCCCCTTCCGCCAACGACCTCCCCTCTTCTCCATCAGCAAATCCTGCTCATCCCTCCCTAAGAAGATATTTGTGATATACATATATCCAATAGAGGACTTGTATCCAGAATATATAAAGTAATTCTACAAATGAATAGGAAAAGCACAGACAACTCAGAAGAAAAATGGACAAAAGACCAGCATCCTCACAAAAGAGGACAACCATGGGCACAAGTGTTCAACTTCATGAGCCACCAGGGAAACAAAAATTAAACTTTCCTGTGGGGCCAGCCCTGTGGCTTAGCGGTTGGGTGCACGCGCTCCACTACTGGCGGCCCGGGTTCGGATCCTGGGCGCGCACTGATGCACCGCTTCTCTGGCCATGCTGGGGCTGCGTCCCGCATGCAGCAACTGGAAGGATGTGCAACTATGTCATGCGGCTATCTACTGAAAAAGGGAGGAGGAGGATTGGCAATGGATGTTGGCTCAGAGCCGGTCTTCCTCAGCAAAAAGAGGAGGATTGGCATGGATGTTAGCTCAGGGCTGATCTTCCTCACAAAAAAATAAATAAATAAACAATTCAATTAAATAAAAAAAAAACTTTCATGTGAAGTCATTACATTCCCCTTAGGAAAGGACAGGAAATACGGCTGGCAAGGATGTGGCGTGTCAGTGCCTCACCGCCTGCTGGCGGGAGGTGACTGTCCCCTGCCCGGGCATGCCATCTGGCAGCCCTGGGACAGCCACATGATGGTATGTCCCCAACCAAAATGTGCCCTTGGGTCCAAAGGCCCTGGACTCCGGCAGCACGCCTCGTGACAGCCCAGACCTGGAACTGCCCAGATGTTTACTAAGGCGGGCAGAACCGTGACACATGCACACAAAGGAGTGACATGTGAATGAACGAAGCGCCAGCACAGGCGACAACATGCATGATCTCACACGCTAGTACCAGGAGGGGCCAGACAGAAGGGCACAGATGGTATGATTCCATCTACACAAGGCATGTGGAAATTAACAGAAGAAATCGTAACTAAACTGGAGTCGGGAAGGCCTGCAGGTGGAGCTCTCACCCCCATCACACACCTTCAGTCACACCAACAAGGAAGAGAGAAGCCTGCATCTCAGACGGGAAGTATAACTACTTGACTATGAAGGAAGATTTCTCTCCCCACGTGGCAGCAGCCCAGCCAATGAGAAACACCACAGCTCAGCCAATGAGAAACACCACAGCTCAGCCAATGAGAAACACCACAGCTCAGCCAATGAGAAACACCACAGCTCAGCCAATGAGAAGCCGTTGCCGCCCTGAACTGCTACTTTCCCCCAGGGAACTTTCCTTTAGAACAGCCCCTCCCTGCTCCCTCTTTTTCTCTATAAAAGCAGCTCCCCTCCCTTGTTTTTTGGATTTGTCTATGGTTTGCCATAGCGTGCACATCCCGAACTGGAATTCTTTTGGTTATTCCCAAATAAACTCATTTTGAGATTAAAAAACAGGCAAATTTGCTTTTTAAGTTGACATATGTGGTGTCAGAAGAGTGGGATCCAAATGAGGCAATCCCCCAAGAGACAGTGACCCCAGAATCGAGTGGGGTACCTGCACGGAGCCCCTTGTGCTCATCGTGACTGTGAGGTGTCACCTGCTTTCAGTTTGATGAGTCTCTTCTTGGATTTTGAGCTCCACTCCCTTTGTGTTCTGAGCTCTCAGATTTTATTTGGGATCCAGAGAGGCTTTGTCCTCATGGGGAGGGACTTTGTCCTCCAGGTTCAAGGCGTAGTCCTTGGTGAGTGCTCAGTTCCTTTTGGGGCTCAGGCTTGCTGAAAATCCAGTTTTTCTTTGGTTTTCAGATTCCTTTTGGAAGCAGGGCTGGGAATCCAGCAACTTCCTTTTGTTTTTAGATTCCTTCATGGATCAGGGCTAGGACTCTAGCAGCTTTCTTGGGTTTTCAGAGGAAATTGCAAAAGTGAGAACCCGGTCACCTAAATGTTCTGAGGGAAACCCTTCAGGGGCCCTGGCCGGGTTTATGTTTAAGAACTTTGGGCCCCCGGCATGTGTATTTTTAACTAAGTGGGCCAAACACACCAAAAGCAGCCCAGAATTGCCATGGCCATTATGGGGAACTTGCAATCTCCCCAAACTAGCTTTTCTTAAAACCAAATGGAAAGACCATGGCTCTAAAATTAAGCAAAACAAGTGGTATGTCTATTTTCATTGTTGCCTGGGGGCTTCTGGATACACACAAAGCTCTAAAATTGCCTCACTACAAGATACCTTGTCTAAATCAGCTGAAACAACTGAGAGAGAACAAAATGGCTTCTGAAGCCTTGTGCTCCCCCCTTTCCTCTCTGTCTCAGCTGCCATCTTGTTTGTCTCCCAGACTCCTTGTCTCAGACTCCGCCCCAGCAGCCACCTTGTGCCCAGGCTGCGCCCCTGGTGCCACCTTCCTTTCTCCCTCTCTGTGAAAACCTGCCCCTTTATATCCAGACACTCTGAGGAGTCAAATGCTAACCCTCTAACTACTATTTCTAAGTTAACTGGAGCAAATAAAGAACTAGAAGGAAAAATTCAAAGAGCAATTACCCTAGACTTTTGATACTAGACAAAATGACTCCAAAATAAGCTCTAAAAGGAGACTTACAGCATGCAAATAAAAATCTTTAGTGAAAGACTTTGGCCACCTGAACAAGTAACCTTACCTTAGTCCATCTGCCAGAAATACAGTCTGGATTCAACTATTCCTTTGACTTTTCTACCTGAGATATAACTAAAGTTTTAAAACAAAAGCTATGAGATCTCTATTTATGTCTGTCTGTGTGTCTATGTATGTATGTTATAGAGATGTGATATTTTTCTACCTCTGGATGGTATTGCTAGAATTGATTTGTAAAAGCTCTATTTAATTGGCTTGAAATTAAGTGCTTATAAATTAGGGATTCCTGAATCTCAGAAATATAATAGAAACTAAAACGCTTTTCAATGGGGCCGGCCCTGTGGCTTAGTGGTTAAGTGCGCGCGCTCTGCTGCTGGCGGCCTGGGTTCAGATCCCAGGCGCGCACCGACGCACCGCTTCTCTGGCCCTGCTGAGGCCGCGTCCCATATACAGCAACTAGAAGGATGTGCAACTATGACATACAACTATCTACTGGGGCTTTGGGGGAAAAATAAATAAATAAAATTATAAAAAATAATAATAATAAATAAAATGCTTTTCAAGTTCACGTGATCTAGAATTAACCTTTAGTAAATAAAAGTGAGCTTAACGTTGTTGGTGTAAGTGAAAAACAAGCTTGTCTTCAGAGTTGTTAGTATTGGGTGTAATGCAAATGTGGAACTTTCTGTCTGCCTAGGTTTACTAGTCAAGTGGGCTGATCCTGTCTGTTATAAAATTTGTCACCAAGAAAGTAACTTTGGATGATGATTGGCTATTTAATGTCTAATCCAAGCATGATTGTTAAAAGCAAGTAATTAAAATAAAAGTAAATAAGATCAAAGTTTATATTAAGTTAAACTAAATAATGGATAGTCATTGAATACCTAAATCATTTTCCAAACAAGATAAAATACTAAAACATTAATTACTGAACATAGGTTTATCTTTTGGCTTCCAACTGCAAAGAAACTAAAGATAAATTTGGGTCTGTTAGTAACCATGTCTTGTGCCACACTGAAAGATTGCACTATTCAAAGGGCATATACTCCTAGAAATTATGAAACATATTTATATGTCTGGCTGTCCACAATTGCTTACTTCTTTAGTTTTCACTAGGAATTTGGGATTCTAATAGTTAAGAATTCTAATATGTGTAATTAAAGCTACTAGAAACAAAAAGGGAAACATCTCTGTATACAAGGAAAGTAGGATGTGTGTTTTGGTAAAAGGAGGTATGAGAAATGGAAATGCATTCTGTTGAGGGAAAAGAAAGTAATTTTGTTTTAAAGAGAGGCTGATTATTTTGGAACGGGAAAGAAGAAAAAATAGGACAAAATCTGAAAGTAAAAAGAAAGTTTTAGAAGGTTTATGGAAAGGGATCTTGGGAAAAGAATTTTATGAGTGGTCAGGAGTGGCTAAGATTGGAAGGAATAAATTTTAATATCAAAATAAGCTGATGCAAACTTAAAATTTAGCTTTTTTTTCTGTTAAGAGGGCAAAGTTTTCTTGGGCTATTGGTCAGCTCTTGATAACAGATTGCAAAAGCTTCTTTACCTTCGAGCAATATGCCTAGAAAACAGAGATTTTGTGTTTTGTCAAAATAATTTCCTGTGTTGATTCTATCAGGTATTTAATTACCTAAGAGAACTGAGTCTTCTTGGTATTGGAGGAGTTAAGATTTGCTTACAACTATGTAACCTTTTGTATTTGCCTTAGAAACCTGTTATTGTTACTTTGGTCAAATAGATACTTAAGTATTATTTCATAATGATCTGTGATCCTATTTCTCAAGTGTCCAAACCTTCTGATATTTCTAAGCTTTCCAAAATATTCAAATTCTAAATGACAACTTTTCTACCAGGATGTAACTTTGGAATTTTCCAAGGGGCACCTGGGACATCTCAAAATATTTATTCCCTCTCCTTATAAAAAGAAAGATATTACACTAGTTAGGATTATTTGGTATGTCAAATTACATGAGAAGCATGGTTGAATAAATGATAATAAACCTTTTTAGGTTATATTATTTGGGTGAATGTTACTAAAAAGTGTTCCAGAAATTGTATAAAGTTCCTAAACATCTGATATGTCCTAATATAATGTTATCACCTGTAATTCTAGCTACTATCTGAACGTACAAAAATACCCAAATTTTCTTGTCAATTGTATTTACCCATTGCCTTTAAAAAAAAAAAAAAGTCTTTTGTCAGTTACAGACAGTTACTGTTTTACTCTGATGCTTTTACAAATATGTTTCATTTTCGAACAGACTTATGGAAAAGAGCTTGACCAGTACTCTGGATACAGGTTTTGATAACTTTAAGATCATAACACTGAACTGGGTGGGAATTTCTGGAACTCAAGTGGAGGACTGATAGTTTTAATGTTTAGTTTTCCAGATGTAAAGGACCACTTTTTCTTCTCTCCTTTAAGCTACCTATAACTTACAGCAATTTTGTCAAGTGTATCTTTGCAACAAGGGTTGAAACATTTATCTTTTTCTCTCTACATGATCCCTTAAGTATTCTTTTCATGACAATGTATGTATTTGCATGGGTTCAGTGAAGGTCTGTTCTCCTTGTAACAGGACACCATAGAAAGTATTGGCTACATTACCAAGGCTTTGACTAGACTGTTATATTCAAGAAAGATGTACACAGATCCAGACGTGACCAGACAGCTTTAAGGAACTGCTTGGAAAATCAGCCTAGTACCTTGCTTACAAGGTTCCAGCAAAGCAATCTTAAAAAAGAGCTTATATGGTCAATCACTATTCTTGCTGCATTTATATAAGTAATCAGGCCAAGTTTAATACAAACAAATTAGTTTTACTATGATTATCTTTAATAAATAATGGGGGTTAATAATAATAAAATAGAGAGAGAAATTAATGTTTGCACCTTTGTAGATATTAAATTCTAGTCCTATTAATTGTCTTTAAGGTTTTGTTATACCTATAAGCTCGACTGGATCCTAATTCTTCTAGTTTCCTTAAATGTCTGGCTACAATACTCCAAACTGACATTTCCAATCTTACTACCTTGAAATCTCCTTGGAAGGGGCTGTACCAGGTCCTCCTCACTACCCATATGGCAGCCAAACTTCAGAGACTCAAGCCTTGGGTGCACATCTCACAGCTGAAGAAGGCTCCACCTGACATCTGGTCCTTCACAAACACTGGAGACTCCAGATCACATCGACTAGGAAGAGAGGCAGCTGATATCTGAGGCAGACAGCTCTCCTGAGATGACTGGACCAGGCCTGTACACTCTCTTACCACTGTTGTTTCTTACTTTCTTTTCTTTTTTTTTTTTTTTAATCTTTTTTTTTTTTTAATAATTTTATTTGTTTATTTGTCCCCCAAAGCCCCAGTAGATAGTTGTATGTCATAGTTGCACATCCTTCTAGTTGCTGTATATGGGACGCGGCCTCAGCATGGCCGGACAAGCGGTGCGTTGGTGCGTGCCCGGGATCCAAACCCGGGCTACCAGCAGCGGAGCGCGCGCACTTAACCGCTAAGCCACGGGGCCAGCCCTCTTACTTTATTTTCTCTCTCCCTTTCCTGGAGGGACAATGCCCTTGTCTGCATTTCCCAATCCCTGGCAAAAGGGGGAAACCTCTCTGATTGCTGAATTTCCCATCAGAAACCGCAGTCTGTCCAAGACAGTAATGACCCCTTAGTTCACCCTATAAGTAGTTTCACTGGGATTCTAGATGCTATTGTTTGTCTAAATTGATCTGCTGGCCCATTTTACTGACTCAGGGTGCTAAGCCAGCTTAAACTTGTCCCATGCTTTAATTTGACCCAATCTAGGGAGGAGAAAACAAGATCTTTTGAATATTTTTATGAAAAATTCTGTGGAGCCGCCAATGTAACCCAGGCCATCTGTAAATTTCTTCTTTTTCTTCTGTTTTTTTTTTGTGTGTGTGTGTGAGGAAGACTAGCCCTGAACTAACATCTGATGCCAATCCTCCTCTTTTTTTGCTAAGGAAGATTACCCTGGGCTAACATCTGTGCCCATCTTCCTCTACTTTATATGGGATGCTACCACAGCATGGCTTGACAAGTGGTGCGTCAGTGCGTGCCCGGGATCCGAACCTGCGAACCCCGGGCCACCGAAGCAGTGTGCCCACAATTAACTGCTACACCACCGGGCCAGCCCCTGTAAATTTCTTGATATATCCATGTATTTAGGCAACCTCTTGGTGTGTAACAGCATAGTATCTGAGACTTGGTTATATAATGCTAATGCCTCTATGCCAATGAACAGTCTGGATACTATCATTTATGTGGGGGCCTTATGTACACCCCCATGAAGGTTATGTCTTCATCTGTGGAGGATTCAGTAATGGCCTTTATGCTTGGGCAACTCATTGCCTTGACAGCTGGAGAATACAAGGACAGCGTGCCCTTGCTGTCTTCACTGTCCTGTTCTCTCTGCATAACCAGAGACCTCTCATTGGTCTCTCCCATTAAATCCCCATAGTCACCCTAAATGAGAACTTCTAGGAGGTATATGTGACGTTGGGTTTGCCTCTGTTGGAAGAACTTTCTTCCTGTGGATCAGAGTGAGTGGCAATGAACAAATGATCAGGAATCTCTCCCTGACTCTAGAAGAGCTGGCTGACTCAACAGCCAAAGCAGTTTCAGCTCAGCAATGGTCACTTAACTTATTGGCCAAGGTGGTCTTGGGTAATCATGTAGCCCTCAATTATCTACTCGCTGTGTCTGTGCAGTGGCGAACGCCTCCTGGTGCACATGGATAAGTGCCTCTGGGGAAGTGACAACCCACTTACATGAGGTTAGAGAGCAAGCACAGTGGCTACAACCAATTTCCCCTAACAATCCAGTCTTTTGATTTGTTCAGCTGGTACCTTCAGGTCTGGGCTCCTGGTTTAGGACCATCTGCAAACTGGGCTTATAGTATTGCTCTTAATCTTACTCTGTCTACTTGTTGTGAAGTTCTGTACCTATTGCCTGTTGAAGCTCTGTAGAAATGACGTACCTAATAAGGTGATGCTATCTCAGCACTTCAAGATGATCTCCAAGGCCTTGGAGAAAATAGACTTTAGATGGGAAATGCCTGAGAGTTCTCCCTCCTAACCTTCCGTGTTACTCAATGTGGCTTAAATGGTTTCCAACCACCATGCACTTTCCCTCCAATGTGGGACACGACAACCAGGAAAGGTCCGTCCTGGCACTGAGGGACAAAACCACTATGTGCAGAGAACCTGACTGTTGATCAGTGATGCTTTCAGAGAAAGATCTTTATCAAAAGGGGAAAATGTGAAAGTTAATAAAAGAAACCTTAACTAAATTGGAGTTAGGAAGGCCTATAGAAGGAGCTCTCAGCCCCATCACACACCATCAATAACACCAAACAGGAAGAGAGGTGCCTCCTTCTTCCACAGGAAGTAAAACTTCTTTACTATGAAGGAAGATTTCTCTCTCCACCGGGCAACAGCCCAGCCAATTAGAAACACCACAGCTCAGCCAATGAGAAGCCGTTGCCCCCCTGAACTGCTACTTTCCCAAAGGGTCTTTCCTTTAGAACAGCCCCTCTCTGCTCCCCCTTTTTCTCTACAAAGGCAGCTCCCCTCCTTTGTTCTCTGGATTTGCCTATGGTTTGCTATAGCATGCACATCCCAAGTTGCAATTATTTTGGCTATTCCCAAATAAAGTCCTTTTCAGGATAAAATAAAAGGCAAGCTTGCTTTTTAAGTTGACAGGTACAAACCAGGCCAAGCTCCGTAATGCAGGGAGGTGGGGGCACCCCCTGGGGCATCGACTGGGGGCACAGGGGCTCAGGAGCTGTGGGACGCTCAGCTCCTGCCTGTCTGTGCGAACTCCTTGGGCCCCGTACTTAGGACAAGTCCACTCACTTCTCTGCCGGTATGCTTCACTTCAACACGGAACTTAAAACCTCCCTCCAGGCAAACAGGGACCCTGCCTGCCGTCTGCCTGGAAAGGACTCACGGGCATGCGCTCTAGAAGCCACCTGGTCCTTGGAGCGTCCCTCAGACCTAGAAGGACCAGAGCGCAGGGCCGTGCATTTCAGCTGTGGCTTCACACGCATCTGACAGAGTCGCTGCCAAGGCACGTTTGGGAACAACTATGTGGACAGCCACCTGAGCTTACGCCCAGAGAGGAGGCTGAGGTGATGGGGTAACAGCAGTGCAGCACCTGGGTGTCCTAGGAACAGCCTCTGTGGGCCAGCCCGCTGCAGGACTCTCCATGCAGGCCCTTGGTAACCTCAGGCCTGTGACCTCGCCAAAAACAGGAGCAGGGAGTTCACCCACTGCCCGCCGCCAGCTTGGCACACTTCCACACCTGCATTTCCTTTACATTTCCTTTTCTCCCCTTAATTCCTCAGCAGTTACTTTTGCCAAATTCTAACCTCTGTCTTCAAACAGAAGAGAAAAATTTTCCCTATCAGCCCCACAGGGATAGGGGCAAAGCAGGGGAGGCGAGGGGGAGCTCCAGCTTACCTCTGCTGGCCTAGGTCCCGCTCATAGACACCCCGCCCAGACCAAGCCACACCTGCACCGTGCCCCAGCCCCACGGGCCTCACCTTCTCCAGGAGCATGTTGCCCCGCTCCTTCAGCAGGCTGTTGATCATGACAGTAGCAGCTCGGGAGCAGTTCTTGTCAGGGTCTCCCAGGCTCTCAAACATGGTTAGCAAGAGGCTGATGAGTTGATCTGGCGGGAGGCGCTTCGCAATAATCTAGGAGGACAGTTGTGTCAGGAGAACAGAGAGGGCGGCGTCAGCATCCCTGCCATAACATCCCAGGGGCTGAGCTTCTGGGAAGGGCTGACACCATCTCCTGTCTCACGTCCCTCCTCCAGCCTTCCTTGCCCTCTTCCAGGCCCTGCGCGCCTTCAGGAGCTCCTGCCAGGGTGCCAGGGTGGGATGGCCCACGCGCAGGAGCAACCCCCCAAGACTGGAGCCTGGCTAGGAGCCAGTGGGGTGGGCACCAAATGGAACAACAGCACCTCCCTGGCTTGGGGGCTGTGGGCTAGGGGCAGCTTTCTCAACCCCTTGGAGCCAGGAGCGGAGCTCCTAACCACATCCTCCCTGCTGGGCCCAAGGGAGGAGCCCAGGGAGTGCAGGAGGGTGACGGAGGTAGAGCTGTCAGAGGTAGTCCAGACAGCTCATTCTCTGAATGAAACGTGCCCATGCGCCCCGTCCCTGCACCCCAGGCCCACTGGCCCCATGGTGCGCCCTGTCCCGGCGCCCTGCAGAGCCCACGAAACACACGGTGCTAATGTGAGAGCCCCTCTCTGCTCCAAACAGTGCTGGCCCCCCTTCCCCAGGTGGGTGCTCTGGCAGGGACCTGGGCTATGCTGTGGCAGGTGTGAAGGAGGACAGCAGGGTCGGGGTGCACGAGGCCATCTTTGAGGGTGAGGAGCTGCTCGGCCACATCGTCCCGGTAGTCTCGGGAGAAGCCTGCAGAAGCAGGAGGGAGCATGGAGCTGGGTGGAGGCCTATGCCGGCCACTCGAGGCCCAGACTCTGCTCCTCATCCCTCCAACACCTCTGCCCAGCCAGGAGCTCACCCTCATAGCCCAGCTGGAGGTAGAGCAGGGAGTAGACGCAGCTCACGGCCTCCTGGCGGGTGGCAGGCCACAGGTCCGCACACCGTGGGGAGAAGAGGCCGACAAGGAGGCCCAAGTTGTGGAAGGGCACCAGGGCCTGGAGAGGCAGACAAGAGTTTGCTGTGGGGACTCTGGGGAAGAGGGCCAGAAAGGATGGCTGGGGCCTGAGGATGCCAGGGTTAGTCAGGTGTCACCTGAACCCAGATATGGGCTGGAGTGTGGCCAGGAGGGCAGCCCCCGTCCACACAGCCCTGGGCCCTCCCTGTGGCCAGCATGAGCCCTGGCGAGCTCCTCCCTCTGCAAGGCAGGCTGGCCCATCCCCCCCCACCCCATCGTGTGGGCTCCGTTAGCTCAGCTCTGACCATATCCAGTCTACCTTGGTCCCTAAGAGGGGAGGAGGTGTGCGCAGGCAGAGGGACGATCTGGGGACTAAGAGGGAGCCCCCACAGGCAGCAGAGGGGGTAGGGTTCTACTGATTCAGCTGCGAGAAGTCCCCTTCCCTAGAAGGCAAACCCCCTGTCAGGTGAGGGGACTACATGAGACTCCTTTCATCCTAACTGGGTCCTGGTCCCATCTTTCAGAGCCTTTTCTTCTCTCCTCAAATACTGAGCCTTCCCCACCCTGCGCTAGGCAAATGGTCCTGCACCCTCCTGCCCTGGGCCTTGCGGCATCAGCTACCCACCCTAACACACACCCCCTCGGCCTTCCTGCCTCGCCTGCCCCTCATCGGCCTCCCACGTGTGAGGCCGTCCTGGGGCGCACGGCTCTGCCGAGGGCTCTCCTGCATCTCCTCACCCCCCGAGTCACCAGTGTGGGGGTTTCCAGTGGGAGAGACGGCTGGAGCACAAGACAAAGGACCGCGGGGCCAGCTGCTCTTCCTCTTAAGGAGGCCACGTCAGCGCACAAAGACGAACTCTAGCTGGACGAGGGTTACGTGAAAAATAGGCCACGAAAGAATGTGAGTGGGAAAAGCCCATCTAAGCATGCACAGAAGGCAAAAACCATAGAAAGACACACTGCAGATCTGGCCACATAAAGAATGAAAGATCGAGTACATTAAAAAAAAAAAAAAAAACCACACAAGAGAAAAAGCCTACAACCATCCTGATAGATGACAAATAGATATCTGAAAACATCCAATATCTGTTCCTGATACAAATCCTCGTTAAAACAAATAGATGGATGTTTCCAGAACATAATAAAAAATATACATATATTGCCAATGAAATCTAGCATTGTGCTTAACAGTGAAACTCTGTGTAAAGTCTTGGGACTGCCACCAGTTTTCACCTTGTTCTGGAAGTGCTAGATGACAGAAGGAACTAAGATGCATGAGTGTTGGGAGGGAAAGGCAAAATTATCAGCATTTGTAAATGATATGATCCTATATCTGAAAAATATAACGGAATTACCTAAAAATTCGTTAGAAATAACAAAGGAGGGGCCAGCCCCGTGGCTTAGCGGTTAAGTGCGTGCGCTCTGCTACTGGCGGCCCGGGTTCGGATCCTGAGCACGCACCAATGCACCGCTTGTCCGGCCATGCTGAGGCGGCGTCCCACATACAGCAACTAGAAGGATGTGCAACTATGACATACAAGTATCTACTGGGGCTTTGGGGAGAAAAAGGAAAAAAAAAAAAAAAAAAGGAGGATTGGCAATAGATGTTAGCTCAGGGCCAGTATTCCTCAGCAAAAAGAGGAGGATTGGCACAGATGTTAGCTCAGGGCTGATCTTCCTCACAAAATAAATAAATAAATAACAAAGGAATCTTATCAACCACCCAGTTTCTCTTTTTTTTTTTTTTTAATTTTATTTATTTGTTTTTCCCCCAAAGCCCCAGCAGATAGTTGTATGTCATAGCTGCACATCCTTCTAGTTGCTGTATGTGGGACGCGGCCTCAGCATGGCCGGAGAAGTGGTGTGTTGGTGCGCACCCGGGATCTGAACCCGGGCCGGCAGCAGCAGAGCGCGCGCACTTAACCACTAAGCCACGGGGCCGGCCCCCCAGTTTCTAAGTATCAAAAAAATACATAGTTTTCTTACATACCAGCAATAAGCAATTATTAAATAAAATTGAAGAAACGTTACCCCAACAATGACAACAAAACCTCTAACCCAGAACATGCTACATGCAGCGACTATCCAGTGTTTCTGACGGGTCTGAGGACCTGGATTGGCAAGACCCATTATTAAAAGATGCTATTGCTCAACAAGTCAACCCATCAATTCCATGCAATTCCCATCAAAATTGCAACAGGAATATTTTAGGACTGTGTCAAATTTACCCTAAAATCACCTGGACTAATGGCCTTGTGAGAACAACTGTGAGATTCTGAAAAAGTGTCACAACTCAGTCTCAGCGGACACTCAAGTCATGGCAAGCAACCAGGTCTTGGAACAAGCCCCTCCCCTCCCTCTCCCTCCCCCTCCCCCACAGCACTGGCCTTTTCTACAACATGCCATGCGTGCGGGTCCCCGTCTTTGCCCAGACTGCTTCTTCTGCCTCAAACGTCCTCATTTTCTCCTTTCACACCACATCCCCATCACCCTTCCCTCACTTGGGGAACACATCACACATTAATCCAGGCTAACGCGTGGGCTCCTGAGGACAAGGATCCAGCGGACTCAACTCTGAGGGGCCCTGAGGACAATTCCTGGCTCTGATGGGTCCTCCGTCCACATCTCCAGAAAGAGAACCATGAGCCTCACTAGAATGCAGGATGAGCCAGGGCAGCAGCCAGACGAAGGGTGCTTTGGGACCAGAGTCACGCACAGCGGTCCCCAAGCCACGGGGCCAGTCCCAGGGACAGGGCAGCGGCTGTTTGGGCACCGTGGGTACTCACACTGATGTGCAGGTGCTCCAGGAAGAACCGCAGCAGGCAGGCGCTCAGGCCAAGCGCCCGCACCCGCTCGTGGCCCCTTGGGGACTTGATCCACGGGCTCAGGTGCTGCGGAAGAGGGGGCTTCACACAGGCGCCAGCTTGGGGACAGCCCACGAAACAGGAGCCTATGTGCTATGGTGGGTCAGTGTCCCTGCCAGGCCACCCTTCCCAGCTGCTGGGGCCAGCGGGCCAAGGCAGAGCAGGTCACCGCTGCCACTCACCCTGCCCCCTCACTCTGTCCTGCCGGCCTGGCTCATAGACATGGCTACCCCAGGTGGACCCAGAGTGAGCCAGGCCTACAGAGGGACAGGGTGTTCCTAGAAGCGGGCCGGTCCTGCCCCAGCCCCCTGCAGTGCTGAAAGGGCAGGAAAGGACACAGCATGGCCACCACCTGCCCATTCTGTCATCTCGATGGCCCCAGATGGTCAGGAGCCCACATCAGGGGCACCTGCAGTGTCTCTTCATCCCGGCAGCATGCGATGGTGAGGGGAGCAGAAAACAGGCTCCATCTGGGGTCAGGGCTGCCCCACCTGCACACCTGCTCAGGCAGGAGAGGGTGCCACCCGCCCCCTCACAGACCTCCCACACCAGAAGAGAGCACCAGCTGTCCCTGTGGTGCCCCCATGGCAGGGAGGGCCAGGAGAAACAGGTTGGGGGCTGGGTGCTAGGTGAGGCGCCACCCTCCCAGGGCAGTGCACACCCACTGCACACCTCCACCATGATCTGCAGGCCCTGGGGGGTCATGTTCCGCCGGAGGAGGCTCGTCAGCAGATCCTCAAGGGCGTGCGTGGTGTCCAGGTACAGGGACTGGAAGAAAACCAGGTGCTGGCCCCACTGGTGACCCCACCGCCCACCGTGGCCTTCCCACTGCCCCGCACAGATGCAGGTCTGCAGCGAGGGACACGCGGTGATACCTCCTGGTCGCCATCCTCCCCTTCGGGCCCAGGCACCACGGCCATGACGCTGTGCAGACAGCCGTGGATCATGTCCGACCGTGCCTGCTCCTCCAGCGCTGGCTCCAAGGGGCTGAGCCACAAGTTAAGGGCCGAGGGCCTCTCTAGACCCAGCCGCATCCCTAGCCCAGAGCGCACACACAGACAGGCCGTCACATGCAGACAGGCTCACACGCCCGGAGGAAAGGATACACCAGGTAAGTGCAGGCGAGCATGGCCTTCTTCCGAATGGGTGTTCTCAGGGAGTCTGGGGGCTCTGCCTTGATGAACTCCTGGAGGAGGCAGCCATGTGACTCAGTCCTTGGCCGAAGCACCAGCTTTCCTCGCACTCAGGCATAGGCTTCAAGCCAACTCTGTCCCTCAACCCATGCAGGTGCTGGGGCCCCTTGTGCATGTGCCTCCCAGTCCTCCCCAGGCCCACCTCCCGTCTGCATCAGCGCCCCGGAAGCTGCCCCAGGACCTGGCCAGGCCCCACCCAGCACTCACCATCATCTGTGCCACCAGCTCTGCTTTCCGCGAGAAGTGGAAGGAGCTGGCTTGCGCGCTGCTGCAAATGGCCTGGCTGGCCATGCACACGCTCTGGACGAGGCACAGCTTCAGGGCTGGGTCCTGGAGGGACATGGGGCTGCAGGAGGCCGCCAACACCTGCCCCCAGCACAACTCTGCCCTGGGCGGCGGCCACTGTCTCTCAGCCCATGGGGCTGGGCCCAGAATGGGCGGCTGCCCCAGCAACAGAGGCCAGGCCACACACCCTCTCTTCCCTCTGCAGCCAGAAACATACTCCTCTCTATTCTTAAGGGGCTCTCAGCCAGTCCTCCACCAGCTGTCGTGAAAGCCACATGGCCCAAGAGGGGTCTGTGAAGGAACCCCTAGGGCACTCAGCTCTCTGCCTGTCCCGGGCCAGGAGCTCTTGGGTCAGGGCCCTGGGCAGACGACTGCAGGCAGACGGGCCTCTGGGGGGTCAGGGAAGGGGATGAGGGGAGCTGTCCTGGGGACACAGAGGGCCAGCCCCCCTACTCCAATGGGCTTGGGAAAAGAGACAACTCTCAGAACAGCCCCCCAGCCTACCCCAGGAGCTTCGGAAGGCTCTGGGGAGGGCTCGACTGCTCCCAGAGAGGGGCTTCCAGGTTAGTACCAGAGATTCAAAAAGGAAGGGAAACATGTTAGTGAGGCAGAGGGCCCGGCCACTGTCACTGGCTTCAGAACTCAGCCCTCGCCCAGGCGCTCACTGAGAGGTTCAGCCCCCATGAGCATCAGGGAGCAGAGCCGGGGCAGAGGGGCTGCCACCGAGGCTCCTGTCCCCAGCCTGCGAGCCTGCCACCCAACTGCTCAGAGGTGGCAGAAGTCCCCCTTCTTCCCACCCACCGTCCAGGTTCTGGGCCAGAGCAGGAGCTCCTGGACCCCCATTCTGGCCCCAAAGGGAGGGGCTGCTCCAAAGTAAGTAGGGACAGGCCCTGGAGTGATGTTCCAGAATGCTCTCCCCTGGACCAGGACCAAGAAACCCCAGTGAGCGCGACCCTGGCTTCTGCCCCTGAAGCTCGCAGCCCAGCCGAGAAGAGAGGAAGGCGCAGTGACGCTCAACTCCTACACACTGTACCTTGGTCTCTACTTTTATGCCCAGAACCTGAACAACAAAAAGTGAGAGGAGTTAAAACGCGAGACTCCAGCGTCAGCGCTCCTCCCTCGCCTGCACGGCGCCCCTCCCGGCGCCCCGGGGCGCCCACCTTGGTGTGGAAGCACTGGAACACGTTCCGGAGGATGTCCGACTCAACCTTGGCCAGCACCAGCTCCCGGGGGGCCTGCGCCGCCACATGCCCGTAACAGAGGATCAGCGCGCTCTTCACTTTGTCCACCTCATTCTCACTTCGATCCTGAGAGGCCAGAGAATCGCAGGACTTCAATCACACAGTTAATTACAGCCCCTCAACAGGAAGCCTTGCACTCAAACTCCCAAGTCCCTCGGGAAGAAGGGCAGAGCCCGGCCAGTGGGTGGCGCCACCCCACCCCAGGGAGAGTCCCTCTGCCAGGGACAGCAGGACAGGCCAGGACAGGCTGACCAGGCTCAGGCCTGTGGGGGACCAAGTGGCAGAGAGGAAAGGACCGAGTAGGGGACCAAGGTGGGAGGGGCAAGCAGGAGGAAGAGCTGGGGAGCTGAAAGGCAACAGAAGGGCCCAGAGTTGCGGTCCCTATCCTCACTCAGGTGGCTGCACAGGAGCCCCTCTATCATCGGGGCTTGTCCACACCTACGTGCACAGCAAGGATGGGCTGGCCCTGCATGCCTGGTACAGCCCTGAGATTCTGTAACTGGGACAGGCACTGGGAAACAGAACACTGAGGGACAGGGGAGGGGTGAAGCACGCACTAGTGGTCCACCCCTCCTGAATCAGGCTTCTGCAAAAATGCAGCCTCCACCAGCCACTAGGGGGCTGACGCACAGACCGCCAGTGGGACAGGAGGGAGGTAGTTCCCATCCTTGCTGCCAGGATCCCCTCTCATCGCCCTGGCTGGTAGAGGGCCACATTCGCCTTGTCACCAGCTGGGAGGGTGACCACATGCACCAGCCCCACCCACAAGGGAGTGGAGATTGGGTGCCAGCTTCCTGCCCCACCCCCAGCCTGCAGGGCACCCCGAGCCCAGGAAGCTCCAGGACCCCCCCCACCCCCAGAATCTCAAAACGCAGGGTGCCATGGCTGAGACAAATCACAGGCCAGTCCCACCCCAGACCACCCCCCTCGGGTGTCAGCCTGACCTCTGTACCTTAAAAATGTTGAAAATGCCGATGGATTTCCTGAACACATCCGACCTTACAAAGTCCTCCAGCTGGGCCAGGGTGTCGTCCAGGTGGGAGATGGCACAGATCCCAAAGCAACGGGCAAGGCCCTGGTGAGGCACGCAGGTGCACTCACACGCTGCACGTGCATACCATCGGTGCATGTGCATACATGCGCACACACCACACAGGTACACCTGTGTACACCACGTGTATGCACATATGCACACACACATGCACGCACACATCACATAGGTGCACTTGTGTACACCACATGTATGCACATATGCACACACACATGCACGTACCTATGCACGCACACATCACATAGGTGCACTTGTGTACACCACATGTATGCACACACACACACATGCATGTGCTGGCTGAATGCCTGAAGAGGACGAAGGGTGACCACTGTCAGCCAGCCCGCTGGCATCAGGGCTTCCCATGGGGAAGGTGACAGCACCTCACGCTCAGCCTCCTCCTGGTAGCGGGCCGTCTCCAGCAGTTCCTGCAGACGCTCTCTCACCACCTCCTTCCTCGAGGTGGCGCCCAGGGTGGTTCCTATGCATTTATACAGGAAGTTCTGCAACGAAGCCAAGAATGTGGCTGTGCCCAACTGCCGAGGGGAGGCGCCCAGCACTACCGTGGTGCTGCCCCCGGCAGTGTCCACGCCGCCAACCAGACGTGGGAGGGGTGTCGGACACCCAGGACACCAGCCACTGCAAGGACAGGGTAAGTTCTGAGGAGCCAGGGGTGGTGGCGGGCTCCTGCATCGCCCAGCCATCAGCCACTCTGAGGAGGCTCCCAGGCCTTCTCTTCCTGGCTCTGCCAGGACCGCAAGGGCCACTAGGGACAGGCTTGGCCAGCAAGTGACACAGAATCAGGCCTGGGCACTTGGAGCCTAGCACCACACCCAGAACCCTGGCTGGCTGCCCACACACCTTCTCCTGGGGCGCCTCGCTGTAGCAGGACAGCTGCTTGCACATCTCCAGGCTCAGCTGGCAAATCCACGTGTTGTCAGGCACAACAGTGAGGGTGTCCCGAAGGAACTGCGGGCAGGAGCTACACCAGTGAGGGCTGGGAGCTCGGCTCCCACAGGGCTGGGGAGGGTCCCGGGGCCCAGGGTGTCATGTGCAGTCACCTCAGGGTGATCTTGTGCCATGACTCAGACAGAATGGTCTGTGGATGACCTTCAGGCCCAGGCAGAGCAAACCCTGGGTGGTCAGCCATGCAACAGGCTAAGGGTGCAGACGGCTCTGGGCCAGGCAGGGGACAGGAGAGAAGGCTCTCGTGGCCAGGGCAGCTCAAAAACCCTGTAATTGGCCCTGTCACAGGAGGGTGGGCAATCTGTGAGGGCAGCAGACAGTCCTCATCCCAGAGACACCTGCCTGTCCCTCTGTCCCCCCTCAGGACACCGCCAGATCAAGGCATCACGACCCTGGGAAGGTGCAGCCCCCCTAGCATCTGCTGCCCCAGGCTCTCCCATCTAGCCCAGAAAAGGTCTCCATGCCCAGGACAGGCCACACCCTCAGTCTCCGCTGCCTTCTCACCATCAGCAGCTTTTCCTCCCATTCCTTCTGTGACAGGGTTTCCTCAGTATATTCTGAAATGACCAGTCACCTAGTCAGCCTGGCAGGCAGGCCCATCCCAACAGGCAGGAGTGGACAACAGGCAGGAGTGGAGGGCTGGAGCACCCTCCCAGGTCCCGCCCAGGACCTCCCACCAGGCCCGCCCCATCCTCCAGAGCACAAAGGAAGCCCAGGGCTGTGCCCACATGCCAGGTGCTCCCAACTGACACTCAGCAGGAAGCGCCTTTCCAGCCCTGCTGTCCAGGCATGTTCCTGAACCACAGTGGAGGGCATTTCTTCCAACTTACAAAACTCTAGTCCCCACCGGCCAGCCCTGATGCCAACTGGCAAAAGTGGGGTCAGGGGTGGAGGGGCGGGGCCCACCTCCCAGGGCCTCACCATCTAGGTAGTCCAGCAGCAGGGGGATGGTTGTGGCCCACCGCTGATGCAGCAAAGGGTGGATGTCACGGTGCAGGACATTCAGGAGGCGCAGTGAGGCTGCCCCGCGGCCGTCCCCCAGGTAGGGGTTGGAACACACGGCCTGAGGAAGGCAGAGGTGGGAACTCCACTCGCCCGGAGTGGAGGCAAGAAGCCCCCCTGAGATGCAGCTCCCCAAAACCGCACCAGAGCGCCTGACCAGCCCCCACTGCAAGGCAGCGTCCTTTCTGCGGCTGTGGCAGCGCGAGCACTGGACCCAGGAACAGGCTGGAGGGGAGAGCCCACCCCTCTCCTGATGCCCCCAGAGTGCACTGGCTGCCAGACGGCCACCTGAGTAGAGGGAGGCGATGCGCCAGCAGCTGTGAAAGCCAAGGGCTGAGGTGCTGCTTACCAGAAGCCTCGTGGTTATGGCGTAGGGAGATGGAAGGGTCCCTGGAAAGAGACGGTGGAAATACTCAGAGGGCTGCCCACAGTCACCCTGCCTTCAGCCCTGGGCTGGGCTGGGGGCGGGGAGGGGAGCTAGGTCAGGGGTCAGGGGTTGGGGATGTGGTGGGGTCAGGATCTGGGTCAAGGGATGGGGTGGGTCGGCATCAGGGTCAGGGGTTAGAGATGGGGCGTGGTTGGGATCAGGGTCAGGGGTTAGGGGTGGGGCGTGGTTGGGATTAAGGTTAGGGGTTAGGGGTGGTCGGGATCAGGGTCGGGGTTGGGGATGGAGCTGGGTCAGGGTCGGCAATGGGGCCTCTCCACGTACCCTTGCTGTCATCGTACTGGATGAGGAGGGCATCAGCCCCAGCCTCCCGCCTCTTCTGGGCCAGGTGCACGAGGCTCTTACACAGCGGGGTCAGCGCCCCGGTGAAGCGCAAGGGGGTGAGGAACTCGAGCAGGTAGGGCCAGAGGACCTGAGGGCAAGCGCTGTGCTCTGTGTGGGCCCGGCAGCGCGCCCTGAGGGGCTCCCACCGTAGGCACTGCCAGGCTCGGGAAGTCTGGCCAGCGCTGCGAGGAGGTGGCCCCAAGAGTGCTCCACCACTGTCCCCGCGGGTCGGCAGTCACGGGGGGGCGTGGGCGGGGCGGGCCTGCACTCACGGCGCTCATCCTGTCCACGGTGGTGCTGACCAGGTAGAGCGTGCTGACGCTGACGGCCCGCACGCTGTCGGCCGTGGGGTCCTCGCTGCCGGGGCCTGGCCTCTGAGGCGGGGAAAAGGAAGGAGCACACGTGGGGCGAGCAGCCGCATCGCTCCCCATGCTCCAAGGTTCCCAGTGTCCACGGTCATGGGCTCTGGGCATGAGAACACAGCCTGCATGGAAGCAGGACAGACCCTGCCCGGCCTCCACCGAGGGGACACCTGTCACCTGCCACAGGCAGGAAACACACTCTACACTAAAATCGCCCCAGGAACAGGCTCACCTGGCTTAGTCTAGTCTCCAAAAAAAGGAAACCTTGAGCATTTCCTGTAGGCCACTGACTCTACAAGAAATAACTTCATCCTTGACTTTGGCCACGCTGACATCCGCAGAAATGAGAGGGCCTTTGTGGAAATGATAATCACCCAAGAAAACTGCCATTTTCTACAAGAACAGACTGCAGCCTCAGCAGCCTGCGTAGGCTTGCAGTTCCTCTGGAGACACCGGGTGTCCTCGCGGGTGACACAGGGTCCAAAGCCTGGCTCCCTGGGAAGGTCCCATACAAGGAAACGACTTCTGTTTTCTAAAGGCCCTGTCTGAGCCTTCCATTCATGCTTCGAAACACCAAAAAGCAAACGCTGACCAACAAAGAGAAACTGGCAAAACTGCAATGATTATACGAGACTTTTAACATCTCTCACTTAGAAATCAAAGGTCAAGTAGAAAAAATAGGGATATTTAGGCCTTGAATAACAATTTTTAAAGCATGCTCAGGGGCTGGCCCTGTAGCTCAAGCGGTTAAGTGCGCGCACTCCACTGCAGCAGCCCAGGGTTCGCCGGTTCGGATCCCGGGTGCGCACTGACACACTGCTTGTCGAGCCATGCTGTGGCGGCATCCCATATAAAGTAGAGGAGGATGGGCATGGATGTTAGCTCAGGGCCAAGCTTCCTCAGAAAAAAGAAGATTGGCATCAGATGTTAGCTCAGGGCTGATCTTCCTCACAAAAAAAAAAAAAAAGAAAGAAAGATATTATAGAAGCACTAGAATTAGAGAGAAATAAAAATGGAGAGAAAGAAAAATTTAAAGAAATAAAGGAGAGAAATTCCCCAGAAATAAAAGATAAAAAGAACTCATCTGAAAAGGGTTCACAGAGCTGGAGGTGAGGACAGTTCAAAGTGAGCCCAGAGCATCCTTCTGTGCCAGGAAGTAAGGAAAGGCTCCAGGAATGATGGAAACACACCACAAGGACACAGGAGGCAGCTCAACCAGGACTTCCACTGGCCAAAGTCAGAACAATTTGAACACCAAAACCAATGACAGAAATGGATTATAGACCATCACATAAAGTAGCAACCCGTGAGTCCAAACTGAGATATACATATGAACATAAGAATAGGAAAAGCTCTTTGTTACAACAGAGGGCCAAAAAACAAGTATAGAAAAATTAATGGAGTTAGAAAATCATCAAATGATGGTAAAACTAGTAGGTAGAAGTTTAATTAGCAAATTATCAAAGTTTATACATGTTGTAGTATGTGTTCGTACTTCCCTCCTTTTTAAGGCTAAATAATATTTCATTGTATGGATAGACTATACTTTGTTTATCTATGCATCCATCGATGGACACTTGGGTTGCTTCCACATTGTAGCTATTGTGAATAATGCTGCTATGAACAAAGGTGTACAAATATCTCTTCAAGATCCTGCTTTCAATTCTTTTGGGTATATACCCAGAAGTGAAATTGCTGGATCCTATGGTAATTCCCTGTTTAATTTTTTGAAGATTCACCATACTGTTTCCCATATCACCTGAAGTATTTTACGTTAGGGAACTTGGCTTTTGAGATATTCCCTAAGTGATAAGATTGTTTTGACTGCTTGAGGCACTCACTAAACACCTGCTTTCTTTTTGAGAGCCTGGAATTTTAGTGGCTATGGCTGGCAGAGAGTGCCTACCTCCAATAAAAACCTTGGACTCTGAATCTCAAACCGGCTTCCCTGGGCAGAAACCTTGCACTTGTGTTGCTGCATTTCACTGCGGCAGGAGGGAGAGTTTTCTTTGTGGCCCCTTCTGGGAGAGCACAGGAAATCTGCACGTGGATTGCATTCGTGAGTACAATCGCCTGAGTCCTGCAAGTCCTTCTAGTGAATTACCAAGCATGTAGGTGGTCTTAGGACCTTTGACCCAGAGATATACTACCAAAGCTTACTCAAGAAAAACAGATAACCTAAATAGTCCTTAGTCTATTAAAGAAGTCGAATTCATGGTTAAAAACTTTCCAACAAAGAAACCTCCAGGCCCACATGGCTCCATTGAGAAATTCTACCAAAGATGTAAGGAAAAATGATACCAATTCTTTACAAACTCTTCCAGAAATTAGAAGAGGAGGGAACATGCCCAAACTCACTTAATGAGGCACCAGCATTACCAGTGAAACACATTACATGGATATAGACCAATATCCCTCCTGCAGAGAGGTAAAATCTCTCAACAAAATATCAGCAAATCCAATCCAGCAATATATTAAAAGGATAATAAATCATGACCAAGTGAGGTTTATCTTGGTACTGAAAGGTTCATTCAACATTTAAAAAGCAATTATTTA
This sequence comes from Ceratotherium simum simum, assembly GCF_057802395.1. Classification (NCBI taxonomy): domain Eukaryota; kingdom Metazoa; phylum Chordata; class Mammalia; order Perissodactyla; family Rhinocerotidae; genus Ceratotherium; species Ceratotherium simum. The sequence continues at coordinate 779,606 of NC_141922.1, forward strand.
TATCCAAAAGAACTTAAAGCAGGATCTTTAATAATAAAAGACCGAATGTGTTCCCCTTAGATTGGGAATAAACCAAGGACGTCTACTCTCCCTATTTGTATTCAGCATTGTACTGGAGGTTCTAACCAATGCAATAAGGCAAGAAAAAGAAATAAAAGGCATTCAGACTGGAAAGGAAGAGTAGAACTGTCTATTAGAAGAAGACACGTTCTTTGTAGAAAATTCCAAAGAATCTGTAGAAACCAAGGCCACAGGCTACAAGGTCAACATATAAAAATCAATTGTATTTCTATACACTAGTAGAGATTAAATTAACAAAACTATACTATTACAACAGCACTGAAATATAAAATAGTTATAAATCTAACAAAATACGCACAGAATCTATATGCTGAAAATTATAAAATACTGATGAAATAAATCAAAGAAGACCTAAATAAATGTAGAGATATACCATTTTCATGGAATGGAAGATAATATTATGAAGATATCAATTTTTCCCAAATGGTCTACAGATTCAACACAATCCTGATCAAAATTCCAACAAGTTTATTTTTGTAGAAATCAACAAGATGATTCTAAAACTTATATGGACAAGTAAAGGAACTATAATAGCAAACACAATAGAAAAGAAGACTGAAGTTGGAGGACTCACACTAACCGACTTTGAACTTACTATAAAGCTGTAACAAGACAGTGTGTACTGACAAAAGGCCAGACACAGATTAGTGGAACAAAATAGAGTCCATAAAGGCACTTCATTTTTGACAAAGATGCAAAGACAATTCATCAATGTAGAAAGAAGAGTCTTCTCAACATATGGTGCTGGAACAATTGGACATCCGCATGCAAAATAATGAACCTCAACCCATACCTCACATTTAAACAAAAGTTAATTCAAAATGGATCACAGACCTAAATGTAAAAATCTAAAACTTCTAGAAGAAAACATAGGAGAAAATCTTTGTGACCTTGGATTATGCAAGGATTTAGTAGCTAGGACACCAAAAGCATAATCCATAAATAAAAAAACTAATAAGTTGGACTTCTAAAATATTAAAACTTCTGCTCTTTGAAAAACACTGTTAAGAAAATAAAAAGAGGGGCCGGCCCCATGGCGTAGCAGTTAAATGTGCGTGCTCTGCTGCTGGTGGCCCAGGTTCGGATCCCGGGCGTGCACTGATGCACTGCTTGTCAGGCCATGCTGTGGCAGCGCCCCACATAAAGTGGAGGAAGATCGGCACGGATGTCAGTTCAGGACCAATCTTCCTCAGCAAAAAGAGGAGGATTGGCATAGACGTTAGCTCACGGCTGATCTTCCTCACCAAAAAAAAAGAAAAAGAAAAAGACAAGCATGCAACAGACTCGTCAGAAAATATTTACAAACGATAAATCTGAGAAAGAACTTTTACCCAGAATATGTAAAGAACACTCAATACTCAATAATAAGAAAATAAACAATCCAATTTAAGAACAGGCAAAAGATATGAACAGACACTTAATCAAAGAAGATATATGATGGCAAATAAGCACATGAGAAGATAGTCAACATCAATAGTAATGAGTGAAACACAAATTAAACCCACAGTGACATACCACCCTGTTAGAATGGCTTAAGAAACGAACAAACAACGCTGACCAAAAAACCCCCAGTGCTCAGTAGGGTATCAAGCAACAGGAACTCTCATGTATACACTGCTGGTGGAACAGCCACGTTGGAAAATAGTTTGGAAGTTTCTTAAGAAGGTAAACATATACTTTCCATTTGTCCCAGCAATCCTACACCTGGGCATTTACCCACAGTGTGCAAACGTATGCCTCACAGAAACCTGTACCCAAATGGTCATGTTGGCTTTATTCATAATTGCCAAACCTGGAAACAATTTAAAGGTCCTTCTACTGGTGAGTGGATAAACAAACTGTGGTATATCCATACAGTGGAATACTACTCAGCAGTAAAAGCAAACAAATTATGATATATGTGACAACACAGATGACTTCAAACGCAAGATACACATGAAAGAAGTCACACTCAAAGGACACTGCACTGTATGATTCATTAGATGACGTTCTGGAAAAGGTAAACTGCAGGGACAGAAGGCAGATGAGAGTTGCCAGGGCCTCGGGGTGGAGGAGGGGCTGGCTACAAAGAGGCAAAGGGAATTTGGGGGCCTGGAATGTTCTGTGTCCTGATGTGCTGGTGGCTGCATGACTGTGTAAACTTGTCAAAAAGCACCTAACCGTACACTTAAAAGGGTACATTTTACTGTATACAAATTATACTTCAGTAACTCTGACTTTAAAAGAAAGTTGGGGGAAAAGCAAAAAGTACAGATGAAACAGCAAAATGATGATAAACAATAAATAATTCTAATCTGTAACTTACATTTCTCCAGAGACATTCTAGGGGAATCTAAGAACCAGCAAGGCTTTTTGGGTCCCCTTTTCTCTTTCCCAATGCCCTTGTATCTGACTGATTGTTTCAGAATCAGTCGGGGCTCACTGCACCTCTGCGTGCCTTCCCGACGTGACAGCCTTGCTCTGAGCCGGGGATGGAGCCCGTGCACTCGAAGGCGCACAGCAGGGCCTCTGCCACTACTGCTCGTCTCCTTTTGCAGCGAGTCAGGCCAACCACCCCAAGGCCAACTTGTCTCAGAGTGATAAGTCGTTTTTGTTTTTTTAAAAAACATTTTATCATGGATATTTTGAAACATACACAAAAGTAGAAAGACTGATACAACAAACTGCACACATCCATCGTGGCTGCCACCCGCAAGTAGTGCACCAAGCAAGAGGCTCCACACACACAGCTGCTGCTGTTTTCAAAATTACTCTGTTAGATTTCTTCCTATTCAAAATGTTGACAAGAAATTAACAGAATTCATAGTAGAATCTTCTTCATCAAAAGGAATTAAAATTAAAATTCCTACCACGGGAGTCTATTCGTTTTCTAACATTAAAAGAGATCTTCAAATCCCAAAATACTGGGGACTAATAGACTCAGCAGAAGTCTTGATTCTCTTCAGTTCGTGCCTAATGACCCTGAAGCTGCCGTGAAGGTGAAGAGGTTGAAATCGGCCAAACTGACCAGTGGGCCCAACCTCCCTGAGGCCTGCAGGAAAAGCGCTAAGCTGGGCTCCCTCGCCGAGGGCTGACAGTTGCTATTAGAGACAAAGGAACAGACGGCCACTCGCTCTTGCTGAACTCCAGTGTTTCAACATAAATGCAGAGGTCTCATCTAGGGGCACATGAGCGCCCTGTGAAGGGCCACCGCGGTTCTGAGCTGCCCTCGGCAGACAGGCCGGCTCTGTGGACTTCAAGAGACCAGGCCCAGAGCAGGAGGGCCCAAGAGCCACTGTACTCACTCACACGCTCGCAGCAGTGACGTTGAGACCGCCCAGTCATGTCTGTTTATTCTTACCAGTCTACCTTGCTCTCCCTCAAGAAGAAACTGGGATTTGCTTAGCAACTTTTTAAACAAAAAAGCCCCAAAGAGAGCCAAGTGTCTATTCTGCCTCTCCTTTCTGAGTCCTGGGAGCTAAGGAAGTGAGCCACCAGGGTGCAGAGGCCCTGACAGGGACTAGAGAAAGCTGCTTGGCACACAGACCCAGGCCCGGGCATTCACCCACCTTGCTGCCCTCCAGCTGGGGCCAGGCAGCTGCTGACGACCACAGCCCCCAAGAGGTGGGGAAATGCGGGCTCAGGAGGCCGATAGCTCCTGGACCCCAGAACAGGTAGGTGAGGCAGTGCCCCCTTACCTCAGTCTCGGGGGGCAGTGCACACTGCTGCACGATGTACTCAATCATTGCCTCGCCTCCAGGCTGCTCCAGGTAGCCATGGTGGGCCATGGCGCTGATCACCTGTACCACGGCCCGCTTCACCTGACCAGAACCAAGGGAGAGCAGGGAGGGGCCTCAGAGAGAGTTCCTGAACAGTGCTATCATGATCTGGTTGGAACACAGGAATCTTGCCCTTTCCTCTGCCTGCACCTGTGCCTGTAACTACACCTGCACCTATGCTTATAGCCGTGCCTGTACTTGTACCCATACCTGCTCCCACACCTGTGCTTGCACAGGTGCACTTGCATCACACCTACACCTGCACCCACACCCACCTCTGTACCACATCATACCTGCACCCAAAACTGTACCTGCACCCTCACCTGCACCTGTATCTGCACCTATACCCTCACCTGCACCTGACCCATGCCTGTGCCCACCCGCACCCTCTTCACAGCCCCTTGGCTACAGGCAGGCTTCTCGCCAACCTGTGGACGTGCTCACATCCTTAGGGGAAGGCCTCCTCCTCGTGTCCCCAGCATCCCCCTCCTCCCCTAGATGCTAGACTTGCTGCTTCTTTGGCTCCAAACACACCCATGCCCTTTGTCCAGTGCTCAGCCCCACCTTGGGCTGTAAGGCTGCTGATCCTCAGGGTCAGCACCTCTCACGTGCCATCATCCCTGACTCTGTTTCACCCTTCAAGGTGAGGTCCCTGAATCTGCAGTTGTCACCCATACCCTCCTGGGAGTTCTGAGCCTGCTTTCCAGCCCCACTTCAATAATTCCATCTGATGGCTCGAAGACACGGCCAGGTCACTGTGGCCGAAAACACACCCTCTTCCCCAGAGCTCGTGCCTCCTCCAGGAACTCCCGAGGGGCAGGAGACTGAGGTCAGCCATGTGGGTGACCAACCAGGTCTGCATGGCAGAGGCCCCAATCAAGACCCTGGACATAAGGCTGGGGCTTCTCTGGTTGGCTGCACTCCGCGTGCTGTCACATCGCTGCCAGAGGAGTCAAGGCTGCCCAGGACCCCACAGGGAGAGGACACCCGGGAGCTGGAGTCGGGACCCTCCGGGGCCCTGCCCCACGCGCCTTTCCCATGGCTGAGGTCAGTCTTCATCCTTTCCCCGTAACCAACTGTAACTGTGAGGGTGACGGCTCTCGTGAGCTCTGAGAGTCCTTCTAGAGAATTATCAAACCTGAGGGTGGTCTTGGGGATCATTGCCTAACTTCATACCTGGTTAATTGTACGAGGGTAAGATGTGGTGGGCCTGGACACACCACTCCACAGCGTGCCCACTCCTGCGCTCTCCCTCTGCTGTCTAGGTCTGGCTGAGAGGGCAGCTGCCTGGTCAATGGTGGCTTCAGATCCTGGCCAGGCCACACACCTTCTGACTGCTCACGGTGGAGCTCAGGCTGGCCCCACCGATTTACCTTGCTGTTGGTGTCCAGGAGAGGAAGTCGCATGGAGGAGAGAATAAAGGGCTTCTTAACTTCCATCTGAGCAGCTGCAAGAAACGAACAGATGGCTCAGTCCCCCACCGAGACTGAAGCTGGCTGGTGCATCCACCACCACAAGGTCCAAGGCCATGGCGCTAGGGGTCTGGCCCACCATGGCCCTCTACGAGGGGCAGAAGGACAAGAGCACATAGCAAAAGCCCACTCACTTCTCTCCAGGGGACAAATGACTTTTTTCCCAAATAACATTGTTTTACCCAATTAAAAAGTTAGAAGCTTGGTAGTTTAGGGCAGCAGGTAAAAGAGTGGGCTGAGTCAGGGAGACCCAGATTCAAGTGTGGGGGCTGCCTTTAGCAGTATCAGAATCACAGGCAGGCTTGTTACACTCTCCCCTCAGCTCTGCCCCGCAGGGCTGGGTGGGCTCGAGTGTCACTTTTCACACATTCCCAGGAGAGCTGATGCTGCTGGTCTGAGGACACCACTTTGAGAACCAGCAATATAACCCTTTGTTTCCTGATATTTAAATGGGGATAGGGCCAGCCCTGTGGCTTGGTGGTTGAGTGCGCGCGCTCCGCTGCTGGCGGCCAGGGTTCGGATCCCGGGCGCGCACCGACCACCGCTTGTCGGGCCATGCTGAGGCTGCGTCCCACATACAGCGGCTAGAAGGATGTGCAACTACGACGTACAACTATCCACTGGGGCTTTGGGGAAAAAAAATAAATAAATAAAATTTTAAAAATAAATAAATAAATAAATGGGGATAAAAAGTGACTATCAAGAAGTGGTCATGAGATTAATAAAAATAAAATCAAAGACAGAGCATGTACACCGTGCAGGTGCCCTTCGAGGCATACTGGATGTGAGAGTTCTTTTCTTCCAGAGAACAACTCTAGGGGAGAGGTATCGTCATGACCCCATCTCACACAGGGAAGCTGAGGCCCCAGGGCTTCGGAGCAGCAGATGCCAGAGCCACCCGCAGCGATTCAGGCCTGGAGCCCACGCCTCCGCATCCACGGCCCACCCAGTGAGCGGGAGGCAGCACCAGGCCCACCGCCAGCCGCGAGTGTTGGTGTGGGCTCCTGGTAATGGTAACACAAAATAACAGCAGGAGGCACACACCGTACAAGCTGAGAAAATACGGATTCTAGCCTAACCGTGAGACGAACTGCCGCTCTTGTAAGATACTGCGAAGCGTCTTCCCGAGCACAGAACTGGGGAGTATGGAAGACACAGAAAGGCGGTGAAGGAGCACACTGAGGCTCAGGCTTCTGTGAATCAGGGCGGCATGAAAAGGACTGAAAAGCAGCCACCAAGGTGGACGAGATAAATACACAACACAACCAGAGGACTCTTGTCCTCCATACACAGAGAACCCTGACCATCGATAAGAAAAAGAAGGACAAATCAATAGAAAAATGGGCGAAAGACTTGAAGAAGTCCTCGCTGCCAACAGATGTGCAATGCCGTGGACTCCATCACCCGCCAGTCAGGGAGGCCAAGGACAGCTGCCCTGCAGACAAAGGCGAGTCTGGAACAAAGGAGCCACGGCAATTCCATGCAGGGGAAGGCCCTGCGGTGGCGGCGAGCCCTCACCCACGCCCTGGGTGCCACACAGGAGGGCAGGCCCGGCTGAGGGTGCGGCGGGCAGGGCAATGGCGCTGTCTGGCCACCAACTAGGACTCGGCAACCAAAGGAAGCCAATGGCTGCTAATGCCGCCACCCGGAGGGTCACTGAAAACATCCCACTGGGCGAAGAAAGAAGACGGAAACAACGCAGCAGGATGATTTCATCTGCAAAACTTCAGAAACGGGCACAACCACTTTCTCTCCCTGAGGTCATGCGAAAAGCACAAGGGCGGTCGCCGGGAGAGTCTGAAGAGTGGCTGCTGCAGAGGCGCTTGCAGAGGGCAGCTCTGAACTTTTCAGCTCATATTTGTATTTCCCAATAAAAGGTTAGAAAGATTAAAGAATATAAACAAACAACCCGATAAAAAAATGGGCGCAAGCTGCAAGCAGGCCCCGCTCAGGAACGGACGTCAGACCAGGCTCGGGCTCCCACGCCTGAGAACGCGGAACACAGGCTGCCAAGGACTGACATCCATCCAGTTCCACGTCCCTGAGGTTCACAACAACAAACAAAGATGAAAAGTGCAAAGTGAAAAACTGTCATCCTGCTGCCGGGCACTGACGCTTGACGCGGGTGCCTCTCCCTGCAGCCTTTCACGCACTCCTCACGTTTGCTGAGGCCCTTACAACTGCTGAGGATGCAGCACAGAACAAGGCAGGCGGGGCCCTGCCCCAAGCAGCTCATGTCCATAACACAACCAGATAATAAATAAGCTCATCACAAACTGTAATAACGTCATGAAAGGAACCAATGAGAGGCTGAGAGATGACTGACAATGGGGTATCAAGTCTGGAAGGTTAGTTAGGGTCCAGGGGCTTTTCTGAACAAGGGACATTGAGGCTAAGAACCAAAGGAAGAGAAGGAGCTGGCCGCAGAGTGCACAGGTGGAGGTGCCTGATGTGACTGAGGAGAGAGGGGCCCACTGCGGTTGGAGCAAGGCTGGGGGACACTGGCAGGAAGAGGAGAGGCCGTGGTGAAGAGCAGGCACTCGGCTCTTGCTGCAGTGGATGACCCAGAATGATCAACACCAAGACATTCTAGTAAAATTATTGGACTCAATAGAAAAAGAAAAAACCTTTTGGACAACTGAAAACAAAAACAAAACAAACAAATTAAAAAAAAACACATAAGGCATATAAGAGGATAGAAAATTAGATTATTATCAGATTTCGACAGCAAGGATTTATGCCAGGAAGGGCAATCAGATAAATACAGGATGCCCAGTTAAATTTGAATTTCAGATAAACAACAAAGAATTTTTCAGTACAAGAACATCCCATGCAATATTTGGGGCATCCCATTTGTTTGTTTTTGTTACATCTGGCAACTCCATACTGGAAGAAAATGGAGTAACATGAGATACTCGAGGAAATTTGAACCAAGAATTTTACAGCCAACAAAACTGACCATTAAGTATAAAGCACAAATAAACTATTACCAACAAGCAAGAAATCAAGGAATATGTTCCCATGAGCCTTCCTGTGGAATCCACTAGAGAACGTGCTTCAGACAACCAGAGGAGCAGAGACATGGGCCTCAGGAGGGAGCCAAGCGTCCTACCAACGGTCACCTGTAGAGCGAGGACTAAATGAGAACTGAGAAGGGGAGGACAGCACGTGCTGGCCACCTGCTCAGACAAGGCCGACAGAGCACAGCTATTAAACAAGGGAGAGGGCCGGCTCCGTGGCTTAGTGGTTAAGTGTGCGCGCTCTGATGCTGGCGGCCCGGGTTCGGATCCCGGAAGCGCCCCGAGGCACCACTTCTCCGTCCAACGTAAGGCCGAGTCCCACGTACAGCAACTAGAAGGATGTGAACCTATGACATACAACTATCTACTGGGGCTTTGGGGGGAAAAAACTGAATAAATAAAATCTTTAAAAAAACAAAAAAAACAAAAAAAACAAGGGAGAACAGGGAAAGACATGCAAAATATTTTTCATGGTTTTAGTCATTTTATTGGTGGTGGCAGCATTAGTGTTACTCTAGTGTTATCTTGTGTGTGTAAGAGGAGATAAAACGAGTAAGTGTGGGATGATCTAATTCTATCAACCTTGAGAACCAGATCTCAGTGAGGAAGAACAAACACAGATGTAAGAGGAAAGAATACAAGTCAAAGCTGTGCAGTCTGTGTTGAACTAGAAACATCAGTATGAACTCACAAGGTATCCTTTTATCTATCCATCTATCTATCTATCCATCTTTCTTTCTGTCCCCCTATCCACCCATCCATCCATCCGTCTATCCATCTGCTGATAGATATTTCCTAGCTCTGTTTACTGAAAAGGCCCAGAAACGGTGACCACCTAGAAGTAACAAACACCCCTAGCAACAGATTGTCATCATGAAAGACAATTTCTCACTAAAGGAAACTAGGGCTTTTTGGAGAAATGGCTGATTCCAGGTCTGGGGCAAGAGATATATAAGATGAGCCTAGGGCATTGGCTGTCAAAGACTGCTGAAGTCATGTCAAAGGACTCAGAACTTGAAGAGGCTCCTACGAGCCAAGATGATACTTTGAGCTTCAACAATGGTAATAGTTGCAATGAATTGAAATCCATCAAATATGTTTAAATCCATGAGCCCTTATGATATTCTTTTTTGCACTTTTTTATTGTGAAATTTTTGTTGTACATTATTGTTTATCAGTCACCATATAAGTGTATCCCTCCATCCCTTGTGCCCACCCCCAACCCCCTAGCCCCTGGTAACCACCAAACAGTTCTGTGCATGTGTTGGTTTTTCTTGCACATGTGAGTGAAATCATACCCTGTTTGTCTTTCTCTTTCCGGCTTATTTCACTTAACATAATACTCTCCAGGTCCATCCATCTTGTTGCAAATGGGACGATTTTGTCTGTCTTTATGGCTGAGTAGTATTCCATGGTATATATATACCACATCTTCTTTATCCATTCATCATTAGAGGGATACCTCGGTTGCTTCTATGTCTTGGCTATAGTGAATAATGCTGCGATGAACATAGGGGTGCATAGGCCTCTTTGGATTGTTGATTTCAGGTTCGTTGGGTAGATACCCAGTAGTGGGATAGCTAGATCAGAGGTATTTCTATTTTTAATTTTTTGAAGAATCTCCATACTGTTTTCCACAGAGGCTGCACCAGTTTGCATTCCCACCAGCAGTGGATTAGGGTTCCCATTTCTCCACAGCCTCTCCAGCATTTGTTGCTTTTTGTCTTGATGATTGTAGCCATTCTAATGGGTCTAAGGTGATATCTTAGTGTGGTTTTGATTTGCACTTCCTTGATGACTAGTGATGATGAACGTCTTTTCATGTGCCTATTGGGCATCTGTATATCTTCTTTGGAGAAATGTCTTTTCATTTCCTCTACTCATTTTTTTGATTGGGTTGTTTGTTTTTTTGTTATTCAGTTGTGTGAGTTCTTTATATATTATGGAGATTAATCCCTTGTCAGATATTCAGTTTGCAAACATTTTTTCCCAGCTGGTGGGTTCCCTATTCATTTTGATCCTGGTTTCATTTGCCTTGTAGAAGCTCTTTAATCTGATGAAGTCCCACTTGTTTATTTTTTCTTTTGTTTTCCTCGTCTGAGTAGACATGGAATTCAAGAAGATCCCTTTATGGCTGATGGTGAGTAGTGTACTACCTACATTTTCCTCCAGGAGTTTTGTAGTTTCAGGTCTCACCTTCAGGTCTTTGATCCATTTTGAGTTAATTTTTGTGTATGGTGAAAGAAGGTGGTCTACTTTCATTCTTTTGCAAGTGGCTGTCCAGTTTTCCCAGCACCACTTATTGAAGGGACTTTCCTTTCTCCACTGTATGTCCTTAGCTCCTTTGTCAAAGATTAGCTGCCCATAGATACGAGGTTTTATTTCTGGACTTTCAATTCTGTTCCATTGATCTGTGTGTCTGTTTTTGTACCAGTACCACACTGTTTTAATTACTATCGCTTTGTAGTATGTTTTAAAGTCAGGGATTGTGATGCCTCCAGCCTTGTTCTTCTTTTTCAGGATTGCTTTAGCTGTTCAGGGTCTTTTCTTGCCCCATATGAATGTTAGTATTCTTTGTTCTATTTCTGTGAAGAATGTCCTTGGGATTCTGATAGGGATTGCATTGAATCTGTAGATTGCTTTAGATAGTCTGAACATTTTAACTATGTTTATTCTTCCAATCCAAGTGCATGGAACATTTTTCCATTTCTTTATGTCATCATTGATTTCACTCAATAATGTCTTATAGTTTTCATTGTATAGATCTTTCACTTCCTTCGTTAAATTTACTCCTAGATATTTTATTCTTTTTGTTGCAATTGTAAATGGGATTTTCTTCTTGAATTCTCTTTCTGTTAGTTCGTTGTTGGTATATAGAAATGCAACTGATTTCTGTAAGTTGATGTTGTACCCTGCCACTTGGCTGTAGTTGCTGATTATTTCTAATAGTTTTCCAATGGATTCTTTAGGGTTTTCTATATATAAGATCATGTCATCTGCAAACAGCAAGAGTTTCACTTCTTTGTTGCCTATTTGGATTCCTTTTATTCCTTTTTCTTGCCTAATTGCTCTGGCCAGAACCTCCAGTACCATGTTGAATAAGAGTGACAAGAGTGGGCACCCTTGTCTTGTCCCTGTTTTCAGGGGGATGGCTTTCAGTTTTTCCCCATTGAGTATGATGTTGGCTGTGGGTTTGTCATATATGGCCTTTATTATGTTAAGGTACTTTCCTTCTATATCCATTTTGTTGAAAGTTTTTATCATAAAGGGATGTTAGATCTTGTCAAAAGCCTTCTCTGCATCTATTGAGATGATCATATCGTTTTTATTCCTCGTTTTGTTAATGTGGTGTATCACACTGATTTGCAGATGTTGAACCATCCCTGTGTCCCTGTTATAAATCCCACTTGATCATGGTGTATGATCTTTTTAATGTATTGCTGTATTCAGTTTGCCAATATTTTGTTGAGGATTTTTGCATCTATGTTCATCAGGGATATTGGTCTGTAGTTTTCCTTCTTAGTATTATCTTTGCCTGGCTTTGGTATCAGGGTGATGTTGGCCTCATAGAATGTGTTGGGAAGTGTTTCATCTTCCTCTATTTTTTGGAATAGTTTGAGAAGGATGGGTATTAAGTCTTCTTTGAAAGTTTGGTAAAATTCTCCAGAGAAGCCATCTGGTCCTGGACTTTTATTTTTGGGGAGGTTTTTGATTACTGTTTCAATCTCTTTACTTGTAATTGGTGTATTCAAGTTCTCTATTTCTTCTTGATTCAGTTTCGGGAGGTTGTATGCGTCTAGGAATTTATCCATTTCTTCTAGATTGTCCAATTTGTTGGCATATAGTTTTTTATAGTATTCTCTTATAATCTTTTGTATTTCTGTGGTATCTGTTGTAATTTCTCCTTTTCCATTTCTAATTTTATTTATTTGAGCCTTCTCTCTGTTTTTCTTGGTGAGTCTGGCTAAGGGTTTGTCAATTTTATTTATCTTCTCAAAGGACCAGCTCTTTGTTCCATTGATCCTTTCTACTGTTTTTTTAATTTAAATTTCATTTATTTCTGCTCTGATTTTTACTATTTCCCTCCTTCTGCTGACTTTAGGCTTAGTTTGTTCCTCTTTTTCTAATTCTGTTAGGGGTAGTTTTAGGTTGCTTATTTGGGCTTTTTCTTGTTTGTTAAGGTGGGCTGTATGGCGATGAGTTTCCCTCTCAGGACCGCTTTTGCTGCATCCCGTATGAGTTGGTATGGTGTATTTTCATTTTCATTTGTCTCCAGATACGCTTTGATTTCTCCTTTAATTTCATCAATGATCCATTGGTGGTTTAGTAGCATGTTGTTGAGTCTCCACAGTTTTGTCACTTTCCCGTTTTTTACCTTGTAGTTCATTTTTAACTTCATGGAATTATGGTCTGAAAAGATGCTTGTTATGATTTTAATCTTCTTAAATTTATAGAGGCATGCCTTATTTCCCAACGTATGGTCTATTCTTGAGAATGTTCTATGCACGCTTGAGAAGAATGTATAATCTGCTGTGTTTGGATGGAGTGCTCTGTATATGTCTATTAAGTCCACCTCATCTAGTTTTTCAATTAGGTCCATTGTTTCCTTATTTATTTTCTGTCTGGATGATCTGTCCATTGATGAGAATGGGGCGTTAAGATCCCCTGCTATTATTGTGTTGTTGTTAATATCTCCTTTTAGGTTTGTTAATAGTTGCTTTATGTACCTTGGTCCTCCTGTATTGGGTGCATATACATTAAAAAGTGATATGTCTTCTTGGTGGAGTGTCCCTTTTATCATTATATAATGCCCCTCTTAGTCTCTCATTACCTGTTTTATCTTGAAGTCAACTTTGTCTGATATAAGTATGGCAACACCTGCTTTCTTTTGTTTGCCGTTAGTTTGGAGTATTGTCTTCCATCCTTTCATTCTGAGCCTGTATTTGTCTTTAGTGCTGAGATGGGTTTCCTGGAGGCAGCATATTGTTGGGTCTTGTTTTTTAATCCATCCCACCACTCTGTGTCTTTTGACTGGAGAGTTCAGTTCATTTACATTTAGGGTAATTATTGATATATGGGGGCTTGTTGTTGTTATTTTATCACTCTTTTTCCAGTTCTTTTGCATTCCTTTTGTTTCTTGTCCCATGTGTTTCGGACTACCAATGAAGTTTTGTAGTTCTGTATGGAGGTTCTCTTAGTTTTCTCTTCCTTTATTGTGTGTGATTCTGTTCTGATTATTTGGTTAGTGGTTACCAGGAGGTTTGCATAAAAAATCTCGTGGATGTGACAGTCCATTTTTTGATGGCCTCTTATTCCTTTAGACAAAGTCGATTCAACCCCTTTCCTCTTCCCCTTCTATGTTATTGTTGTCACATCTTATTCCTTCTTGTGTTGTGAGTTCGTGTTTAGCATGATGAGGTTATATTTATGCTTGGTGCTTACCTTCCCTCGATCTTTGGTTTTATAATTAAGTGTTTGCTAATCTAGTCTGGTAGAGGACTGCAATTTTTCTGGTTTTGTAGACCTATTTTCCTCCTCATTCAAAACTTTGAATCCCTTTTCTCTTTTTTTCCTCAGGGATGAGGGCCTTCTTGAGCACTTCTTGTAGCGGGGGTCTTGTGGCAATGAACTCCCTTACCTTTTGTTTATCTGGGACAGTTATTATTTCTCCAACATATCTGAAGGATATTTTTGCTGGATAGAGTATTCTTGGCTGAAATTTTTTGTCCTTCAGAATTTTGAATATATTGTTCCACTCTCTCCTAGCCTGTAAAGTTTCTGTCGAGAAATCGGCTGACAGCCTGATAGGAAATCCTTTGTCTGTTGTTTTTTTTTGTCTAGCTGCCCTTAACATTTTTTCTTTGTCATTGAGTTTTGCCAGCTTTACTACTATGCGCCTTGGAGAGGGTCTTTTCGTGTTGATATATTTAGGAGATCTATTTATTTCATTCACTGGTATTTCCAGCTCCTTCCCCAGGTTTGGGAAGTTCTCAGATATTCTTTCTTTGAACAGGTCTCTGCTCCTTTTTCCCTCTGGAATACGTGTAATCCTTATGTTGGATTTCCTAATTGAGTCGGATATTTCTTGGAGGGTTTCTTCATTTTTTAGTCTTAGTTCTCTTTCCTCCTCCATCTGGAGCATTTCTGCATTGCTGTCCTCAATATTGCTAATTCTTTCCTCCATATTGTCAGCCCTGATGCTTAAGCCTTCCAGATTTGTCTTTATCTCCTCTATTGTGTTTTTCATCTCTAAGATTTCTGATTGGTTTTTTTTTATAGTTTCAATCTCTGTTGTGAAGACACTCCTGATTTCACTGAATTCTCTGTCTGTGTTTTCTTGTACTTCATCAAGCTTTTTTATGATGGCTATTTTGAATTCTCTGTCATTAAGGTTATACATTTCTGTGCTTTCCAGGTTGACTTCTGGGTGCTTGTCATTTTCCTTTTGGTCTGGAGATTTAATATATTTTTGCATGGTGCCTGTTGGTGTTGGCTTACCTTTCCTCATAGTGAAAACATATGGTCGCAGTTTCCTCTTGCTGCCACTGGACGCGGGTCAAGGGCTGTGTATTCTGGCCCACCTCAATCCGTGGGCACTCTTGTCGGCCTCTAGATGATCCGTGGTGTGGCTGAGTGGAGGCGGCTTGGGAGGGAAGCATGGAAACAGCTGGAGCTGGAGCGCAGCTAGGCCGAAGCAGCTGGGGCTCGGGTGCAGGTGGGTTGAAGCAGCTGCAGCTGAAGTGCAGCTGGGCCAAAGAAGCTGGAACTGGAGTGCACTGGGCCAAAGAAGGAGGAGCTGGAGTGCTGCTGGGCCAACGAAGCTGGAACTGGAGCACGCTGGGCTGAAGAAGGAGGAGCTAGAGTGCCGCTCGGCCAAAGAAGCTGAAATTCCTTCCACTTACTCTGGAGGTTCCAGCACTCAGTCGTTGGGTGTACGGTTGCCTGGGTGCCTCATCCGTCCCCTGTGTTGTGTGAATAGCTTCTGTTGGAATACAAACGTCATTTTTGTTGTGTCTTAGAGGGGGAGAGTTTAATGGGAGAAGCTCACTCCACCATGATGCTGACGTCACTATTATGATATTTTTTTTAAAAGAGAAATGGTCAGGGCCAGCCCCGTGGCTTAGCACTTAAGTGCGCGTGCTCCGCTACTGGTGGCCCGGGTTCAGATCCCAGGCGCGCACCGA
The DNA here is from genome assembly GCF_057802395.1 of Ceratotherium simum simum. Lineage (NCBI taxonomy): Eukaryota > Metazoa > Chordata > Mammalia > Perissodactyla > Rhinocerotidae > Ceratotherium > Ceratotherium simum. Next base: position 795,121 of record NC_141922.1, read on the forward strand.
CACACCGCTTCTTCGGCCATGTGGAGGCCGCGTCCCACATACAGCAACTAGAAGGATGTGCAACTATGACATTCAACTATCTACTGGGGCTTTGGGGAAAATAAAGGAGGAGGATTGGCAATAGATGTTAGCTCAGAGCCGGTCTTCCTCAGCAAAAAAGAGGAGGATTAGCATGGATGTTAGCTCGGGGCTGATCTTCTTCACAAAAAAAAAAAAAGAGAGAGAGAGAAATGGTCACCTTTAGAGGATGATAGGGAACAAATCTATTATCTTAAAAACTGATACATAAAGCACAAAGAATCAATGATTGATCCTGCATTCCTTATATGAGCCTTACCTCTGGGGAACTAAACAGTAGATGAGGAATAGCTCTTTATCAAGGTATTCCAACTAACCAATGAAAAAGAAATGACAGATTAGAACATCACTGAACTTGCTCCCAGGCATTGAGCATCAATGCTGCGAAGGTCACAGGAGAGAGAAAACCAGATGTCAGGTGCCTCCCATCATCTTGCCAAAGGGATTAAACCTGAGTCTGACCTTGTCTCTGAATCCAGCTGCCAATTTGTAAGAAATTCAGATGAAAAAGAAACAAGTTGACCAGCACCTTGAGAATGCATCAGCGAAACTCAACTGCTCAAAATTCTAGGGGCCAAATGGCCCAGGTTCTTTCACAGATAAATTAGAAGGGAAGGAAAAGAATGGAGGGGAACCTGTAGTTTAAAAGAGACTTAAATATGGGGAGTGGTTGTTTAATAAGTTCCAAGATTCAGTTTTACAAGAGGAAAAGAGTTCTGGAGATGGTTGCAGAATAATGTGAATGTGCTTACCACTACTGAACTATAGACCTAAAAATGGTTAGGATGGTAAATTTTACGTTATGTACATTTTACAACAATTATAAACAAACAAACAAAACCACCAATGGCAAGGGCCAGCCCCGGTGGCCTAGTGGTTAATTTTGGCATGCTCCGCTTCGGTGGCCCGGGCTCAGTTCCCAGGCATGGACCTACACCACTGGTCAGTGGCCATGCAGTGGTGGCAACCTACGTACAAAATAGAGGAAGATTTGCAACAGATGTTAGCTCAGGGCTAATCTTTCTCAAGCAAAAAGAGGAGAATTGGTGACGGATGTTAGCTCAGGGTCAATCTTCCTCAGCAAAAAGCCCCCAAAAAACAAAACAAAAAAACACCAATGGTAAGCCTCCAAAGAAAGGAGAGACTTTCAATATATACATATCATTTTTTTTAATGGGCATGACTAAACTATGGCACCCGAGGGATGTAAGTTTGGATGATAAAACTATAAAACTACAAGGAAGTGATTACTATAAAGTCAGGACAACTCAGTTCCTTACTGAGGGGTTGAAGGAGTTATGACTCCAACCGTATACAGGGAAGGGGCTTCTAGAGTGACAAGTTCAATTCAAGAGACCTGGTTGTAGATACAGAGGTGTTTGTCTTAGAATAAGTCATTAAGCCACACATTTGTTTTGTGTGGCTTCTGCCTGTGGTTTGTCTTACAATAAAAAGATTTTTTTAATGGAGATGAACAATCTTGAAGAAGAACAGAGTTGAAGGACATACTCTACCAGATTTAAAGATTTACTATAAAGCTACAAGAATTAAGAGAGTATGATATTGGTGCAAGGAGAGCAGAGGAATGGAACAGAGCGCTGAAATATATCTGCTAATATATAACGTTATGGGTTGATTGTGTCCCCCAAAATTCATATGTTGAATTCCTAACCCCTGTACCTCAGAATGCAATTTTATTCGGAAATAGGGTCATCTTAGATGTAATTAGTTAAGTTAGGATGAGGTCACCCTGGAATAGAGCGGGCTTTTAATTCAATCCTACTGTTGTCCTTACAGAAAGGACACAGACAGGCACCCAAGGAGAGGCCTACAGAGATGAAGGTGAAGGCAGAGATCAGGTGGATGTTTCTACATGCCGAGGAGCATCAAGGATTGCCAGCAGCTACCAGAAGCTGGGGGAGGGGCACGGAGATTCTCCCTCACAGCCTCCGAAGGAACCAACCCTGCTGACACCTTGATCTTAGACATCTAGATTCCAGAATCGTGCGACAACACATGTCTGTTGTTGAAGCCACCCAGGTTGTGCTACTTTGTTAAGGCAGCCCTGCCAGACTAAGGCAGATGGTCACCTGACTTTCTACAAAGCACTAAAGCAATTTGGGGGGGGACAGGAAAGTCTTTTCAACAAGTGATGCTGGAACAACTGGATGTCCACATGAAAAGAAAATCACTTTGTCTCCCTACATCTCACACCATACCCCAAAATTAATCAAAAATGAATCATAGAACTAAATGTGGAAGTTCAAACGATAAAGCTTCTAGAAGAAAACAGGAGAATATCTTCACGACTTCTGGAAAGGCAAAGGTTTCTTAGACATAAAGGCACTAACCATAAAAGAATATACATCTCCATCTATATGTATCTGACAAAGAACTCTTAAAAATAACCATAATAACTAACAACCCAATTTAACAATGGGCAAAAGACTTGAACAGGAACCTCCCACACACGAAAAGATATCGGAAGGTCAATAAGCATATGAAAAGATGCTTAACCAATTTACTCACCAGGAAAATTCAAATTAAATCCATGGTGAGACACCACACACACCCACCAAAATGATTAAAATTAAAAAGACAGACAATGTCAAGAGTTGGCAGGGATGTGGGAGCCACTGGAACTCTCATGCATTATAAGTGAGCATGTAAACAGTATGACAGCTGGTAAAACTATCTGGCAGTCTCTGATAATATTGAACATACACCTGTCTTCCTATGGCCCAGTAATTCCACACCCAGAGAAACGGGTGCACATGCCTACGAATTGATTTGTACAAGAATGTTCATAGCAGCTTTCTTCATAATTGCAAATAATTAGAAACAACAAAAACATACTTTAACAGGAAAATAAATTTTTTCTTCACTAAATGTAATGGAATACTACTTGGCAACAAAAAAGGATGAACTGATACACACAACAACATGTATGAATCTCAAAAATATTATGCTTAGTGAAAGAAGACAGACACAAAAGATTACCTACTATAGTGAATTCACTTACATGAAACTGAAGAACAGACAGAATTAATTTATTGTGATAGAAGTCAAAAAAGTTGTTACTTCTTAGGTTAGGGGTGGCTGTTGTCTGAAAATAAGTACAAGGAGACTTTTTGGGTTTTTGGGAACGTTCCACATTTTGATTTGAGTAACAGTCATATGGGTGAACGATGTGTAAAATGTCACCAAGTTGTACACTTGAGATTTGTGCATTTTACTAAAAGTAGTTTATTCTCAATGCTAGAAGACGAAATTCTGGAAAAAAAAATATGACTGGAGGCCAAAAAACTTTAAAAGATTTGATTTAAAAAGTACAGAAGATAGGCAAAGATGATACAACACACACATAACAGGGAGTTCCAAAGAAGAATTTCTGAAGCAGTAGAATATTAAAATACTATGATAAAAAAAATTCATGAGATAAAATAAGATTTGAAACTACATATTGAAAGAGCACTCCGGGCTGGCCCCATGGCTTAGCGGTTAAGTGCACGCGCTCTGCTGCTGGCGGCCCGGGTTCGGATCCCGGGCGCGCACTGACACACCGCTTCTCCGGCCATGCTGAGGCCACGTCCCACGTGCATCAACTAGAAGGATGTGCAGCTATGGCATACAGCTATCTACTGGGGCTTTGGGGGGAAAATAAATAAATAAATAAAATCTTTAAAAAATAAATAAATAAATAAATAAAAATTAAAAAAAAAAAAGAAAGAGCACTCCACATAACCTGGGGAAAAATATCACCCCAGGATAGCCAACAGTGTCAATAAAATTTCTGTATTTAGAATAAAAAAGTAAAAATCCTTGGGGCATTCAGGCAAAAAAGCCCAAATCACTTATAAGGAAAATCAAATTGTCATCAGATATTTCAATAACAATAACTGATGATAGAAGACAATGAAGCAACACACTAAGATACTGAAGGAAAGAAAATCAGAGGCAAGGCTTTGATATACAGCCAATTTGACTGGAATGACCTGATGTCCATCTAACACAAGAAATGGCTCCTGGACCACAGTGCAAAGGAATGAGCACCTTTCCTTTAGGACCAACCATGGAGGAATCCAACCATGGCCCCAACTGTTAATCATATTACACTATTTTCATTCAAAATTTGAGGACTTCTAAAAACAGCAGGGCCGTGGTTCACCCCAAGCTGGTTTTGTATCCTGGATCCACCACCTTGTGCTGATGCGAGGGCTGAGGGTGTTCCCAAACCTCACCAAGCCTTACTATCCTCACCTACAAAGCGGACTCTAATAGTGCCTTCCTGTGGGTGCCCAGGAGGTTTACAGGAGCTCAGACACATGAACAGTGCCTCAGACACAGCTGGCATTTAGGACAGAGCAGCTCCTGTGATGAATACGGCCTGGGATGGGGAGAGGGAGTTCTGATCTAGCTGCCCCCACCAGGGGAAAGGCTGTTTCATCCATCCGGTTGTATACCTTAAAGTTGCATGATGTTATATGTCAATTATATCTCAATAAAGTTGAAAAAAAAAAAGAATAAAATCTGGTTGCCATCAAGGAAAAAAAAATTTCTAAGGACTTCCAATAAATCAACAAGCTAATAATGAATTTCTCATTGTAAGTCAAAATAAATATATTTTTTAATTTTTAAAAACCACAGGGCCGGCCCCGTGGCTTAGCGGTTAAGTGCGCCCGCTCCGCTGCTGGCGGCCCGGGTTCGGATCCCGGGCGCGCACCGACCCACCGCTTCTCCAGCCATGCTGGGGCCACATCCCACATGCGACAACTAGAAGGATGTGCAGCTATGACATACAACTATCTACTGGGGCTTTGGGGGGAAAATAAATAAATAAATAAATAATCTTTAAAAACCACAATGAGACACCACAACACACCCACCAAAGTGGCTAAAACTAAAGACTGACAAGTGTTGGCAAGGATATGAAGCAATGATGCTCACATGTTGCTTTGAGGTAAAAGGTACAGGGTACAAATAGCTACTTTGGAAAATAGAATGGTTTTATCTACCAAAGTTGTGAACATATGCAACCTTATGACTCGAAATTCTACTCCTAGTATACACTCAACTGAATGTGTACAGGAAAAAGGTTAATAGTAGCCTTATGCATAATAGTGAAAAACTGGATGCAGCCATTTACCCATCACCACTAGAATGGAAAGACTATAGTAGATTAATTCACTGGGATACTTCACAGAAAGGAAAATGAATGAACTATACTATATGTATAAATTTCACAAACAGAATATTGAGGGAAAGAAGCCAGATACAAAATAATTCACTCCACAATTCTATTTAAACATGCAAAACAGCAATACCGCCCTCTGCTGTCAGAAGTCAGATCGGGGCTCCCTGTGGGAGGGGCCTGGGGCAGTTTCTGGGTGTCTCAGTGTTCTACTCCTCACAGGGTGGCCGACATAGGGCTCAGTTTGTGATAACTCATGGAGCTGAACAGTTAAAACGTGTGCATTTTCTGTATGTGTGTTATACTTCAGAATAAAAATAATAAAACGTGACAGCTACAGGTGCTGACACTATAAGTGCTCTAAGATATACCAGGGAGTGGAAAAGCATGTTTTGAACTACTATTCAAACATCTACTTCTCTGTGTATACACAAATATATATATGTAAATGGACAGAGAAAGAACTTAGAGGAAAAATGAAACACAGGTGAACCAAAATGACTTCTGAAACATAAATGCAACGGAAGAATTAACAAAGGAAGGCAAGCAAGGTTAATTACTACCTACAAATGTTGAACTTCCGCATGGAAATAAGCATCTCTAACAAAAGGAAATAGCGAATCAACGAGAAAATGAAGGTGAGGCTGCCTTGGGCCTCAGAGCAGGACCAAGAGTTCCATTTCAAACGCTGCTCAGCCACCAGAGGAGCCACGCAGGCAAGTCCCTTTACCTGCCCCGTCCTCGGGTTCCTCATCTGTGAGGCAGGGAGAGTACTGCCATGGTACCCTCACGAGAGGCTGCCTGGGGGCTTTACTTTCTGTCTGACCGCTACCATCCTCTGCGTCTGAGGCGCCCTTCCCCAGGGAGCCAGTGTGCTGACGGCTCCATACTCCTGGCTTCATGGCACAGTTTGGGCCATGGTCCAGGCTGCCACTGTCTTCCCTTGTCTCTGCCCCTTCCCAAGCTGCTGCTTCATCATTCCCAAACTCCATAAGCTGCCGTATGTCCACAGGCACTGTTTGCGACCCGGCACCGACCCATAGCGCAACTCACAGGATAGGGGACAGCACACTTGAGTTAAGAGCCAGAAAGGAAATATTTTAGGTTCCGAGGACCACTGTCCCATATTCTTTGTTTGCCGTTACAGCCCGTTAACATGTAAAAACCACTCTTAGCTCGCGGGCTGCACAAAAGCAGGCTGCAGGCCCCACGTGGCCCATGGCCATTGTTTACTGAACAAGACTCACCAAAAACACAAACTCAGGTGTGAAAAATGTTCAAGCTCATTGCTGATTAAATTAGCCTTTAAAGTAGGAAACCTGAATCCTTGCATCTAATTCTGAGGAAATCATCAGACACGCATATTGAGGGACATTCTACAGAAGAACTGGCCTCAACTCCAATGTGTGCCTTTGACTAGACCCCACAGGGAGAGGCAGCCATAACAGACAACGTGTGGCACGTCTGCGAGACTGAGCCTTCAGTCCAGGGGGCGTGTGGCAAATGCTCGGCCTGGGAGTAGGGGCGCAGCATCCCAGTGTCTGCAGCTCGCTGTCAAAGGCAAATGTCGGTGATGGACATCCGCGGTGGGCAGACGGGTACTATTGCAACTTTTCACAAAGTTTGGAATTTTGCAAAATAGAAAGTTGGGAAAATTTTTTAAAGAATTCAAAGCAAGATGCTCCTTTTCACCTCAAAGATGGACAATATCTGCCTTTTTCAGGAAATGCTCCACACTGGGCACTCACCAGCTGAGTTGATGACGTGCCTCAGGACCTGCAGGGTGCCCACACGGGTCCTCTCATTGTTGGTGTCCAGCTTGGGCAGCAGGAAGGCCAGCAGGCGGTCAGGTGAGCGGCAAGCTACAGGCCAAGCACACATCAAAAATTGTAATGATCTGTCCTTTGCTCCCTGCCTGCACCTTGAAACCTGGGGGCCGAGGAGGATGGATGCTTAGGGCTGCGGCCCTGCCAGACCTCTGCTGTGAGGCCCCTAGAGTCACACATGGGCCCAGACAGAGGTAGACAAAGAGTCCTCCTCACCCCCAACCCACACCCAAAGCTGCCACCATCCCTTATACACAAGCAGTCCCTCAGCCCCCACGGCGAGTGCCGAAACGCGTGTCCACTGATGGCCTCCATGCCTGAGGCCGCCTGGCCGCCTGCTTACCCAGCACAGTGAAGCAGCGCAGCACCTCCTTCTGGTTGCTCATTACCAGGGGGCTTGACGACTCCACAGGCACACAAATCTACTCCAGGGGACAGAGGACAGAGGTCACAGGGGATGGCGCTGCCACCCTGGGCCCAGCAAGGCTGGAGGGAAGGATAGGCGCTCCTCAAGATGCTGGGCCTGAGCAGACTCCCAAGGGCTCTGGGCTTCTACCTCAACCACCACGGCAGGCAGCTGAGCCTCCAGGTGCAGGTCACTCTGGCCTTTTCTCACCTGGCTGCACGGACGCACTCACCCTTGTGAGTCAAGTCTGCTTCAGGGACCTCAGCCCATGCCCTGGCAGCTGGGGGAGGGGAGACAGACAGCAGCACTCACAGCTGGCCCTCACGTGTTAAGGGACAAGAGTCTTGGCTCCTTCCACACTCTGACCTTCCCAGCAGTAGCCAGGAGAATAAATTCCCAAGAGACACTTCTTTATGAGAAAGGAGACAGTTTCCCACTTCCCCTGGGCATACACTCTTGGGCACAGCTGGAAACCACTAATCTCTACAATCTGAATAGTGCTGGAAACCAAAACACCTAGAGTTCATTCGTTCAAATTATTAAAAAAAAAAGAGTTGCATTGGTAAAAGTGAACCTGAGGATGGTGGCAGGTGTATCAGGGCTGCCTTGCATGTTGGGTGACACTGAAGCCCCCCACACTCAGCCAGGGCTGAGCCCCAGGGTGGCATCCTAGTCCTCTCTCACCCCTTAGGGTCAAGGCAAAGGACACTAGCAGGGCTTCTGTGCAAAGGGCCCTAAGGCAACTCCTCAGTAGAGACCATCTTATGAACCAGAAGAGGCGACCAACAGTACAGAGTGTCACCAGAACACAGGCTCCGTCCCAACCTGGACTCTGCCAGTTCTCAGAGAACTGTGAGGAAGCAGGTGAGGTGGAGGTGCTGGCCACAGGGCTCTGCTCCAGGTTCCCAGGTAGCTCCTTGTTATTTCCATTGGAAAGACCTGATCTGGTTGTAAAAGGAACCACAGCTTCCTGCCTGCTGCCTCAGATCGCTCCCGCTGGGGGAAGCCAATGCCACGTCTCGAGGACACTCCAGCAACCCTGTGGAGAGAGCCTCACAGCAGGGAACTGAGGCCTCCCACCAACAACCACGAGGGAGCCATCTGGGAAGCAGGCCCTCCAGCCCCAGTTGAGCCTTTGGATGATGTGTGACTGAGACCACATGGGAGACCCCGAGCCAGAACCATCTGGCTGAGGCGCTCCTAGATTGCTGACCCACAGAGACCGTGAGACATAAACAGTTGCTGTGTTAGGGTGCTCAGTTTTGCAGTCATTGGTTACACAGCATAGATAACTAATGCAAACAGCTAGTCTTCTGGAAGAAAGATAAAATTGGATTCTCACTCCTTCCCTAAAATAAATTCCAGATGGATTCAACAATAAAATGAAAAAGGAAAATGGGAGAATATGAAAAATAACTGCAGAATTCAAAAGGCTTTTCTAAGTATAACAAAACCTGAACTACAACATAAAAGATGGATAAATGATGATCTGAAAATTAAATAATTTTGCATGGCAAAAAAATATCATAAACAGAGCCAAAAATAAAGGATAAAGTAGGAACAAGTATTTATACACATGATACAAGACTATAAATAATTGCTAAAGACCAATATGAAAAACACCTAACACCCAACAGAAAAACAAAAGACACGAAGGGACACCTCAAAGAAAAGGAAATATCACATTTTTCCACCTTTTCAGCTTTTATATATTTATATTTCCCTATTAAACCCATTCTCCACTCCCATCCCCATCCCACAGATAATCATTCTTTGTTTTTACAGTTTTTGCACGTGTGTTGTTTCATGCAATCATTTTTATATTAAGTAAATGATATTGTGCTACACCTTTCATTTCTTCTCACTGTTATATTTTCAGAGTTGTAAACTTTTTCTCCATAGAGATCCTAGGCATTCTTGCTTAAGTTAATTCCCAGATACTTCACAATAAGTTTCTGTTGCTATTGTAAATGGTATCTGTTTGTGCTTCCTAGTTGGTCACTACTGGTGTAGAAAAATGCTGTTTATTTTTATAGGTTCGTCTTGTAACTAGCAACCTTGCTGAACTTATTATTAGTTCTAATGTTTGTGTACTGCTTTGGTTTGTACATGAGTGAATTTATAGATGATGAATCAATCACCCATAAAACAAATATTTATTGAGTGCTTACAAGTGACAGGTGCTATTCTAGGTGCTGAGACATAGCAGTGAACAAAACCAACAAGACCTCGACTGCATGTGGTATCCATTGTAGCGGGGGAGAGGCAAGCAACAAGCAATCAGCTACTGAGTGTATTAAGAGGAGGTCAGCGCCACAGAGAAGAACACAGCAGGGACCAGGACCCGAGGGTGGGTGGTGGGCAACGATGAATGGTAGTCCTGTCCTCTCTCCCAGGCCTTGTGCCTCTCTCATTTCTGTTTTTTTCTATATAGAATTGGCCCCAGACCCCATTAACAGTGCGAGTTAGAACAGGGGGTTCTTCCTGCTCTTGACCCTAGAGGGAATGTGCCTGTTTCCCATGTATCGTGACGTGCACTGAGGGTTTGGGTGAATAAACTTTATCAAGTTACAGAAGTTCCTTCCCAATCCCAGTTGCTAAGAGTTTTAATGATACATAGGTGCTGAACTTCATCAAAAGCTTTTTCTGCCTCAATTGAGATCAGAGGATAGTTTCCCTAATGTATTTCAGTGATGACAGCTTCTCAGTGCTGAACAAGCCCCCTATTCCTGAGCTGAGCCCTACTGTATCTCGTGTTTTGAGAGTATAGTGTTGGACCAGTTAGCTTGACTGTGTACAAGATCCTCACATCTATCCTCATAATTATATACTTAGATATTCCTGTATGGTCCTGACTTGGATTTAGAATCAAGACTAGCCTCACAGAATTAATCAGGCAGCTCCAGATATTTTTCTGATCTCCAAATCCACCTGTATAGGATAGAAATTAATTATTCCTCAAAAGTTTGGTAGAATTGTAGGAATTAATATAAGAATCTTAACTAAGTTGGAGGCTGGAAGGCCTGTAGGGGGAGCTCTCACCCCCATCACACATGTCAATCACACCAACCAGGAAGAGAGGAGCCTGCATCTCAGACGGGAAGTACAACTACTTTACTATGAAGGAAGATTTCTCTTCCCACCTGGCAACAGCCCAGCCAATGAGAAATGCCCCAGCTCAGCCAATGAGAAACACCACAGCCCAGCCAATGAGAAATGTCTCAGCTGAGCCAATGAGAAGCTGTTGCCACCCTGAACTGCTGCTTTCCCCCAGTGAACTTTCTTTAGAACAGCCCCTCCCTACTCGCCTTTCTTCTCTATAAAAGCAGGTGCCCTGTTTTCTTTTCCAAATTTGCCCATGGTTCACCAGTGCAGGCACATGTGGAATTACAATTCTTTTGGCTATTCCCAAGTAAACTCATTTTAACATAAAATAACTGGCGAATTTGCTTCTAAGTTAACAAAACTGAACCTTAAAAGTCTGTGGGTCTTTGGTTTGTTTTAAAGAAGGAAGGTCTTGGAATATTATTTCCCTTTCCTTATTGGTTTCGTCAAGTTATCTATTTCTTCTTGCACCAATTTTGACGTTTTTAATTTTTCTAGAAGTCTATCCATTTCATGCAGTTTTTCAAGTTCTTTACCAAAGAACTTATAACATTTAAATTACTGTCGAATCTCTCTACTGTAGCCCTCCCCTGCTCCTCCCCTGGGACTGAGGATCCCCAGGGGCAGCCTGTATATGCAGCAGGGCCAGTGGGTCTGTGGGGCCAGTCTGACACTGCAGCTGGTGTGGGAGGGGCCGCAGGCCCAGAGGAGCCCCAAGGGAGTAGAGCAAAGAAATAAATCCACACCTCTCTGCTTCTCTTTCCAAAGAGCCACCTGCCCCCACTCTCTCCAGCTTTCTGTTTCTCTTCTCTCTCACTCAGAAAATCCCCTGGACTGGACTCACATCCTCACCGCTCCACCCACCTACCTCCGTTCCCGCCACCTCCCCACTTCTCATCTGACCTGGGGAGGGGGGGGTGCGCGGTTGATAAGCCTCCTCTAAGCCCCTTCTCCAGTAGAGTTCAGGACCTCTCCCCTCGCCCGCCTCCTGCACCCCCTCTGCTGGCTCCTGCTCACGGCTGCCCGGGCCTCTTCTCTGCTCAGCTTGCACTCAGTCCCCTGGGGACCCACACCCAGTGCAGACGCCTCTGCCCTGCTGGCCGCCCGCTTCTGCCACCTCCATGCTGGGGACTCTTGTGTCACACTGCATGAGCCAGTGTTGTACAGAAGACAAAGTGGCTGTATCGCCGAGAGCCGCACCCACACGACTCAGGGAACGCCGGCACTTCAGCCCCACCTGGCTGGACCACCCACCCCTGGCTCTAGCTCCCTGCACCCTCAGCAGGCAACTTCACATGGAGGGCCCCAGCAGAGCAGCACCAGGATCTGCCTCCACCCCGCCCCAACCCCAGCGGTCTCCCCCCACCCTGCCCCCATGGTGCTCCCCCGAAAGTACCCGCCCCCAGCAGCTCTTCCCCATGGCCCCCACCCCCAGTGCACTCCTCCCTCCAGCACGCTGCCCCCAGCATGCTCCCCCCATGGTGCCCCGCCCCCAGTGTGCTTGCCGGGCCCCACCCCCAGCGAGCTGGCCCTGCCCCCAGGTGCACCCTCCCAGCCGCCGACTCCTGCCCCCAGCCTACCTGAGCATGCAGAGCAGCCAGGAGTGAGTCGAGCTGGACCTCCAGCGTGCGGCTGCCCACGCTCACAGCTGCCTCAAGGATCTGGCCCAGGCTCTGCTCAGGGCAGGGAAGAGAGGGGCTGTCAGTCCTACCTCAAGCCCCCAGCCCCACCCCTGGCTGACTGTGGGAGACTCCCAGGGCTCAAAGGAGGAAGTCCTACCTCCACCTCTAGAATTCAGAGGGGAGTGGAGGGATCAGGAAAGGGGACACCAGGTGAGGCTCAGTGGTGCAGGTTCCTGTCCAGTGCAAGGTGGTGGGGAGAAATTTGACCTGATCCCCACTATGAAAATGAATAAGGGAAAACCTTGTTCAAAATGGAGTCAGGAAGCCCTAAAGGGGGAGCTCTCATGCATGTACCACTGTCTCAGCCTAATTTATATATTCCAGCAGGAAAAAGCTTACTCTACATACCTCAGCAGGAGGAAGGAAGATTTTCTCTTTGCCCAGCAACAACCCAGCCAATGAGAAACTGCTACAACCCAGCCAATGAGATGCCACCACAAGCCTGAAGTCTCCTCTCCTCCAACAAACATTTGTTCAGAAACAGCCGTCCCAACTTCTTCCTTTTCTCTATACAAGAACACTCCCCTACTTTGTTCTCTGACTTGCCTATGGTTCACAGTTTGCATGTCCCAAATTGCAATTCCTTGGCTATTCCCAAATAAACTCATTTTGCTGGTAAAATAACTGGCTGTTTTATTTTTAGAGTTGACATCACCCACCACTGAATCTGAACAGCTTTCAGGGCTACTCCCTGCTGGGCGCCTGCACCCTCCCATCTGAGACAGGTCCTCTGAGACTGGACGGTGCACTGAGCTCTGCACAGGCCACAGCACATGGGGATGCACCTTGGACACGTGGAAGGTCTCAGCGTGCTTCTTGTAGAGAGCGAGGACTCCAGGCAGGAGCTTGGGGAGCTGCTCCTCCAGCTTCTCACTGGGCAGCAGGTGGCTCATGGGCCCCAGGGCCTCCACCACGGCAAGCCGGAGCTGAGGGGAGACAGTGACACCGTGTTAATGTCCAAACCAGCTCAGCAACGCTCACAGTCAACACTGGACGGAATGGCAAAGAGCCCGTTCACCAAGACCCCAGGGCAGGATGTGAGCAAACTCAGGTTACCACGTGACCAGGGGGTCCTAAAGGGCCAGGCCAGAGGGGCCGTGTAGGAGACACCCACCCACCAGGCTGTCATCATGCCTCAGCTCTCCCCCCAGGCAGTGCTGGGGCCTCAGGGCAGAGTAGGGTGGGGGCGGGAAGGGGGTGTCCACAGCAACAAGGCCTCAGCAAACAAGCCGCACCTTGTGGGGCCTGCAGGTGAGACCTTGCACAGGCCACCTCCACACCCTGACAAGACCCCCACCTCCTGAATGCAGGGCACCAGGGGTGGGGGCACATGTAGACTCCATGGCTCTATCCCCCTCCTTGCCAAATCCCTCTCCCTGAGAACCTGAAGAACAGGAGAAGAGGCCCAGGTGATTGGAGCAGGACCGCGTGGTCGTGGGCCAGACTTGGGGGTGGGACAGGGTGACCAGCAAGGGGAGGCCACAGGTTCCTAACAGACTGAGCAGGCCATACCTTGGCTTCACGGCTCTGCAGCCATTGGTGAAAGAGGATGTGGTAGGCACTGAAGATGTCGGTAGCGAAGGCATCTTTCCTGACCGTGGGGTCTGGGGCTTGGTCCAGGTTGGCCAGATACTCCAGGGTGCTCTCGCTGAAGTGCTGCAGAGCTATGATGACCCCACAACATGAGCAGCTGTGGGCCACGGCTGCACAGACTTGCTTGCAAAACCCTACATCTGCATGGCTGCCCCTTCTAAAATCCTACAATGGCCTACAAGACGCCCTCCCAACACACTGGCCAAGCGCGAGGCTCCAGGACTCCAGGACTACACTGGGGTGAACAGTGGCCCCCCAAATTCATGTCCTTCCCAGAACCTCAGAATGTGACCTTCTTTGGAAATAGGGTCTTTGCAGATGTAATTAGTCAAGATGAGGTCACAATGGGGTAGGGTGGGCCCTAAATCCAAAACGACTGTCCTTGTAAGCAGAGGAGACACAGACACACAGGGAGAAGATGGTCACGTGACAGCAGAGCCAGAGACTGGAGTGATGCACCGGGAGCCAAGACGCCAAGGATGGATGACCACCTCCAGATGCCAGGGGAGGCATGGCACACAGTCTCCCTCTGAGCCCCTCAAAAGAAACCAACCCTGCCAACACCTGGATCTTGGACTTCTGGCCTCCTAAACTGTCAGAGAAAACATTTCCATTGTCTTAAGCCTCCCAATTTGTGGTACTTTGTTATGGCAACCCTAGGAAACCAGAACAGGTACCAACCTCCCCAAATGCCCTCAGGCCACAGCGCCCAGCCCACTCCAGTCTGCAGTAAGGTAACAGGAGGGGGTACTATGCCCACCTCAGCCCTCACAGATACTTATGCCACATGCTTTGCAAGGGCTGCTGTGCCAGGCACAGCATGGGCCCCCCTAACACGTGCAGGAAGAAGTCCCGGGTGCAAGGAGAGTGGGAAGGGTGCTGAAGGTGGAGAGCGCCAAGCTGAGGTGGGCAGACCCCAAGACAGTGCACTGTGTCTGTGAAGGGGACTTCCAGGTAGGGAAGTCCGGGCTTAGGTACAGACCTGCAGGTGGGCTGCGTAGTGGAAGAGGAGACTGGGAAAGAAAGCCAGAGATGAGGAGGGGAATGGCCAGGAGAGGCATGGGCTTACAGCCAGGCCTCCCAAGGCCAGAGCCCCAGCTGGCCAGCCCAGCGCCCGAGGAGGGGGCTGCACCAGCATGTGAGACCACCTTGGAGGTGACTCCCCCCAGGAATCTGCAGCTTCACTTGACAGAGCCCATTTGCCCCCTGTCCAGGACACCTCTAACCCAGCCCACTTATAAGGCTAAACTCTCTGCTTGGGCTTCCCAGGTCAACAGAAAGAATAAACCTGAATCCTGCATCTATATGAGAGCAACCATGGTTACAAGTTCTCAAGACAGAATTTAAAGAAATTTTAAAAGAAAAGCACTTCCTGGAGCCCATGTAGCGGAAGGTTCCTGTCTCATTGGCCATTCTCTCACTGAGGATAGGGCCTTGGAGGGTCCCGTTCAGGTGGGCTCTGCCCCTCCCCACCCAGCACTGCAGGGCCTTGTCTCCTGTCTGTCACAGGGCTGCTGACATCCAGGCCCCAGGTGCCCTGGGGCAGCGGGAGCCCTCTGACCCCACGCTCTTCCCCCATCCCCCCTGTCCACCCTACTCTTTCGCCTCCTGGAGCTATGCAATCAGGACACAGATCAAACTGACCAGCATTTCTAGGTATTTTGTAGTGGGAAGGTTTTTCAGGATAACAGACCACTATGTGGCCAGAAGCAGAAACCCACTCCCCAATTTGTTATTAGGTTCTAATTTTTAATCAGTTATACACACACATAGAATAAAAGAGCATTTCTCATTCCCCCTCCCCCTCAATTTCCCTTTCTCTAAAAGCAAACACTGGATCTTTCTCTCCATAAATAATGCATCTGCAACATTCCTCACCCATTCCCCCCAAGGCCAGGGCCAGCCCTTTCTGGCCCTCCCTCCAGACCCCGCCGCTGCTCAGAGCCAACCCACTCACTTCACACACAGCTTTGTTTCCAGAGTGAGTGTCTCAGGTGTGAATCTCCTTGGTTCTCCAGGCACAAGGCACTAATGCCACCTCCACTTCTCCTGCCGCACATCCTGGGTCTCCCTTGGCCACAGCACACGGGGCCATACCCCTCCTGACCCTTGCTTCTCAAAGAAAAGTCTTTATTCCACCCTCCAAGGGCACCTGGGCAGGGTTTGAATTCCCAGCTGGCCGTTTCCGCCAGAGCTGTGCTGCGCTCTCCCTTGAGCTGGGGAGAAGCCACAGCAGTTCTATTTCCCCACCCTCCTCTTGGACCATTTTCCCCCACAAAAGCGTCTTGGTGTGGGTAGTGGAGGACCTTTCCATCTGGAATGCTATGTTTGTGGATTATGTCATGACTCCCCCATTCCACTTTCTCTGTTCATTCTTTCTAAGGTGTCTGTTATTTGAATCCTGGCTTCTTGGCCTAGCCTGCTAATTCTTCTCTTTCTCTTCTTTTCTCCATATTTTTGCATTTTTGCTCTATTTTCTGGGGGATTTTCTCAACTTTCTGTTCCAACCTTTCTGTTACCATGTTTTTAATTCTCAAAAGCTCAATTTTATTCTCTGAATGTAGCTTCTTCACAGCAACATGTTCTTGTTTC
This sequence comes from Ceratotherium simum simum, assembly GCF_057802395.1. Classification (NCBI taxonomy): domain Eukaryota; kingdom Metazoa; phylum Chordata; class Mammalia; order Perissodactyla; family Rhinocerotidae; genus Ceratotherium; species Ceratotherium simum. Next base: position 811,594 of record NC_141922.1, read on the forward strand.
ATGAATGCATCATCTTCTCTTTACAGATTTTCCTTCTTGTCTGTTTTCTTCTCCCAGAACTGTCTGCTTCCCCCAAGTCTTGGGTTTGTTTATCTGGGTGCGGCCCTTCCTATCAGAGACTTTCCTCATGGGCAGTAATTTTTGCCTGCCTGTTGGTGCTGGACAGAGTGGCCAGGCCAACTGTGCACCTGGCTGTCTGGAAACATCAGAGCCGTCTCTGGGGTCTTCTCCCAGTCCTCTCCTGCCTGGCCACAGCGTCTTGTGAATTGGACAAGTGAGAACCTTCCAATGTGCGCTTACTCCTGTTCTCGGCCCAGTGCCGCTGCCATCAGCTGGACCTGAGCCTCCTTCCTACAGTGGACAGATCTACTCAGAACCAGAGGCTGCCTGGAAGGGCAGGAGGCCTCAGCCCTCCCACGGCCCACCCATGCCCCTGATGGGCCAATGTAGACTCCACTGGCCTGATTGAGGCCACTCCAGTGGGCAAGGCTCCTCTCTCCTCCAACTGCAGACACTGAATGTTCTATTTGTGGCAAGGAGTGCACATCTCCACACAAGAGCATCCTATAACAAAGAGTCTGTTGGCTAAACCCACTTGTTTCACACACAAAAGAAAAGAACACAGTAAAAACTGCAGGGGGCTTTAGGCCTGTGAAGAGGAAGGGACCAAGAGTTCTTCAGCACTGCAGGCCCACTTTCTGCTCGGAGCCTCCACAGGTGCAAGGACTGATGCGTGTGCTTCCCAGAGGAGCTGTGCTGGGTCACCAACAACTCAGCACTCTGCTCAGACACCGGCTCTCATTCCCCCTCCAGCCTGGATGCAGCTTGTCCTAGGCTGTCCTCCCCACCCCCACGCTCCCCCTGCCCTGTTTTCAGCGAAGTATTCACCTAAGGTCCACACCCCCACACTCCGCACGGCCCTGGCTCGGTCCCTTCTGTGTCCTGCTCCAGCATTCCCAGCTCAGTGGGAATTCCTGGCTCAGCTGCCCCGTGATCCTGTCACAAATCCTTTCTTAGCCAAAACTAGGTCGAGGAGAGTTTCTATCGTTCAACGCAAGGAGGCTGCCTTCACTCACAGGTGGGAGGAGCCTGCGAGAGGAAGGCACAAAGAGGCCAAGGCGGGGGAAAGGAGAGACGGGAGCGCAGGGGCTGGAGCCCCTCCTGGGCCCCTGAGAGTGGGGTGGGGGGTGGGGAGGAAGACCCTGGACCCAAAGCTATTGTGGGCAGGGTGGGCTGGGCCCAAAGCTCTAGGCCCCTACTACGAAAGCCTCCAGGTGTGGGCGGGGACGGCAGCTTCCCCAGGGTCCCTCTACAACCACCACCCCCGTGTCCGGTGCACCAAGAGGTGGCAGCGGCAGGACAAGGTCAGCTGGCAAAGATCTGACCCCTCAGCTGAGCTTTGTCTGGCCTCCTGCCCCTGCCGGGGTCATGTCACCACGCCCCCGCCGTACCCACGCCCTCACCACGCCCCTCCCACACCGTCACCACGCCTGGTTGTAACCACGCCCCACCACGCCCCTCCCACACCGTCACCACGCCTGGCTGTAACCACGCCCTCACCACGCCCCTCCCACACCGTCACCACGCCCTGCTGTAAACCACGCCCTCACCACGCCCCTCCCACACCGTCACCACGCCTGGCTGTAACCACGCCTCTCCTTTGCCAGCGCCTGGGGTGGAAGCCGAGGACCTCCTAACAGAACCCCTGGGGAGGGCTGGGGATTAACGAGGGTCCAGTCCTCCTGGGGGAACTCCGCCGGCCCAGGTTCCCCCCCTCACAGTGGGGAACTTCCCCCCTCCCGCTCCCTCCCCTCAGTACCACGACCAGCAGTTTGGCAGCTTTCCTGAGACGGTCAGGACACTGGGGGCACAAGGAAGCCGAAGGACACGGGCGGTATGCTGGCTGCTAGGGGAGGCCGAGGCCCCCACACTCCCCGTGTTTCAGGACCCTCAGCTCCTCTTCCAACAGGAACACCCTCCCCTCCCACCAAGGGCCACACCACAAGGCGCTGTCCCCTGCCCAGGCACACAGAGGGTGGAGACACAGAAAGTGGGAGGAGAATGAGTACCCCTTTCAGACAGGCCCAGGGAGTGGTCACTGGAGCGGGTAGAGAAATGGGAATTCACTGCGGCTTTTAAGAAGCCTCTTCCCATCCCCCAACCCCTGCCCCCAAGCATCCAGGGCTCCGGCGACTGTGGTGTAGGGTCGGGGGGTACCCAGCAGCAGAGAGAAGAGCGCAGAGGACAGAGGCCAAGTCTCTGCTTGCAGCAGTGCCCACCCAGCCCACGCCTCTGCAGTCACCCTTCCTCTAACTGTCCTGCCCTCCTCCTGCAGCCTAAAGGAACCACAGCCCCCACAAAGGGGCACTGGAGACACAAGGCCAAGGAATGGGCAGGTAGCACCCAGCCTCTGCCCTGTGGAGACCCCTCCTGCCCTCGGAGACCCCATCTTACCACAGCAGAACACCACCCTCATCGTGTCGTGCTTGGCCATGCCCAGCATGGGCAGCATGGTGTTGAGGATGGACGTCAGGAAGGGCACCATGCCGAACACTGCAAGAGGGGAGCATGTCACGGAGGCCCCACTGCCACCCCACACCCATCCTTCCTGTGCCCCCTGTGCCCCAGGGAGAGGCAGAGGGCACCTGGCCGCACAGCCTTGAGCTCTTTCTGCACAGCCTGGGGCAGGTGGCGAGGAACTGAGGCACCAACAGGCTCTCAGAGGTCCTCACGACTCGCTCAAGAACACAGGTGGAAGGAGGTCAAGGCCAAGCCACCACCTACCGTTGGAAACCGAGAGGTTGGCGAGTGTCTGCACAACAAAATAGTGGGGCAGGACCCCAGGCTGGAACTTGCTCAGCATTTCCTCCATCACTCTGCCGATGAACCGCTTTCCCACGGCCACAAGGACGTTGCTGGCGGCCTGCTGCCAGTCACAAACCAATTCCTGTCCCCCCAGAAAAATCTGAACTCACACCCCAACCAACCAAAGGAGGCAGGACCTCACCCTGAAATCGCTCAAGAGGCAAAAACGAGATACTCTGCCCTCAGTCAGGCCAGCCAAGGACAAGCTGCCTGTTTTCCGGCTCACTGCGAGAAGGAAAGTGCCGCCACTGTGGGCCAGGTCCCATGCTGAGCCCAGCACTGTCCCCAAACACCAAGACATGGTCACCGGAGCCCCTGCACTTGCCCTGAGAGTTTAGGGATTTTGCTCTCTGCTTCAGTCTCCACCTCTGAAATTATGAGGTGACCCTCCCCGCCCCAGGAGGGCAGTCAGTGTGCAGAACCAAGGGACCAGCCCCAAGGCAGCCAGACACAAACCCACATTCCTAACGCACTTGGGTAGAAAGGCCTCGGAAAGAGGGTTCCCTCCCCAAGCCAGGGCCGAGTCTGCCAGGCCAGAGCAGGTGCCTTGGTCAGCACTCCACATACCTTCACCTTGGTCATCTCACTGGAGGCCAGAAGGATGATGGCCCTGGCCATGTCCTTGTCCAGCTCGCTGATGTGACTGCTCACCACCACCTCCATGGCCCTCAGGATCATTGTCCGGTACGGATGCGCCAGCTGAGGAGAGAAACCATTGAGGAAGGTCCCGGAAGGTAAGCCGAGTACCTAGGCACCCTGCCAGTGCCTCTCTCTTTCTCTACAGCAGTTACTCAAAACAAAATCATCCCTCTCTGCCCCACCACGGGAGGAAAGGAACAATCTGACCATTCTTCATGCTCCCAGAAGCTACTTAATGCCTCCCACAAAGAAGGGCCTCAATAAGTGTGTGCAGGGCACCCGCTCTTCAGAAGGGCCAGGAGTGTTCTGCGCAAGACCAACAATAAGCAGATGGTAAGCCGGTGGACTTCTGCCCTCCCAAGTTCCAGGAGGAGCTGCCCCTCGTCCTCAGCTAAGTGGCCCTATCGCAGCATAGTTCTCTGTGACCAGGACTCGCTTGTCTCTCACAGCCCCTCCCCAGCTTATGAACACGCCCAAGTTTCCTAAGGCTTAAATGTAAAATGACAACACTGCCCTGTGCCCCCCTTAGCCATAATCCCACATTCTCCCCCCTGCTCCGGGTGGTCCTGGCCAACCCCATCTCCTGGGTTAACCCTCTACAAGTCCTGCCACTGGCCCCAGCCCCACCTCTGCCCTGACACAGCCCTCTCGTCAGCTTCCTCCCGGCTGTGATCCCACCCAGCATATGTCCTCTTCATCTTAACTGAGGACATGCCCATGACAGCTGAAGTTGCAGTGATAGGTGAGGGGCTGGCTAAGAAAGCAAGGCACTTCACAGTGATGACAGAAAACTCCAGAGATGAGCAGAGCCCAGCCAAGGGAAGGGCTTCATCCTGCCAGAGGTCCCAGGGCAGTCATGGAGACTGGAGGTGAGGCCAAGAAATACGCTGGGAGCCGGGAAAGACCAGGACTGGCCTCTCTCTGAGGACCCCCCACTCCCAGGAACAGGGCATCCAGACAGGGGTGCAGACAAGGGGGGCACACCACCTCAGTGCAGCTGGGGACAGGACAGAGCCCGGGTGAAGGGAAGAAAAGGGGCAAGAAAGAGACGGACTCGGGCTGGTCACACTCTGTGAAAGCAGGGGCACACAGCGGAGGGGGGCTGCTGCTCAGGCCCAAGAAAAAGGCCCTGGAGCGGCTGCCACCAAAGACACCGTGTGACCCTGGGGTGAGAGCCCCCTCCCTGACAAGGCACTACCGAGCTCCCTCTTGCAGAGGCTGTGAGCAGCTGTACTGGGCAGCCGGGTGCCCGCATCTACGCGAACAGCCATCTCAGCAGCACTGTCTGCAGGTGGACACGTCAGTACCGTCCAACGTGGGAGAAACCCCTTGACACCAGCTTGGTGAAGAAAGCCAAGCACGATGTCCGAGCACTATGTGAATGGAATGGATGCCAACTCGGCCTCAGTGTGCAGCAGGTGGACGGAGCTCCGGGCAGCACCTGAGTCAGACCCACTCACTGCGCTCAGCCATGCACGCTGTTCTGAGTTCCGAGCACCAGCGGCTGGCACCAACACATGTCTGCTGAGCGTGTTACACACACCGATCACTCAGCACCGGCCACTGTGGACATCTTGTCTGTTCCTGAAAAAAGCCCACGTGGATCGTATACATCTGTAGGTCTACTAACAGTTCACATGAGACCTGCCGTCGTTTTCTGAGGAAAACCTTCCGTTTTAGGGCCTTTTTCTCAGTATTAAATTTTCCAGGGCCGGCCCCGTGGCTTAGCGGTTAAGTGCGCACTCTCCGCTACTGGCGGCGCGGGTTCGGATCCCGGGCGCACACCGACACACCGCTTGTCTGGCCATGCTGAGGCTGCGTCCCACATACAGCAACTAGAAGGATGTGCAACTATGACATACAAGTATCTACTGGGGCTTTGGGGAGAAAAAGGGGAAAAAAAAAAATTTTCCAGCCATCCTGTGGGGTGGCGAGTCTTTGATGGCAAAGGTGACGGTCACGCTTCCTCTGCACCAGCCCTTGTTTGTGAATGCACACTTCCCTTTCTTTTCAGGCCTCTGCAAGCAGGCTTGTTTGCATTTAAAGTCTAAATTTGATAATAAATTATTATTTCAGATTTTCTTAATTTGGATGCTCTTCCCACGTGGGAAACCAAGCAGTCCTTTGGAAGTCCCTCCTCCCTGGAGCCGAACTGAGTGCCTCCACTGGGCTGTCACTGAGAGAGGCATGGCTGGCTTAGGAGGCATTTTTTCTTTGAAGAGTGAGAGAATTTGGGGGAAAGAATGGAAAATGAATGTAAATTTGTATGATTCTATTTAATCAAAATTCCTGCTAAGTCAGGAAGAACAGCTGTGACAAAGCAGTTGGAATGTTGATTCCCACTTGATTTGGACTCACATTATTTCTGTCTTCTTAAAATACTTCGCTTTCTGGTTCTTGGTCTTGGAAAGACACTGCAAGGTGCATTATATACACATTTTTAGCTTCTTTTGTTTTCTTTTCTCATAGATGAGGATGTTTGGTGGAGGATCTTTGCTTTTTCCCTCAGATAAACAAAAGGGAGAGGTGGAGTTCCTGGGGCTGAGTTCTGCGGGTTCTGCTCACAGCCCGTCAGTCACACTGTGCGGGACACCCTGCCCCTCAGTGCAGTGGGACAAACTGGGTCATCTGGGCCAGTACACCACTGATGGGCTATGTAATTGGAAAACCTAGGTACCCGTGAAAAAAATGCATTCCCTGAAAAATGTGTTGTCGAAATCTGTATCTTTTTAAAAAAACAAAAATTTGGATAGGCACTACTTCTGTTCTAGCATTTGGTCTGAATTTTGTTTTGTTTTATGGCTGTAAGTATTGTATTTTTAAAACCCTACCTCCATTAACAATTGGAAAAGGCCCCACTCAGGAACATCTTTCTTCAAGGAAAGCCTCTTGTTGCTGGAAAGTGAACATGGTAACAAGCCTTTTTAAATAAAAATATACAACTTATATCTGAGGAAAACAAAAATGTCCTAAAAACACAGCTGCTTGGGTTTTTTTTTGCTTTTTTTTATTGTGTTAAAATACACATAATGTAAAGTTTACTATCTTAACCATTTTTAAGTATACAGTTCAGTGATATTAAATACATTCACATTGTTGTGCAACCATTACTATGATTCAACCACATGAGCTCTTTTCATCTTGTGAAACTGAGACTCTGTCCCCATTAAACACTGACTCTCCATCTCTCTCCCCCAGCCCCTGGCCACCACCATTCTACTTTCTGTCCCTAGATTTTGATGACTCTAAGTGTCTCATATACAGTCATGTGCCGCATAACGACATTTTGGTCATCGATGGACCATATATAGGACGGTGGTCTCATAAGATTAGTACCATATGCCCTTGATGTATAGTAGGCTGTACCATCTAGGTTTGTGTTAAGTACTATAGGGGAGGGAGAAATTTTCCTCTGCCCTTCTAGGTTCTTCTGGCTGGTCTAAGAATTAAATTGACATGAGACAGATTAACAGGAGAAAAACAAACACAAGTTTAATCACATGTATACACGGGAGAAACCCAGGAAAACCGAGTAACTCACCAAAATGGCAAAAGCCCTCACCTTAAATACCATCCTCAGCTAAAGACAAAAAAAAGATGTTAGGGGGGCTGGCCCTGTGGTGTGGTGGTGAAGTTCAGCGCACTCCATTTCAGCAGCCTGGGTTCACAGGTTTGGTTCCCGGGCGCAGACCTGCACCACTCATCAGCCATGCTGAGGCAGCAACCCACATACAAAGTAGAGGAAGACTGGCAGCAGATGTTAGCTCAGAGCAAATCTTCCTCACCAAAAAAAAAAAAAAAGATGTTGGAGGTAGGGAGAGTCAGGGACTTCAAAGGGAAGGAAGGCAATTCCCAGGTAGGTGAAAAGGAACAAATATTTGGAAAACAAGTGTTTGGCCACACAGAAACAGAAGAACTCAGAGAGGAGCCCAGCACACAGGCTTGTCTAGATTCCTCCCTGTCTACCACTTATTTCATATTATGCTAAGGTGAGAGCTCACTTCCTGAGACAAGTTTTTTACTCGAATTCTTTTAGGCCGTTAAGGGGGACGTAACAAGAAAAACTTTGAGTCTTTTGTTTCTTAAAAATAATCAGCCTAAAATAATCCTCATGTTAAAGAGACACAATTTAGGGTGGCAAATTTGGTCCCCTTCAGTACACTCTATGATGTTTGCACAATGACAAAATTGCCTAAGACACATTTCTCAGAATGCATCCCTGTCGTTAAACAATGCATGACTATAAGTGAAATCATACAGTATCTGTCTTTTTGTGACTGGCTTATTTCACTTGGCTTAATGTCCTCAAGGTTCATCCATTTTGTAGCATATTGCAGAATTTCCTTCCTTTTAAAGGCTGATTAATATTCTGCTGTTTGCATATACCACATTTTGTTTATCCATTCATCCATTGATGAACGCTTGGGTTGCTTCCATGTTTTGGCTATTGTGAATAACGCTGCTATGAACATGGATGTGCAAATATCTCTTTGAGACCCTGCTTTAAGGGGTATTTTTTGGGTATATACACAGAAGTGGAATTGTGGTAATATGGTAATTCTATTTTTAATTTTTTGAGGAATCTCCATACTGCTGTGCCACTTTATGTTCTAACCAACAGTGCACAAGGGGTCCAATTTCTCCACATCCTCGCCAACACCTGTTTCAGGTTTTTTTATTTTAGCCATCCTAATGGGTGTGAGGTGGTATCTCATTGTAGTTTTGATTTGCATTTCTCTAATGATTAGTGATATTGAGCATCTTTTCATGTGTTCACTGACCATTTGTATATCTTCTTTGGAGAAATGTCTATTCAAGTCCTTTGTCCATTTTAGAATTGGGCTGTTTGGTTTTTCGTTGCTAAGTTTTAGTTGTTCTCTATATATTCTGGATATTAATCTCTCATCAGATATATGATTTGCAAATATTTTCTACCATTCTGTGTGTTGCATTTTTACTCTGTGGATAATATCTTTGATCTACAAATTTTTAAAAATTTTCATGAAGTCCAATTTGTGTATTTTTTCTTTTGTTGCCTATGCCTTTGGTGTCATATCCAAGAAATCATTGCCAAGTCCAATGTCACGGAGATTTTCTTCTACGTTTTATTCTAAAAGTTTTAGTTTAGGGCTTACATTTAGGTCTTTGATCCATTTTCAGTTCATTTTTTTATGTGGTGTGAGGTAAGGCTCCAACTTCATTCTTTTGCATGTGAATATCCAGTTTTCCCAGTACCATTTGTTGTAAAGATTGTCTTTTCCCCATTGAATGATCTTGGCACCCTTGTCGAAAATCATTTGACCATATATGTGAGGGCTTATTTCTGGGCTCTCTGTTCTATTCCATTGGTCTATATGTCTGTCTCTATGCCAGGACCACACTGGTTTGATTACTGTAGCTTTGTAGTAAGTTTCGAAAATCAGGATGTGAGTTCTCCAGCTTTGTTCTTTTTCAGGAATGTTTTGGTTATTCAGGATCCCTTGAGATTCCATGTAAATTTTAGGATGGTTTTCCTATTTCTGCAAAAAACATCACCCCGAAGGGCAGCCTGCCCCCTCCCGCGGCCCACAGCCCCGCCCGCCTCACAGTGGGCATACCTTCCCGTGCTGCTGCAGGTACTCCTCCCAAGCACTGAGCGCCTCCTCTGGCTGCGACTCTCCAAGTGCGCAAAGGGCACTGCACACCTGCTCCTGCACCAGCGGGTCCTTGTCGGTGACGGCGTCCAGCAGGATGGTGGACAGCTCTGCAGCAACAAAGCCCGGCGTGCGTGCTCAGCAGGCGCCGACCCCACCCTGGCCAGCACCCTCAGAGATGGCTCGGACCCAGAGCTGGAGAAGACGCCAGCCCGGAGCTACTCTTGCACATGGGCACCCCCCACCTCACTCGCCAGGGTCTCTGTTGGGACACACTAGCCACCTGAGCACTCTGGCCACCTCTCCCCTGACCTTGTGTCCCAGGGCATTCATGCTTCATGTCTCCCGCCCCGCTGAACAGTGGCTCCCTAAGAGGCAGAGGTTGCAGGCACACCGCCGAGTAGAAAACTGCCCCCAGGTGGCCCTCTGGCCCATGCTCTGCCCTGCCCTTGCAGAGCAGCACCCCAGTCACACCACCTGCTCCTGCAGACTTCTCCTCGTCCCCTGCCCCCACCCACCAACGCCCCACACCTGGAGCCAGGTGTCTCCTGCTCAGCACCCCCGACAGGACCCCATCATCCTCAGTGTCCTGCAAGGTCAAGACACGGCACCTGCAAGCAGTGCTTACAGATCCTCACCCTGGGGACGAAGCTCTGTGGGGCAAGGACGAGTCTCCCTCTCAGCAGACTGCTGGCCCTGGCTGCAAGGGCAGAATGGCCAGCCAGCATGGACGCTGGACTCAGGCTTGTGTAGAAAGGGGTGAAGACACAGGGACCCCTCCCACATGAAGCATGAAGCCCCTGCACCCAGCAAACACCGGCCCCACACCAGACTGTGCCTGTGGCCAAATCCGCCCCCTCTGCTTCAGTATCTGCAGACACAACTACTTCGTTTTCTTTTTTTAAATGAAATCTTAGAGAAAGCGTGTTCACTTGTATGAAGGAAGGTTCCTTCCTTCAAACCACACTCACTCAATGCCATGTGCTCATCTGCGTCCCAAACTCAAAAGCTAGCAGGTGTGATGTTGAGGCCTGCCCGAGAGCCCAGCAGACACCCCACCCTTGGGGGCCCCACCCACCCTGCACACTCACTCTTCACATAGGACTCGGTCATTGCTGTGGTCTCAACTTTCTCTCGCCCACTGTGAACGTGGACAGCTTCTTCTCAAACCTGGAGTAACCAAAAACGCAACATTTAATTCATAAGCTTCCTCAGTTTACTGGCAGTTACTACGCTTGTATAAAACACGCAATTTAAACAAATTTGTTCTGGGGGAATTGTTTCTGCCACATTTTGGCTGAGTCACTCGCCAAAAGGCACCATTCCCATAACAGTTACCAGCTCTCCTCCGCCCCAGCACCTGGCAGCCCTGCCGGCGTGGTGCCAGCCCACCCGGTTGGCCCACGGTGGCCTGGGCAAGTGTGGTTACTGCCTCCACCTACAACATCTTCCTTCACTCTGTGAAGAAGAGAGGGTGTACGTAAGGTCTGTGTTGCCGACGATCTGTGCACAGCAGAGAAACCTCTCCCTGAGGGCCAAAAACAACGGCCTTGACCGCTGCAGACCAGGGCTCCCCAGGCCTGCGAATCCTAGCGCCATATTAAGTGAGCCTCCTAGCGGCAGAGAGAGACTGGACAGGCAGCACAGGCATCCCATGGGCTCGGTGGTGCGTGAACCAACCAACCACACAGCCCAAGGGATTCGAGAGTCGCAACTTCCAAATATCACATGTCTCGAAGCACCACTTACGACAGCTGGACCCAAAGAATAAAGTTCATCAAATATGCAAGTGCCTCCACCTCTCCACCATGTGGTCACACGTTCAGACCTATGTCATACTTTCCAAGGACCTGTAAGGTCAGAGGGGCCGCAGGCCTCAGCGGGGCAGCTGACTGCTTTCTAACACTCGTGTCCTCTATTCACTGGCGATCCCACCGCCTCTTCCTTCCCTTGATCACCTCCCATCCATAAAAAGATGGAGATAACAAAGGAGAGATGCCACGATCTGCCCCCAACCAGGCAGGACATACTCACTTCACTGTGCTCACACGGGGAGGAGGCAAAGTGAGAAACCATGTAACACTTGGGAGGTGGTGGAATTAAAAATAAGTGAGAATTCTAGTTCAAGAAGGCAGACTGCTCTCAAGCATTCACCCATCCCACCGAAACCTCAATGAAATGACAGAAAAGATGCATGTCTTAAAAGAATAAATCCACAAGAAAAGATAAAACTAGCAGACCAGAAATTTCTAGGAATCCCAGGCAGATAGAAAGCAGATAGAGAAGACTCTGGTCTGAAAATGGTGGCATCAGCGAAGTGTTTCTCCTTTCTTCCTGGAAAGCATCTAAAGGTAACAAGGAAAACAAGAAATCAAAACACATATTCCATTTGTGGCAGAGCAAGGAGAAGGCAAAAAATCCCAAACCCCAAAAGGATGAAGAGCTGTCAGGAGGGGCATGAGGTGCGCAGGCAGCAGGTTCCAGAAAGAGCCCACAGCACACCCTTTACAAAGGCAGGGGACACCCTCACGTGGGACCCAAATCCTGAGTTCCCTTAGCACCCTGTCCCTGGGGCAGAGGCTTTGCCCTGTGAAAAGCCATAGCTGCCTATCTCCACTGCCTTGGAAAAAACAAGGGCTAACCCAGCTCAAACTCCACGAAGTTTGGAATGCCCATCATACAAGTGCACATGGCTATGCTCACCCAACTCCAACAGGAGCAAATAAAAATAAATAAGCATAAGAGATGTCAGCTCCAGCCCAGATGGGAGTAAGAGACCAATCTGCCCTCCTGACCAAAACAACTACACAACTGGACAAAACACATGGAATTGTAGTGCTCAGGGTGAGGGACATCAGGAGACAAAGGCCGGGGACCCTGAGACCACTCCAGCTCACTGCCTGGAGGGCGTACCCAGGCTGAGGGGCACTCAGGAGGGCCCAGCAATACACCTGAGCTGAGGAGACGGACTGGGCGAGTCTCAGGAGACCTAGGTCCTGCTGGAGTTTGCAGGACGAGAGAAAACTCCAGAGACCTGCAGAGGGTCCCCTGGTCACTCAGCTGATTTGCTGGGCAGCAGAATAATGTCCCCAAAGATGCTCATGCCTTCATCCCCAGAACCTGTGAATATGTTACTTACATAGCAAAAGGGATTTAGCAGATGAGATTAAGGGTACAGAGCTTGAGGTGGGGGGATTACTCTGGATTATATGAGTGAGACCAGCCTAATCACGTGAGTCCTTAAAAACAGAGAACCTTTCCCACCTAGGTCTGAGAGATGAGAGAAAGAAGAAGGAGGATAAATTCAAAGAGTGGGAAGGACTCAACCCACCATGGCTGGCTTTAAAGACGGAGGAAGGAGGTTCTGAGCCAAGAAATGTGGGTGGCCTATAGAAGCTGGGAATGTACCTCAACTTATAGCCATTAAGAAAACAGGGACTTGAATCCTACAGCCACAAAGAACCAAATTCTGCCAACAACCTGAAAGAGCAGGAAACAAATCCTCCCCATAGTCCCCAGAAAGGAACACAGCCTTGCCGACCCCTAGATTTTAGCCCAAGCAGATCCATGTTAGATTTCTGACCTCAAGAACTTTAAGATAATAAGTGTGTGGTTTAAGCCACTAAGTTTGTGGTAATTTGTTACTGCAGCAATAGAAAACTAATATAAGTGCCATGTTTGAGAAGAAACCACCAAAGGACAGGGGAAGAGCCATCCAAAAGGATTAGCAGAAACAATGTCTAGAGCTCACAGTAAGCTAAGAATGGGCCAGCTCCCAGAAGCTAGAGGGGAAAACATCAAAACTCACAGGGCACTGGGAAGAACACCCAAAAGGGTTTTGCCTCAGTAAAGAAGTAAAATTAGCCCTAAACTAAATTCTATTCTGGTCTCACCTAATAAAGCTAAAAGCATGACGTGAAAGGATCAAACTGTTCCCAAGTAACTTAGCCACATCCCAGAACAAAGCTGAATAATAATAATAGAAATACAAAAATATCCAGCACCAACAAGGTAAAATAACAATGTCTGGCATCCAATAAAAAATTACCAGACATACAAAGAAGCAAGAAAATACAACCCATAATGAGGATGAATCAACCAATACAAACTGACCCAGAAATGACCCAGAGGAAAGAATCAGTAGAAAGGACATTAAACAGTTATCATCACTGTATTTCATATATTCAAGAAACCACAGGAAAGACTGACATGTTAACATAAAGAGGTTAAAGTAAAAGGATGGGAAAAGAAAAACAAGGCTGACACTAGTCATAAAAAAGCTGGAATGACTATATTAATATTAGGCAAAGTAGATTTCAGAGACATAACAATCCTAAATAAACATTTATGCACTTAGTAACAGAGCTTCAAAATACACAAAGCCAAAACTAACAAAAATACAAGGAGAAATAGACAAATCCAAATTATAATAGGGATTTCAATAACACCTCTCTCTCCGTAATTGGTAGAACAAGTGCACAGAAAATCAGTAAGAGCACAGAAGACCTGAACAATACTGTCAACCGACTTGACCTAAGCAGTATTTATAGAATACTACATTCATTAACAATAGAACATACATTCTTTCCATGGAATGGAAATGGAACATTTACCAAGACTGACCATACTCTAGGCCATAAAACAAGTCTCAATAAATTTAAAAGAATTCAACTCATACAAAGTATCTTCTCTGACCACAATGGAATTAAATTAGAAATCAATAAGAGAAAGCTATCTGAGAAATCCCCAAGTATTTAAAAGCTACTTACTATGCTTCAAAATAACACGAGTCAAAAAAGAAATCAAAAGTGAAATTAGAATGCATTTTGAAGTGAATGAAAATGAAAAGACATATCTAAATTTGTGGGAAATTTATGTCACTAAATGTCTGTATTAGAAAAGAAGAATGACATTGTCTTCCATCTTAAGAAACTAGACACTTGAAGCAAAAGAAAGGAAAGAATAAATATCAGTATATAAATCAAAGAAAAAGAAAACAGAGAAAAAAAATCAATGATACCAAAGGCTAGTTATTTGAGAAGATCAATAAATTTGATAACCTCTAGCCTGACTGATCAGGAAACAGAGAGAAGACACAAATGACCAACATCAAGAAGGAGAGGTGACATCACTTCAGATTCTACAGCTATTAGAAGGATGTTAAGAATATATTCTGGGGCCAGCCCCAGCGGCCTAGTGGGTAAGTTTGGTGCACTCCACCTCAGCGGCCCGGGATTCAGTTCCCAGGCATGGACCTACACCACTCATCAGCGGACATCCTGTGGCAGCGGCTCACTACAAAAAGAGGAAAATTGGCAACAGATGTTAGCTTGGGGCAAATTTTCCTCAGCAAAAAAAAAAAAAAAAAAAAAGACTATATTCTGAATAACTTTATGTCAGTAAATTGTACAACTTAAAAGAAATAGACAAATCAATTATACCTCAATAAAAAGTAATAAAAATTTTAAAATAAAAGAAACAGACAAATTCCTTGAAAGACATAAACTACCAAAGCTCACTGAAGAAGAAACAGATAACCTAAATAGCCCTATATCTAATATAGAAATTGAACTTGTAGTTGAAAACTTTCCCACAGAGAAAACTCTAGGTCTAGACAGCTTCCCTGGGGAAATGTATCAAACATTTAAGGAAGAAATAATATCAGGGGCCAGCCCCATGGCGTAGTGGTTAAGTGCACGCACTCCGCTGCTGGCAGCCCGGGGTTTGGATCCCGGGCACGCACTGACACACCCCTTGTTCAGGCCATGCTGTGGCAGTGTCCCATATAAAGTAGAGGCAGATGGGCATGGATGTTAGCCCAGGGCCAGTCTTCCTCAGCAAAAAAAAGGAGGAATGGCAGATGTTAGCTCAGGGCCAATCTTCCTCACAAAAAAAATAAATAAAGGGAACTTCCTCAACCAGATAAAGAGCACCTAAGGGAAACCTATAGGAGCAGTATCCTCAATGGTGAAAGACTAAATGCTGCCCCTGTCAGATGGGGAACAAGGCAAGGATGTCTGCTCTCACCACTTCTATTCACAATCATACTGGAGGGTCTAGCCAGTGCAGTAAGGCAAGAAAAAATAATAAAAGGCATTCAAATTGAAAAAGAAGTAAAACTTTTTATTCACAGGTGATGTAATTATTTATGTAGAAAATCCTACAGAATCTACAACTGACACTAGAATTAATAAGTCAGCTAGCAAGATCACAGGGTATAAAGTCAATATAAAAAAATCAACTGTACTTCTATATACTAACAATAAACAATCAAAAATTCAAAAAGTCATACCATTTGCCAGTGAGTAAAAAAAACAAAGTGAAATATTTAAGGAGAATTTGACAAAAGATGTGTTAGACAATACACTAAAACTATCACACATTGCTGAGAGATATTAAAGAAAACTTAAATAAATGGAGAGATACACTGTGTAAATATCATTTCTAAAAAATATCAATTGGGCCGGCCCCGTGGCTTAGCGGTTAAGTGCGCGCGCTCCGCTGCTGGCGGCCCGGGTTCAGATCCCGGGCGCACACCGACGCACTGCTTCTCCGGCCATGCTGAGGCCGCATCCCACATACAGCAACTAGAAGGATGTGCAGCTATGACATACAACTATCTACTGGGGCTTTGGGGGGAAAATAAATAAATAAAATCTTTGGAAAAAAAAAATCAATTCTTCCCAGATGGATCTACAGATTGAATGCATTCCCAATCAAAATCTCAGCAGGCCTTTTGTAAAAACTGACAGACTTGGGGCCGGCCCCATGGCCTAGTGGTTAAGTTTGGTGCTCTCCACTTTGGCAGCCTGGGTTCAGTTCCCAGGCATGGACCTACACCACTTGGTGGTGGCCATGCTGTGGCAGCAACCCACATACAAAATAGAGGAAGACTGGCACAGATGTTAGGTCAGGGTCAATCTTCCCCAGCAAAAAAAAAAAAAAAAAAAACCTGACAGACTGATTCTAAAAGTCATATGGAAATGCAAAGGACCTAGAATAGCCAAAACAACTCTGAAAAAAAAACAACAAAATTGGAAGACTTACACTACCTGACTTCACAAGACTCTATGGCCAGCTGATTTTCAACAAAGGTACAAAGGCAATTCAGTGGAGAAGGGATAGTCTTTTCCCCAAACAGTACTGAACAACCGGACATCCACGTGCAATAAAATGAGCTTCAGTCCATACCTCACACCACACAAAAACTCAAAATGCTTCACAGACCTAAATGTAAAACTTAAAACTGTAAAGCTTCTGGAAAAAAACATAGAAGAACATCTCCATGACTGACAGAAAAAGCAAAATCTATAAAAGAAAAACTTGATAAACTGAAATTCATCAAAGAACTTCTGCTCTTTGAATACACTGCTAAGGAAATGAAAATAAAACAAGTTTACGCCACTCAGGCGCACCCCTCAGTGACAGACACACTGCAATAAACGTCAGCGTGCCCCCCGCCCCCGTCGCTCTCCTCATCCCACTTCTGCCTTCATACCAGGCAGTAAGTGCCCTGCTCCCACTGAGATCCGATCCCTCACGGCAGCCTCACCTGACGGCCCTGCACTGGCCGCTTCCCCTTCCAAGCCTCCTCCATGCTTAGAGTGCTGACCTCTGTCAAACACAGGTCATCTCACGCACGCCACACCGTTGCTGACCAGTCTTCACTGCGGCCCAGAGAATCAAACTAACACCTGCAACACAGGCTGGCGCAGCCTAGACCCAACCCCCTCTCTGCTTCTTTCTCACCCCTCTGACATTCTAGCGTCGTGGCCTCCTGAAAACCCCCGGCCACGGCTTTGACTCTCAGCACCTTGGATTCTGCTTGCCCTCTGCAAGTACGCCCTGCCCTGCCCTCTCTACCAGGGGCAGTCCTGCTCATTCCTCAAGGCCCATTCCTGTTTCCTTGCCCAGGACACTCCCAAAACCCCAGCAAGTGATAAGTATTCCCGCGGCCCTCTGCTCATACAGTGAACAAAGGCTCAGTACAAAATATTAACAGTTGTATGTTCCAGTCTACCTCCTCCAGGGCACTGTGAGCAGGGAGAAAAGTTTTGGTTTATATCCTTAGTGTGCACAGAGTTTTTTAAAAAACTGTTCATTGAAGGAATAGAATCAAAATCCTCTCATAAGAGTCAATATTGTAAAACTGTCAATCTTCTTTAATCTATAAATATGTGAATCAGGATATTGGAGGGTACCTGACTAAACAGTTCCAAAATTCATATGGAAGGATCAACATACAAGAGTAGTCAATTAAATTTTGAAAAGTATATGAAAACGGGGATTTGTCTTATAATTATGTTCAGAACGTATAAAAAGGCTCCAGTAATTAATACTATGCTATTGTTAAAAGAATAGGTGCACAGGGCCGGCCCTGTGGCTTGGTGGTTAAGTGCGCGCGCTGCGATGCTGGTGGCCCGGGTTCGGATCCCGGGTGCGCATCGAGGCACCACTTCTCCGTTCATCCTGAGGCCGAGTCCCGCATACAGCAACTAGAAGGATGTGCAGCTACGACATACAACTATCCACTGGGGCTTTGGGGGGAAAAAATAAAATAAATAAAATCTTTAAAAAAAAAAAAAAAAAAGAATAGGTGCACAAATCAACAGAACCATATAGAAAGTCCAGAAATAAATGCCGATAAGGAACAAAAGGTGTTTTACAAAAAGGCAGGGTTTTAAATCGTAAAGACAGATCAGCCAATAAATAATGTTGAAACAGCTAGTTAGGCATTTAGGGAAAAAAATTAATCTTCCCTACATCTTTCTTTACCCCAAAATAAATTCTAGATGGATACAGAGTTAAATGTAAAAGTCCTAGGGGAAAATACAGGTAAATATTTTAGTCTTGGAGTAGGAAAAGACCTTCTAAGCCAGATACAAAAACCCACACACTAACAAACACTGCTCTGTTTGACATATAAAAATTTTTAATTTCTGAAAGTCAAAAACATATAAAAATTTTGAAAGCCATATTCATAAACATACACCTAAGCCCACAACCCTACACGCTCACACACCTCAGTCAGTCGCCAGTGGGGCATAAAGTAAATAAAAGACAAAGTGGGACAAATCATTCACACGAGTATGAGGAGAAGCTAACTCATCTAATATTAACACGCCTGGCGCCCGCCACCTACATCAACAGGACAAATAGGGAAACAGGCAAAGGGGCGGACAGCCAACAGACAGGGGACAGCCTGGCCTCTCCATCGAGGCGGGCAGTGTGCAGATGGTTAGTTCAGGATTCCGGCACTGGGTTCTTTTTGCGTCACAAGGGAAAGGCTCAGATGGAGGCCTGGCACAGGGCTGTGCTCCGCTGGCACCGGCTGTCGTTGGTGCTGTGGCCATTGCAAGGTGAGGACAGCCATCAGAGCCTGTGGAGCAGCCACTACAAGCCTGAATGGTCACACTGTGTGATGGGATCACCCACCTTTCGACATCTCTCTACAGACGCCCTCACACGAGTGTACAGAGATCTTTAAAAAAACCACAAATGCCAATCAGGGGTCTGGTTAGATTTTTAAAAAAACAAGCAACGGGAGAAGGTGGTAGGCAGGTAAGCATAAACTGCCGTGCAGAGAGCTGAGCTTGACCGCCCAGTGGAAGGGCCAAGTGTGCACAGCCGAGCAAGGGTTTGGTGAGGCCTCGTCCGCTGCCCCCGCCCCAGGCCAGGAGGTCTGTGTGCTGACCCTCAACACAGAGGGCGATGGCAGCAGACCCTGCTCTCCATGGAGGAGACAGACAGACATGTGAGCACATTGCTGATGGCAAACTGAGGTGAATGCTCCCGTCCCTAGGGGAAGGGTCTGGAAGGCCCCCCTACGTCCTATAGGAAGCGTCTGCTGAGTACTGACTGCCCTTCTGGCACCTCAGAGGCACCATCTCCTTTAATCCACATGGCAGAGCAGGCCTGAGAGTGACACACTGCTAGTTTGCAGCTAGTTAGCGGTGGGCAGGACTCAACCAGGACTGGCTCCCACTGGTTCCACTCCACGCCCACGCTGTGATGCACACTAGGACAGGTCACAGAGGCAAGGTGGACGGGGTCTTCCCTCCCTGCGTTGTACACACTGTAGGTGAGTGAAGCAGCAGCTGCCTCCTTGTCAGTCTGTACTCAGCATTCATTCAACCACATTTAGTAAATGCCCACCAGGCGCCGTCCCAGCCCACAGAGCCCCTAGCTTGAAGGATGCCCATGTGTATTACAGCTGCCACATGACATAGCACAGGCTAAGACAGGTGCTGGGTCAACTGCACTGGGCCTGAAGAGGGTCAGAAGGGGGCATGGAAGGCCAAGGAGGCCACATGAACCATAGCCCAGAAGCAGCCATGAGCCTGTCTGGAGGGTTAGGTGTGCACGGGGAGACCAGGCAGGCAGGATGCCACATGGGGTCACGAGAATGCCCCACCCATGCAGCAGGCCCACAGGACTTTCCTTCCCAGCACAGGAGCCAGAGAAAGAATCAACTTCCAGAGTCACCAACAAGAACCTGGGCTGAAAACCCAGGAAATACAGTTCCACAGCTCCTTGTTCATAATCCCTTGAGAACACTATTTCTCAACATAAGCCATGCCAAGCTGTGTCACTGGGTTTGCAGGCAAACCCACAAAACCGGGTGGCACTCCAGCTCAGTGAAGAAAGCACATTTCTCAGGACATCCAGCAGCCAGCATTCCCTGAGCACTGACCAGGAGTGCACGAGAGCCACAGAAGCTTTCCGTGGCCTCTACCTGGAGGAGATCAAATAGCTCAGCTCAGTGAGGGGGCTCATGAGATCTGGGGCCACTGATCACAGACAAGCAGCACCCCGACTGCTCACCTGGGCCTCAGTGGACCCTGCATCTGAAAACTAAGTGCAGACACCTGCTTCTAGGCACATGGGACAGCTGTGAACATGAGCAAGCACATGTCGCACAGGTTCCACCTCTGATCCACTGGTGTCCCTCAGCAGGCAGCAAACAGCCCTGGGGGAGTGAGAAACAGCGAGATGCAGGTCTGAACAAGCCATGGCTGCATGGACATTGGTTTCAAGATGACCAAGACAGCTCAACTTCAGGTCATTCCACTCTGACACGAAAAAGAGATCAGAGACACCTGACATTGAGCCATGACAGCCCGAAGCCTGGGAATGAAGATACTGTGACAGTAGGATCCCCAGGCCCTGTCTCAACCATGTCACAATCATGCCACTGCTGAAGTGTCCCACGACTGACGATTCCCACAGGGGTCTCCTAGGGCCCAGTGCCCACTGGGCATCTCCATCTGGACCTCTCATCGCCACTCAAACCTGACAGCTCTAACAACTCAACTTCACCCTTGACCTCTCCCGGGTCCCCACCTCACCTGCCTGTTTTTCTGTGTCATCACGCACTCAGCCATCTGGGTCAAAAGTCAGCACCATGCCCTCCTGTTCCTCCATCTCCCTCCTCACATCCTACGGGGACTCGCTGACCATCTTCTTCTCCACCTCTACCACCATCCCCTTCCAAAGTGGTCCCTGCCTCCAGGACTGTCCCCTCAAAGCCAGCCTCCACCCCAAGCCCCCTTGTCCCCCTACCAGACAGCTGCTCCAGCTTACATCCCCAAGGCCACTTGTCTTGCTCCCACACCAGTCCCCTCTGCCCCCCTCCACCCGCTTTGTGCTTGCCGCCCTGCACTTGAGCTTATGGTCGGTCCTGCCCGCATCCTGGCTGGGCCAGCAAAGGGGAACCTCTGTAAGTGTGCACATCGTAACGGCCTGCCTGCGCCCACGGAGCCCTCTCCTCCGGCCCTAACGCTGCACTGCAGCTGTGTTGGCGCTGCAGGAAAATCAGAACCCAAAATCCGGGCCTAGGAGCCCAGGGACGGGGGCCAGCCCGGGCCCAGCACCACCTAGCTCTCACCTTGCCTGGGAGCAGGACTTCCTACGGCCTTCCAGCTGTACGACCTATACTCTATGAGCAGTAATCCTCGTGACTTCGGACAAATTACCTCCCTGCTCTGGATCGCCAGAGGGGAAACGGAAGGAACACAGCGGCCCCGCGCTCTGGGACTCGGGGATTTGCAGAGGAGTGCCGGCGCCCGCCGGGGGAGAGGGGCGCGGACCACACGCCCCAGAGGGATAGGCTCTAGGACGCGGGCCTCCCGATCTCCGGGGCGGTCACACTGGGGTCGCGCACCCCGCGCCGGCGTGCGGAAGCGGTGAGCGGCCGGGCTGCGGGCTTCCCTGCCGGCTGTGACGCGGCTCCCCGGCTCCGCGGGGTGGGCGCACCTGGGCCGGGTAGGGGCGCGCTCGGCCCGCGACGCCCGGCATCCCCCCGCGACGCCCGGCATCCCCCCGCGCCCGCCGGTGACCTCGCGGAGGCGCCCCTGACTCGGCTTCCCGCGTGGCCAGGCCGAGGGGGCGGCCTCAGGCTCTGCGGCCCGGCTTCCCCGAGCGAGGGGCGCCTCCCCGAGCGAGGGCCCCCGCCCCCGCCTGCCGTTTACCTGAAGAGCCACTGCCACCGCGGCCCGGCGCCGCCCTCCTGCCCAGCCGCGGACGGAGTGGGCGGGGCCCGCGATGGGCCCGCCCCCGATGCGCTCCGCCAACCGCGGCCCGGCGCGCGGCAGCTAGGCCCCGCCCCCACATGATCTCTGATCTCATTGGCCGGAGGCGCGTCCCTCTTGCTCGCTCTCTCTCTCCACCCCGCCCACTGAACCCCAGCGAGCCCGAGTGCGCAAACTCCGCCTCGAGCTCAGCCCAGCCCCGGCCGCCCCATGACCGCCGCACCCGACTGTTGGGCGCGCTCTCCCGCTTCCTCCGCGCGGGGCCCGCCCCCTCTCCCACTCTGTTGTGTCCTCACTGGACACGTACACCCCGACGATCCCCGCACACAGACACCGCCCCACACACCGGTCCCCTCGCAAACACATACCTGTCCAGGTACACGCGCGAGGTGGGCCCGACCTGGACACACACGGGCACTGTCATGCCCTCTCTCTCTCACATGTGAACACACACTGAACTTGCAACAAACACCCCAGAGCCCGGGCCACCGACCCCTCCCCTAACAGGTAAACACACATGCACACAGGAGGCCCACATTCAGTCTGCCAACAGGCCATGGGGATCAAGGAGAGCAGGTGTCGGGCAGCCCCCTGGCTTAGCAGTTAAGTGCGTGCGGTCTGTTACTGGAGGCCCAGGTTCGAATCCGGGCGCGCACCGACCACCGCTTCTCCGGCCATGCTGAGGCCACATCCCACATACAGCAACTAGAAGAATGTGCAACTGTGACATACAACTATCTACTAGGGCTTTGGGGAAAAACAAAAAGGAGGAGGATTGGCAATAGATGTTAGCTCAGAGCAGGTCTTCCTCAGCAAAAAGAGGAGGATTAGCATGGATGTTAGCTCAGGGCTGATCTTCCTCACAGAAAAAAAAAAAAAAAAGAAGAGCAGGTCTCTAAGAGGCAGGTAATAAAGCAAGTAAATGGTTCATAAGATGCACGAGGGCCGGCCCCCTGGCTTAGCAGTTGAGTGCGTGCCCTCCGCTACTGGCGACCCAGGTTCTGAACCGGGTGCACACCAACGCACCGCTTGTCCAGCCATGCTGAGGCAGCGTCCCACATACAGCAACTAGCAGGATGTGCAACTATGACATACAACTATCTAGTGGGGCTTTGGGGAGAAAAAGGGGGAAAAAAAAAAAAGGAGGAGGATTGGCATGGATGTTAGCTTAGGGCTGATCTTCCTCACACACACACTCACACACACACAAAACGAAAAAAGACAGACGAAGTGCTGTGAAGGGGCGGAGCTGGAGGACGGGAGGAGGTTCCATGGGGCTGAGAAAGGAAGAAACTGGGAGAGGAGCCAGTGTTCTGGTGAGAGACACTGGCACCTGCAAAGACTCCAAGGCTGAAGTCACCTGGACATGTTTACAGACCAAAAATGAAGGAGTAGTGTTCCAGAAGCTCAGGAAGTGAAAAGAGCAATTTGAGAAGGAAGTGGTCAGCAGCACTAATCCACCTCTTGACAAACGTCTGCGTCTTGCTGCAGGTTGCATCCGTGGAGAGCTGTGGGTGGGAGCTGAGGAGGCAAAGTGGGGGCCCCAAGGTAAACACTGGGGCAGGGTGGCAGCTGAACAGTGTGGAGTCAGGGGGCCCACAGAGAGAAGGGCTTTGGCCTGTTTCTGTTGTAGGGATGGAGCCCAAAAGAGAGGGACAGAACTCAGATGGCAGGGACAGCAAGATGGTCAGCAGATGGGGCCTGGCCCCTCAGGAAGAGCCCCACCCCCGTGACCAGGGGGTTAACCAGGGCATGTGGAAGTTGCCAGGGAGGGAGGCAGGAGGTGTTTTCCTAGCTCACATCTGATGGCTCACTCTCCCCTCCTAAGTTCCCCATGGTCAGCGCCTGGAATGCCCTCCTGGCCCTGCCCCCTCCCCAGCCTCAGCCAGACATCTTCACTCCCCAAACACACAAGCTGCCCTGGCACATGTCACAGCTGTCATTTAACTTTTATTAAATTGTTAATGCCAGTCTCCCATCTGCAACGGTAAGCTCTATGAGAGAAAGGTCCACGTCTGTGATTTGCTCCCAAGTGCTCAGCACCAAGTCCAGCATGTGATGGGTGCTCAACAAATCTCTGTGGCATAGATGGATGATCTAGGGTGCAGAAAAAGAGGAGGGTAAGAAAGATTTTGCAAAGGGAGGGTGAACAGAGCTGGTGACTGTTCTGGAGCCTACCTGTCATCTCTCCGCACAACACTCGCTGGCTACCAGTTGTGTTCTGGCACTACTGGGAGCCAGGAAGGTAAGAGGGGGCACAGGCTCCCAGGCTCCACGGCAGCAGCTCAGCAGCACAGCATCCCTTGGCTGGAGCTACACGGTTTTCCCTTTCACTGCTCCAGCTCTAGACATGGTGCCTCTCCAGCCCTTCTAACACCTGAGTAATAATCCTGCATTAAATTCCCTCTGCCCAGGGCCGGCCCCGTGGCTTAGCGGTTAAGTGCGCGCGCTCCGCTGCTGGCGGCCCAGGTTCGGATCCCAGGCGCGCACTGACGCACCGCTTCTCCGGCCATGCTGAGGCCACGTCCCACATACAGCAACTAGAAGGATGTGCAGCTATGACATACAACTATCTACTGGGGCTTTGGGGGAAAATAAATAAATAAAATTATTAAAAAAAAAAAAATTCCCTCTGCCTGAAGTACCTGGAGTGGTTTCTCTTTTCCCAAGGTCAGCAACAAACCAGTTAGTTTGTCCATATTTTCTATATTCCAGGCAACTTGCCAGACAAGCACTGTGGGTGAGCAAGGGAATATCAAACACAAGCCTTGCTCTCAAGCAGCTCATGGTCCAACAGGGATGAGAAAATGTGTCTTACCAGTTCAAGTCAGAGCAGTCCAAGGCCTTCATTGCAGCGGCACACCACATCCACCATGAATCCCAGTAGGGAACAAATCAAGTCCACAGACACTCACCAAGCCTCCAGCAAGACCCAGGCACTTGTGGGACACTCCCAGGATGGCAGCTCACAGTAGAGAGACCGCATATTTGGTCCTCAATTGCGCCATCCATAAAACGGGCATCACTTGGTTGTGCTCTGATTTGAGATCCTGGGTGTGAACTGCCTACCATGGGACCGGCCCATGGGGTGTGGTCTGTGAATGGAGACAGGACTGCAGGAGGTGGTAGTTGCAACTGCTATGAGTGCTTAGAACAGCGCCTGGCAAACAGCAGCACTCTGTAAATGTTAGCTATTACTCCCCTCCGTAACCGTGCTCACAGAAGACTCCAGGGGCCAGGATAAGGGAGGGGCTGTGTTGGCTCCCCTCTCCTGGAGCTGGAGGGTTTGAGGTGGGCCCAGGCCAGGGGCCCTTGCTTGCCTTGGGGATGTGTCATCAAATCTGTAGAGAGCTCTGGAGGAAAGGCCTCCTGCAGCCTTGGCCCAGGCAGGAGAAGCTTCTAGGCCTCTGCAGAGGAAGGCAGAGTGGCTCCCTCATCATGCCTTTCTTCTGGCTCAGCCTCTATTGCAGCCCACCTGGCTGCATGCTGGTACCCTCTCTAAGAACAAGGGGAGCTACCCTCTCTAAGAACAAGGGGAGCTACGCTCTCTAAGAACAAGGGGAGCGGTTGAAACAGTTATTGGCATACATTGTATTCCTTTTCCTTACCACCTGGGAAACTCTGCTCCCCTTCCTTCCCCTCCCACCAGCTCCCTTACAGGCCTTCTGTGGCCAGCCACACCCAGAGTGGCCCACAGAGGCCTCGCTCTGGCTCTAGCTCTTGGGGGTTCTCACCCCACAGACAGTGCGCCCCACACAGGGTAGGGCTGGTTCCAGCAAGATGTTCTTAGGGCAGGCAGGTCCTGGAGGACAGAACACCCACTTTGAGGGCACAATGCAGGTGCAGCTCTAGAACCCTCCATTCTAGAATCTGCTTCTGCTTTCTCAGAGCCTGCCCTCCTCCATGCCAGTCCACAGCTGTGTTAGCCTCCCACCCGGAGCTCTCAGCCTTGGTCATTTCCCTGCCTCTGTCCCAGTCCCAGAAAGACTTCAGAAACTTGGCTGCAGCCGCAAGGGGGTGCAGGTCCCACCTGGCCTCCTGTGCCCCGTGGCCCCTGCCCCTCTGACACAAGTCGGGCCTCAGCCCTTTCCCCCTCCAAGGCCCTGTGGTGAGCTGGACAGCCCTGCGCTCTTCCGCGGTGCCCTGCCCTCCAGGAAGGGCAGCGGCAGGCGAAAGCTGGACCAGCAAACCCTCATGGAGCAGGTTCGAGAATGCAGGGACAACGGCTACCTGCTCTCCTCCAAGAAGATTGGCTCCGGGGCTTTCTCCAAAGTCTACCTGGCCTACGCCACGCAGGAGTGCATGCAGCACAATTCCAAGCTGGCCTCCGACCCGCAGGGCAAGCGCCATACCATGGTGAGGCAGGCCCGTCTCCTCCCCATGGGCAGAAGGCTCCATGGCCTGCCCTCCAGTCCCACCCAGCAGTTCCTGTCCTAACTTCACTCAGGCACTTCCCAGCTGCTCTGGCTCCCTCCTGGTCCTGCATCCTCCCTGGAGGCCAAGGCTCCTGCAGGCTGACCACTCCCCATTCTCAAACCACTTGAGCACATAGGTGCTTGGGACAGGAGGGAGGGGGAAGGTCAGCATTGCCCCCTGAGGACGCTGCTTACCCAGCCTTACCCCTTCAAGTTCAGCAATGTGCACAAAGGACACAGTGCCTGTCCTGCCACATCCTACGCCAAGGGGCTGTGGTCTGCACACAGTGGCCACTCTCCACCCCTGCAGGTGGCTATCAAGATCGTATCCACCACCAAGGCCCCCGTGGAGTTCTCC
Organism: Ceratotherium simum simum; assembly: GCF_057802395.1. Classification (NCBI taxonomy): domain Eukaryota; kingdom Metazoa; phylum Chordata; class Mammalia; order Perissodactyla; family Rhinocerotidae; genus Ceratotherium; species Ceratotherium simum. The sequence goes on from NC_141922.1 coordinate 838,034, forward strand.
CGAAAGTTCCTGCCCCGTGAAATCTCATCACTCAATGCTACCTACAAGCACCTGAATGTGGTGGGCAGAGACAGCCTGTCCCCATCTGGCCCATCCCCTGTGGCCAGCCCTCAGCATGCCTGCTGCCCACCCCTTTCCCCACCTGGGACCATTATGCTCGGGGCCCAACCCCACCCTGAGACTCTGATCCAGTGCACTGGACAGTGTCTCCTTGGGGTGATAGCAGGTGGGTGGGGGTCCGGCAGGTTCAGCTGTACGAGACCTACCAGAACAGCCAGCGCTCCTACTTGGTGCTGGAGCTGGCGGCCCATGGCGACCTGTGGGAGTACATCAACGTGGTGTCAGACTACTGCTGCTGCCCAGGCCTGGAGGAAGAGGAGGCCCGCAGGCTGTCCTGGCAGCTGGTCAGCGCTGTGGCCTACTGCCACAACTTGGGCATCGTGCACCGGTGAGGGTGCCGCCCAGCCCGCCCACCCACCTGCATGGAGATGCCCACCTGAGCCCAGGCCCAGCCCCACCTCCCCTTCCCCATGCAGGGACCTGAAGTGTGAGAACATCCTGCTGGATGACGGAGGCTTCCTAAAGCTGACCGGTGAGCCTGCAGCCTAGCCCCACCCTCATCTCCAGTCTGCCCCAACTCGTGACCTAGCCAGGCCCGCAGCTCTGCAGTGGCCTGCTCGACTTTTGACGCCAGCCTGGCTTGACCTGCAGTCCTCCCAGGAGGCCTACAACCCACCCTTACCCACAGCCTGAGCCCACTGGCCTAACCCCACCCTTGCCCACAGCCACACTTGCAGTCACCCACATGCTCCACATCTGCCCCACAGCCATCCCTCCTGAGCCCATTCTCTCCTACACCCTCACATACTGTAGTGTCCTCCCTGCATACCCTGTACAGACTTTGGCTTCGCCAATGGGTCGGGGCTCAAGAACTCACTGCTGAGCACCTTCTGTGGCTCTGTGGCCTACACAGCCCCGGAGATCCTCATGAGTAAGAAGTACAAGGGGGAGCAGGCCGATCTGTGGAGCCTGTGAGTACCACCCCACGGGCCCCCCCAGGCCTCCGGCCAGAACCCACAGGAGGGTGGGGTAGGGGGCGCACCCTGAGGAGCCCATGCCCCCAGAGGCGTCATCCTCTATGCCATGGTGACCGGGAAGCTACCCTTCAAGGAGCGCCAGCCCCACCACGTGCTGCAACTGATGCGCAGTGGCCCCACCTTCCCGCCAGGCCTATCCCCAGGTGAGCCCCGCCACCCTGTGTCTCTCCGAAGGCCCAGCTCCGTCCTGGAGAGCGGGCAGCAAGAGACCTGGGTCTGGAGAAGGGCCATCCTGTGGGGCGGAGGGAACGGCAGGGGCAAGATTGACCTGGCATCCTCCCCTGAGCCCAGGGTGGGAAACGGAATGTCCGCGTGCTGCGGTGAAGGGGGGCTGGGCTGGGGGAGGACCTGACCCAGGATCGCGGTCAGGAAAGTGGGTGGCTCCACTGAATTCGAACCTGAGCTCTGCACTAGCTCAGGGCAAGCCGCCTCTGTGCCTCAGTCTCCCCGTTGGTGAAACGCGGACGCCCTCCAGCCATTTACGATGACTGAACGGGATGACCCATCCAAGCTGCCAGCATTGTTGGCGGTGATGGGCACGAGCTGAGGGCGGGCGGCGGGAGGCCGCAGCAGCAGCAGCCGTCAGCCCTCGCCCGCACAGTGCCAGGACCTGATCCAAGGTCTGCTCCTGCTGCGCCCGCGCGCGCGCGAGCCTGCAGCAGGTGGCGGCGCACTGCCGGATGCTGCCCGCCGCGCACGCGCTCTTCCGCACCGTGTTCGGCTCCGCGCCAGGTAGGGCCAGATGCCCGGGGGAGAGCAGATCCACGGGCCCTCAGCGCATAGCGGGACCCCCAACTGCGGTCCGTTGCAGAGAAGCCGGCAGAGTACCAGCTCCCAGAGCCCCAGGACGACGCGGAGCACAGCGCGGACTCAGAGCACCCGGCAGCAGGTTGCCTCCCAAGACCGCGCCTCTGGCCCAGCGCACGAACCCCGGGAGGCCTGCCTGAGAGGAGAGGAGATGCGGGCTGTTCCAGGCTGGAACTCTGGAGCACGGCGGCAGCCAGTGGGGAGGTGGGCGCCTCCAGGCAGCTGCTGTCCCTGTGCTCCGCCATCAGGAGTGTGCCTGGGCACTCTGGTCAACCGATAGCAGGTGGGTGGGCGGGAACTGAGGCCAGATAAAGCGTTTATTCTGTGGAGCCAAAGGTGCGGACCTCTCAGTGCAGAAAGAGGGCAGCCGGCGTTGGGGTGCCTAGTGGAGCTCCTTATCCAGGGAAACCCCGAGTCCACATACCTCCATACCAGTTTTAATTGGGGGGAGGGTAAATACAGAAGAGGGAGATACCTGGCACCCAAGAAGCACCCAGCCTCGGCGGGAGAACGCAAGTGGAGCAGACTCCCAGCTTTGGAGGCAGCACCAGGTCTGAGGACATGTGGAGGGGGGCGGTGTTGGGACTTCTCAGGGAGCCAGGCTGCACTCCAGCACCTGGGTGCAAGGGTCCTGTGCAAAAGATGGCACTAGGTGTGATGGGAGGCCTAGGAAGGGAGCACAGTGGAGTGAGGGCCACAGACAGCCTACCGGGCTTGGCTTGGCCCCTGCAGAACTGGCAGGACCACATATGGATCCAGGGGAGAACCAGGTTCTTGGGCCCATAGTGGGCTCCAAGGGAGCAGAGGGTGGTCAGGGGAAAGGCTTGGGCAAAGGGCAAGGCTGCAGGCAATCATGGAGGCTCTCAGCATGATAGGCAAGGGGCTCTGGGGAGCCAAGGCTCAGGGAGCTGAGCAGGGAGAGGATTGCTAGCCGGGAGAGAGGGCATCAGGTCAGTCCAGGACTGAGAAACAGGACTTAAGGAGCTGGCAAGGAGCTGAGGGCAGGGCCAAGGCACAGGTCAAGCGGGAAGCTGAAAAGGATGAAGGCGAGGCACCACCCAGCAAATGCTCCAAGGACAGGCCAGGGAGTGCAGCCCTAGGAGACCCTGGGACAGGTTGTGGCTGGTGAAAGTCTCAAGAGGTCATCCCTTGAGCCTGGATCTCAGGCAGGACAAGCTGAGGGCCCCAGGATGGAGGGCCTTGGGGTGAGACTGGCAGCAAGGGACACTGCTTGCACCTGGGTGCCTGCCTGTGTTCGGACGCCTGCAGCACCCTTGGGACTGGGAAGCTCCAGCTGGCCTCTGAGGCTTGCAATGCTTTGCTGTCCAGCCCCACCACCATGCCTGGGAGCAGGCTCATGGTTCTGCTGGCCATCCCCCTAGAGATACCTGAGAGTCATAGGGCCTCGCCAGCTCTGGCTCCACAGTGCTCCTTTGAGCAACCTGCTTTCTTGCTGGAAGCAACAGGGCACAGGAAGGTGCCCTCAATCCTCCAATGTTTATTGGGCATTCGCCCTACAGCCCTCACCACAGACCTGGAGCTTAAGTGTAACTCTGTTTCTCAGCAGGGCACAGCCTCTGAGCAAGGGGACCCAGAGGCCTGCAGGCGGCTGCGAGAAGGCCTGGTCTGGGAGGCCTGGACTGATGGGCTAGCAAAGGTGGGCCTGGAGTTGATGGCGGGCTGCAGAGACCTCAGGTGGGGGCGGTCCCCTCTGCTTGTGGTTCCGGAGCCAGCTCCCGCTCCTGCTCTTGCTGCTCCTGCTCACACTGCTCTTGTTCCTGGCGATCGAGCTGCTGCAGCTGCTGCTCCACGTCCTCAGGCACCTGCACTTCCAGTAGGTTTTCCATGCCATGCTCTGGCTCATCCCCAATAAGCACCTGCCAGCAGGGGAGGCAGGTGAGCAGTTGGCTGGCACACCATGGACATCCACTCCTCCCCTAAACCCTACACCCACCTGGATGAGTTTCTCACAAGTCACCCGGACAGCGGGCTCTGGCTCCCAGCTGTGCAGCTCACGCAGGATCAGGTAGGCTCCCTGATCCCTCACCTGCTGCCGACCAGGTGCTGTGGCTGTCAGCTGGGAGAGGGCAGAGGTTACCCAGATGCCAGTGTGTTCATGTATGTGTGTTGAGGGGTGGCATTAATGAGGCAGGACCCCTGCTCACCAGCATGATGGCCTCAATGAGCATCTTGCGGATGTGGGGATCAGGCTCTCGCTGCTTGTCTGGCGGCAGGTACTGCAGGTCGACAGGCAGCCCTACGGGGAAATGTGGGAGTCACTGGGTCCCTACACTGGGCCACTAGGCTATACCCTGCCTTTGTAAGCCCCATCTGTGCTCACTGACTCTCTGCTGGAAGGTTTCAGAAAGAGCCCTAATCTGGACACCTCCTCCTCCCTCTTCTCCTACTGGCCTTTCCTACCAGGCCAAACCTGAGGGTCCACCCAAGCCACTTACGCTCCATCTCCTCCTCAGGGAACTCCTCAGGCCCAGCAAGAGGCAGTAGTAAGTAGGGAAGAATATCCACCTCAGGCCCAAGCAACCACTCGTGGTGTCCTGGAGGAAAACAGGGATGAGGGCCAGTCCAGAGGGGCCCGAGTCCACTCTCTTCCCCCCATTCCCTCCCACCACAACGCCCCACACCACTCACGGTGCTCGAAGCAGCAGTTTCGTAGCGTCCCCACCACCCCGGCCCTGCGCACCGAGGAATCTGGGTATTGAGTAAGGGGCAGCAGTTGCTGGACCACGCACCTGGAGGGAAGGATCATTCAGCGCCATCCCTGCTCACTTCCACCCCCTTCCCGCGGACGCCCTGGGCTTCACCTGTCGGGGTCCAGCAGGAAGGAGCGCGCCGCAGGACGCTGGCTGAGGTTGGAGAGCACTGGCCCCAGGTAATGCAGGGGCGCATGGCCGTTGTAGCCGGGCGTGCACAGTGCGCGCACGAGCCGCTCCAGGCCCGGCTCTGCGGCCGCCAGGGCCGCCATCAGCGCGGCACAGGGCGCCGGCTCGCGACTGAGGTTGGCCAGCACGGCGGCCGCCTCCTCAGCCCAGGGCCACTGTGGATCCAACGCGAGGCCCAGCAGGCGGGCAGGCATCCCGGGCTCGGCCGCCAGTAGCCGCTCGTGAAGGCCGGGGTCCGCGGCCAGGTTGACGAGAGCGCGGGCAGCGTCGCGGGCGGGGGCCGGGACCGGGGCCGCCGCCAGCTCGACCAGCGCCCGCAGCAGCGCCACCTGGCCGGCCAGCAGCATACGGCCTGGCCCAGAGCCGGTCAGTGCCAGCACGTGCCGCACCGCCGCCGCCTGCAGGTCCGCCCGCGCCCCGGGCGCCAAGAAGGGCAGCAGCTTCACCACCTCCGCCTCCGGGCCAGCCTCCAGGCCAGCCTCCGGCATCGGCGACCCTGCGGGGGTGACGCCACCAGCCGAAGAGCCCTCGCCCTCCCAGGCCTCCCCGGCCTCCCCCATGCCAACCAGCCCTTCGCAGTCACCCGCGTCCTCCCGGCGGAACGGTGCGCTCAGCCCCGCCCAGCGCCGCCACGTGAGCCGAGGCCCCGCCCACTAGGTTAGCGGAAGCAACCAATCCGAGGCTGCCGACTCCTCGCAAGGGGCGGGACCGGCACGCGGAGGCGGGGCCACGCCCGGGCTGGGGGATTGTGGGACCCGGTGCCCGGCCGGAAGTCGGCGATCTCTCGTGTGTTCCGCGGAGGTGTGGGTCGCCCAAGGACGAACATCGAACTCCCAATAAGGACAATTCTTTGGGGGGACCAGCCAGTGTTAGCAGGCCGACTACATTGGCCCTCTTCCTGGATTGGACAGAGATCCATCTTCAATGGGAGACGCGATCAATTACGTTGATTGACTTTCTAATGTTAAACCAGCCTCGTATTCCTGGCATAATCTCCATTTGGTCATATTTTCATTTTTATATACTGTTGTATTCCATTTGCTAAAATTTTGTTTGGAATTTTTGCATCTGTGATCATGAGGGATACTGGTCTGTAGTTTTCTTGTACCGTCTTTGTCTGGTTTTGGTATGGGGGTAATATTGGCCTCAGAAGGCTTGGACGTTTTGTCTCCTCTTCAATTTTCTGGAAAAGTTTGTAAAACTAGTATTATTTCTTCCCTAAATAGAACTCTCCGGTGAAGCCATCTGAGCCTAAAGTTTTCTTTCTGGGAAGATTTTTCAACTGCAAATTCAATTTCTTTAATAGGTATATGGCTGTTCAGGTTGCCGTTTTCTTCTTGGGTGAGTTTTGGTAGTTTGTGTCTTTCAAGGAATTAGTGCATTTCATCTAAATTGTTGAATCATTGCTATGAAGTTGTTCATAATATTCCCTTATCCTTTTAGTATCTGTAGACTCTGCAGGGATGTCACCTTTCTCCTTCGTGATACTGGTCATTTATCTTTCTCTTTTTGTCCGTCTTGCCAGAGGTTTGTCAGTTTTATTGATCTTCAACAACCATTTTTTGCATTCATTTTCTCTATGGTTTTCTTTTTCTGTTTCATTGATTTCCACTTTGAGTTTACTATTTCCTTTCTTCTGCGTACTTTGAGTTTAATTTGCTGTTTTTTCCTAGTTTCTTAAGGTGGAAGCTGAGGTCATTGATTTGAGGCCTTTCTTCTTTTCCAGTAAGTTTTTTCCCTCATTTATTCCTTGACTCATGAATTATTTGTTACATACTTTACTTTTACATAGGTTTTAAGCCCCTTAATAGATTGATACTTTTTTATGCCATTCACACTGAGGACTAGGACAACGCTTCTAGGGGCAGTGATGCCCAGGAGAGCCACTCACAGGGAACAGCATGCCCTGAAGTCAGTAGGTCATAAGGTCCAAGAGCTAGGATTTGCCCCTCGCTCAAACCCATCGAAAGGGCACCTCATAGCCTCACACCCGACCTAACCTTGCATTGAGGAAGAGGGTGGAGGAGTCCATGGAAGTATCCACCTCTCCAAGGAAACCACATGCTCGGGAGACACAGATCCTGGCCATAAGAGTTGAAAATTTCTCAAGCAATGGAATTGGAATATTATGGATAATCTAGATAAATGATGTTCCCTGGTGGGTACTATTGACTGAGACAAAAATGTGCACCTTCAGGGCCCACTGGTATCCAGAGGACCAACGGGCAAGCCCTTGCTTTGACTGGTTGGAGCAAGTATTTACAGTAATCACCAGGTAGGGAGACTTAAATATTCTGAAGATAAATTAAAAGATCCAAAGTTTTTGGAAGTAATTTCAAAGTTAAAGCAACGTTAAAAGAACTCCTAGACCCTTGACCCAGAAACCTCAGTCAAGTTCCCAAGTTACACCAGTTATCCCAGTAGTGACCTTTTAGCAAAAGGTGTTGTCTGTTTCTTCAGTCTGCTTTAGTCCAGAGCAGCTCTTCAGTCTTTCTGTGACCTTTACACCCTTGACCCAACCCTCTGGCCACTATTTTGTAGCATGTTCCTTGATTTGCATTTGTCTGGTTGCTTCATGATTTAATTCAGATTATATACATTTTTGGCAGGAATACCATGGAGGTGATGCTGGGTTCTTGTCACTGCATCCTATCATGTGGCGCAATGTCAATTAGTCCCAGTACTGGAGATGTTTATTTTGATCACTTAGTTAATGTGGAGTTGCCCAGGCTTCTTCACTGTCGGGTTACTCTTTTTCTCTTTGTAGTTAATAAATATTTTAGGGGAGATACTTTGAGACTGTAAATATCCCATTTGTCATCCACCTTTCAATCACTAGTTTTTGCATGTATTGTTTTTTTCTCTGAATTAATTATTACTATGATAGTTGCCAAATGGTGATTTTCTTTTTCTTTTTTTTTTTATTTATTTTTCTGAGGAAGATTGACCTTGTGCTAACATCTGTTGCCAACCTTCCTCTTTTTCTTTTTTCTCCCCAAAGTCGCAGTACACAGTTATGTATCATAGTTGTAGAGTTGTAGCTCTTCTATGTGGGACCCCGCCTCAGCATGGCTTGACGAGCGGTGAATAGGTCCTTGCCCAGGATCTGAACCAGCGAACCCCCGGCCACCAAAGGGAAACACACGAACTTAACCAGTATGCCACCGGGCCAGCCCCCAAATGGTGATTTTCGAATTTCATCATGTATTGTAGGAAGAAAAGCTTTCTCTTTACCTATTTATGTCAGCCAGGACTCATGGATTCCTATTTTTCTCAAGGAAATATAATACTTTAGTCTCATTGTTTTTGATCCTCAAATTGTCCTCAATTTGGCTAGTGGAAGCCCCTTCAAGGAGGCTCCTGTGTGTTTTTTAAAATAGCTTTATTGAGATATAATCCATATACCATACAAATCACCCACTTAAATTCAATGGCTCTTGGTATCTTACATTATTATTTTTTTTAAATGATAGTAAAATACATATAACAAAATTGGCCATTTTAACCATTTTTAAGTGTACAGTTAGTGGCATTAATTACACTCAATGTTGTGCAACCATCACCACTATATATTTCCAAAACTTTTTCATCACCCCAAACCAAAACACTGTAACCTTTAAGCATTAATTTTCCATCCCCCTCCCCCCACCCCCTAGTGGCCTCTAATCTAATTTCTGTTTCTATAAATTTGCCTACTCTAGGTACCTCAATGGTCACATCTTATGTAGCTATGATACAGTGGCAAAACCAAGGTGTGTGTGTAGTTTTATGCCATTTCATCTCCTGTGTAGATTCTTGGAACCAATCAACATAGAGAACAGTTTCAACACCACAAAGACCTCCCTGTGTTGTGCCTTCTCCTGCTCCCATCCTTAACCCCCAGCAACCACTAATCTGTTCATCTCTATAGTTTTGTCACTTCAGCAATGTGATATACATGGAATCATACAGTATGTGATCTTGTGAGACTGGCTTTTTTCACTCAGCATGATTCTCTGGAGATTCATCCCGGTAGTTGCATGTATCGATAATTTGTTCATTTGTATTGCTGAGGAGTATTCTGTGGTGTGGATGTGCCACAGTCGGCTTAAGCATTCACCTGTTTAAGGACCTCTGTGTCACTTCCGGTTTTTGGCTATTACACATAAAGCTGCTATGGACATTGGTGGACAGGTTTTTGTGTGGACGTTAAGTCTTCATTTCTCTGCGACAAATGCCCAGTAGTACAATTGCTGAGTCATAGGTAGTGGCATGTTTAGTTTTCAAGAAACTGCCAAATCCTTTTCCAGAGTGGACCATTCTACATTCCCACCAGCAATGTGTGGAGACACATTTGCTCCACATCCTCTCCAGCCTATGGTGGTGTCACCTTTTTTTATTTTAGCCATTCTTTTATTTTATTTTGTTTTATTTTATTTTTTTTAAAGATTTTATTTATTTATTTTCCCCCCAAAGCCCCAGTAGATAGTTGTATGTCATAGGTGCACATCTTTCTAGTTGCTGTATGTGGGACGCGGCCTCAGCACGGCCGGAGAAGCGGTGCGCCGGTGCACGCCCGGGATCCGAACCCGGCCCGCCAGCAGCAGAGCGCGCGCACTTAACCGCTAAGCCACGGGGCCGGCCCTTAGCCATTCTTTTAAATTAATTAATTAATTAATTATTATTTTTGTGTGTGTGAGGAAGAGCAGCCCTGAGCTAACATCCATGCCAATCCTCCTGTTTTTGCTGAGGAAGACCGGCCTTGGGCTAACATCTGTGCCCATCTTCCTCCACTCCACATGGGACGCCACCACAGCATGGCCCGACAAGCGGTGCATCAGTGCTCGCCCGGGATCCGAACCCGGGCCGCCAGCAGCGGAGTTGGAGCACCCAACCGCTACGCCACGGGGCCGGCCCGTATTTTAGCCTTTCTTAATTTGCATTTCCCTAATGGCTAATGATGTGGAGCATCTTTTCATGCGCTCATTTGCCATCTGCATCTTCTCTTTGGTGAAATGTCTGTTTCTTTTGCCCATTTTCTAATGGGATTGTTTGGTGTTTACAGTTAATTTTGAAAGTCATTTATATATTCTAGACATGTGTCCTTGGGATGTGTCATTTGCAGATATTTTCTCCCAGTCTGTAGCTTGTCTTTTTATCCTGTTAACAAGGCCTTTTACAGAGGAAATGTTTTAAAATTTGATAAAGTCCAATTTATTGATTTCTTTTCTTTCATATGCCATGCCTTGGGCATCATGTCTAAGAGCTCTTCATCAGTTGCTAGGTCCAGATGATTTCTTATGTTTTCTTCTAAAATTTGTATAGCTTTACATTTAAATATATGATCCACTTTGAGTTTTGTCTTTGATTTTATGCCATAAAAAATTTTAAAAATCAGTAAATATGCCTATCTTTTCCTTCTGAGTGTTCTGAGAAAGTTAATATCTTTTCTAAATTACCTTCTGATATATTTATAGTTTTATTTTCTACATTCCAATCTTCCGATCATCTGAAAGTTACTCTTGCAAATGATGTGAGGAAGGGGTCCAGCTGTGTTTTCTGTCTCCACACTCTGTGCCCGTCACTATTCCTGAGTGCTTTAGACATTGTAATTCATCTCATCCTCACCGCAGCCCTATGAGGAGTCAGCATTATTACCCCCAGTTCATAGGTGGGGACACTGAGGCTTAGAGAACTTAGGTGATTTGCTTAAGGTCACACATTTAGGAAGTGGAGGAAATATATGTATATTTGCTATTTTGACTTCTTCTGTAGTGAAAATCCCATTCTAGCTTTTTATACATTTTTCTATTGGGGTGTGCGACTTTTTAATTGTTATTGATTTGTAGAAGTTCTTTATATATTTTGGAGATGAGCCATTTTTAGTTACATGTATTACAGATATCTCCTCCCACTCTGTGCCCGGACTTTTTACTCTCTTAATGGTATATTTAGATTAATAGATTTCTTAATTTAAAAATAATTATGTTAATATGTATTAATAAATATATTAATGTTTTCTTTTATGATTAATGGGCTTTTTTGACCTGTTTAAACCTGCCTTACTTTCTCACATTTGTATTTTTAAAAGCACTTATAGCTTTTATAATTTAAAACATGAAACACCAGTAGAAGCAGACTACCATGGGCCTCACACTCCTTGTTTTAGCACGCACAGTTCCTTTTATAAAAATGTCAAATCTTCCAGTTCTCCAGGCCTGGCACTTCTGGCCCGTCTTGGCCTAGAAAAGAGCCACCCACTAGGCACTCCCATAACAAGAGCCTCTGCACAGTTTGGGGGTGATGGGGAAGGTGTGGGAGACTAATTCTAACCATAAGACCATTGAGAAGAAAATTCTAAAGTCAGAGGCTGAAAATACTCACAGGAAAGAAATCTCTGCTCAGGGAACCCGACAGAAGGGTACAAAGGGCACTTCACAAAAGCAGTCCTCGTAGCCAATGCACACCTGGGCCCCAGGGGGGCGGTCAGCGCCCCTCGAGGTCTTGGCAGTTAAGAAGGAAGCCGAGGCCCTCTGAGACCCTGCACTTCACAGACAAGGTCGGTTTCCTGGCGACCTTTAGGTTGAAGGGTCCAGAGGATGCTGCCCCTCTGTTGCTTCTTGGGGCCCCTTCATCCATTCTTCTCCCTTCTACCCTCAAGGCAACAAAGTGCCGGTAGACTCCTGGTTTCACCTGCATCAAATGACTGTGGCCCACCCCCGTGGCACCCAGACCCTCCCCTCTCCCTTCCATACCTGGCCACTTGCTGGCCCATTAGTGCCCCCTCCCGTCTTGACCCCATTAATTGACTGATGGATGCCAGCTGAGTGCCTGAGCAGGGATGCGCCCACGCTGTGGGTCCCTCTCTGGGTAGACAGGCCCACCTCACCAGGAACGCTGCTCCACCACGTGTGATCACGCCCCAGATCCTGTCCCCCACCCCCCCACTCCACCATGCCCCCAGCTCCGGCCTTGCACATGTGACTGGCCACTGGCAGGTTCCTGACACACCAGCTGGACCTCCCTGCCCACCCCAGAAGCCGCCAAAGATGGAGTGGCATCCAATTTGCTGACTGCAGCCTCTGGACTTTATTCCAGCCCTGGGCCTTGGCCAGGAGTAAGCAACCGGCTGGAGAGCCACATCCCGACTACATGCTAGAGGGAAGGGGAGGCTGGGGATGGGGCCGGGCGAGGCCGCCAGCCAGCTCAGCTGTAGCTGTCAGGGTCCGTGTCGTCAGGCAGAAAGTATCGCTGCAGGGTGGGCTGCAGAAGCAGTGGGGGCAGTGGACGGGCAGGCCTGGGCCAGCCCTGGGGGAAAGGCTGCAGTTCCACCCGTGGCAGCGGCAGCTTCAGCATCCGGAGGGAGCTGTCGAGGGTACGGCCCGCCCAGAGCCTGGAAAGCATCTGGCCTGGGGGCCAGTAGGACAGTGAGGGCTTGGAGCAGGGTTGATGCCCCATGGGACCCGGGCTGAGGTGGAGGTCAGGGTCTAATCCTACCCCTGTCCCCACTCACCCCTCAGTCTCACTGGAGACCCCTGGACCTTGGCCTCCTGAAGCTGGAGTATAGGGTAGTGCCTAGGGGGTAAGAAGGTAGGTTTGGCTCAGCCTGCCCCTTAGCTGCCCCATGCCGGCCCTGTCCCAGCCTGAGCCAGCAGCCTTGAGGCCCACTCACCGGTGATCCCGGGGCTGTGGCACTACCGTGTTGGGCACCAGTGGGTGCGGGCTTGGGCTCGGGCTCCGGCTCAGGCGCAGGTTCTCGGGCTCCTTGGGCAGGGAGCTCTGTGCCTGCTGCTGCTCACAGAAGAAGTTGAGCGCATCGATTGGCCCCAGGTCCAGCATCTGCGACTGTGACCAGTGCGTCTGCTCCAGTGGTGGTGGCTCGTTGGGCAGTGCAGTCGGCACCGAGGAGCGCAAGTGGGCCCCAGGCAAGGAGCAGAAGTGCAGCAGTGTCTCAGACAGTGCACGTCTGGTCTGACAGACGCGTATCTGTGAGAGCATGTGCTGACCCTGGGACTCAGGGGCGGCCAAGTTTGGCTCCCCAGGCGAGACCACCAGTGAGGGCATCCAGGAGTGAACTGAGGGTATCATGGAGATGTGAACGGGTGCCCCAAAGACCATCGAACTCTGTGACAGGGCCTCCTTGGGAGGAAGGGGAAGAATGGAGGTCTCAGAGACTTTGGGCAGCATCTCTGACAACCTGGCTACAGAAGGCCCCAAGATTTCCATGTGTGGAGGAGGTGGCAAGTCCAGGCCCCCGCCCCGGGCCCAAGGCAGAGGCTGCCCCTCCCCTAATAAGGAGGTCGGAGTAGTGTTGCCCCTGGATCCAAGTCTGAACCCGGCCGCAGACTCCCTTCCTGGGAGGAGCAGGAAGATTTCAAGAGGTGGGGGAGAGGGGCCCATGGCGGACAGACGAGGCACAGAGCTACGGCAAGGCGATGAGCCTGCCAGCCTCACCTGGCTCTCCCCCCCTCCCCCGGACTTGGGGAAAGCCTCGCGAGAAGGCGAGAGGCTCCACTGGCAGGTGGCCCGTCCCACCCCTGCTGGCCCAGACCTGCAGCTGCCAGATCATTTCCTCCAGCTTCTGGCAGCAGCATTTGCGCAGCGTGGCCTTGGAGTCGAGGTCCCGGCCCTGGACCCAGGTCATCATCTCCTTGAACAGGAAGCCCTGCGGGTCCTGAAGGCCTAGCCCGTCCAGCAGCTTCTTGAGCTCAGGCCTGGGAAAGGTGTGGGTGGCTTATCCAGAGGCCTCCCCCGGCTGGCGGGGAGGTGGGGTAGAGAGTGGGCCTCACCGGCAGGAGGCTGGGGAGTAGAGGAAGAAGGACATGAGCTCCAGCACCACCTCACGGGACTCCAGGGAGCAGGCCAGGAGCAGCTGCAGCGCCAGCATCACGAACCGCTTCTGTGTCCCGTCCTGAGTGCAGAGGAGGGCAGCGTGATGGGCGCAGGAGGCCCGGGGCGCCGGCGGGGCGGGGCCGGCGGGGCAAGACTAGGCGCGCACCTCGAGGCTGGGGGGCCGGTCCAGATTGAGCAAGCGCAGGAGGATGCTCTGCAGCCGGCTGCAGAGGTCTCTGCTCAGGTCGGGCAGCAGCCGCAGCAGCGCGAGCAGGATATGCACGCAGTCTGCCCAGGACGCCTCTTCCAGCAGGTCCACGAACAGAGAGGCCAGGCCCTCCACCGTGCCCGCCTCGGGGTATGCCTGCGGGGACCGCATGCTGAGGCCCTGCCCCACCCCCACCTGGCTCCTGCCTCCCCACCCCCATCTCCCCACCTGTGCTTCCCAGGCCTCCCAGACTCCCCCAAACCTCCAGAGTGAAGATGGGGAACAGCTTTTTGAACCAGTTCTGGCAGACGAAAAACTGCAGGAAGCTGGGCAGATGCCCGTAGCGCTCTTCCCAAATTGAGCGGCCGTAGGCGTCCCCGGGGTGGTAGGAGGTCTCAGTCCCGGCAGCAGCATCATCACAGGAGCTCGTGGGCTTCGGGGTCAAGTACTCGGAGCTCTGGGGAGGTCGGGGGGGACAGCTGCAGGCCCTGCCTCTCCCCACCCGCTCCTCCCCGCAGCCCAGCCTGGGGCGCCTACCTGAGCCTCGGGCTCCTCAGGCTCCTCGCGCTGTCTCTGTGGGCTCAGGGAATCTGAGGTCCAGTCCAGATCCAGCTCTTCCTCCTCCTCCTCTTCGTCCCCCAACCACTGGATCTGCTTCTGCTGCCACTCGGCACGGTGTCGTCTGATGCCCCGCGGCAGCCACAGGCTGTCCTGGCTCTCGAGTGGCTGCGGAGGGGACCGCGTGAGTGGCCGCCGCTGGCACTCTGTGGGGACTCGGGCTCTCCTGCAGAGCCCTCCCCGAGCCCTGCCCCTTGCCTTAAGTCTGCGGCGGCTGGTGAGCTGGGCGAGGGCTCCGAGGCGGCCGACCTCCCGGGGCAGCCACATCTGCTGCAGCACCACGGAGTTGGGCACGCAGCCGGGGAAGTGGATGGGCTTCGGCAAGTACTGCAGGTGGAGCACGGCAGGGTGGGCTGAGGGCCTGAACTCCACCCCCTCCCAGAGACCGCCCTGGCAGAGCACCCCGGCCAGCAGCCCAGCGCTGCCCGCCAGGTCTCCAAGAGTTGAACTGGGCTCACACTCCCTGCCCACAACACACAGGCAGAGAGAAACTTCAGAAATCAGGTGGAAGGGCAGTTGGTAAGCCACCAACTGTGGTAACTGAGGAGGGATAGCTGGGCAACGCTGGCGGCTGGGGAACGCTGACACCCCACACGCTCTCCACGGGCCTTAGCCCCCAGCCCTGGGGCAGGGACGTCTATAAGAAGCATGGGGCAGGGGTAGGAGCTTGGAGAGGGGGCTGTTGAGGGCTTGGGTAGATGGTGCAGCAGCTGGAAGGATCAGTGACCCACCTGGGCAGGTGAGAGTGCCAGATATGTGTTGGGGGAGGGGCTGAGGCCTGTCTGGGCATCTGAGGTGGGAGAGTATGGGAAGGTGGCGGATGCAAGGGGCCAGCTCCCGCTGAATTTGCTCCCCTGAAGGGAGGGGACTCTGGTCTCCCAGACAAAGACCATAGGAGACCTGCCCACCCAGCACTTTCACTAGGGAGGGGTTGTGCAGGCCTGACCAGCTGGCAGAGGCTCTGGCTTTGCTCAGTGTCTGCCCTGAGAGTCCCTGGACTGGCAGCCGCCTCCCAGAGTGCAAGGAGTCAGGGCACACACAAAACAGTAGCATCGAAACTGGGCCAGGCGGGGGCGGGGGAGGGCTGCAGGTCGGCATGGCCCTCGGGTCAGGTTTGGACACAAAGGCTTGCAGCACAGAGAAGATGGGGAGCACAAGAAGGGTGCCCCTGGAGGGAGGTGCCTCTGGGGAGACCAAGGGGCTCTCACCTTGTAGGACTGAATAGTGGCGGGAAAGAAGCCCCTGAGGTTGGAGAGAAGCTCCTTGGGCCGCCTCTTCTGCAGCAGGGGGATCTGGGGACAGGACAGTGGCTCAGAGCTGAGCATGGAACCCCGTGCCCTTGCAGCTCTGCCCTTGGGTGGGCAGCACCCACCTGCCTGAGCCCCTCACCCTGTGCTGCAAGTGGGAGGATGGTGGGTCCAGGGCCACAGGCTTTTCCCCATGGAGCCGCTCCGACTGCAGCTGCAGGTCCAGACTGAGGCCCAGGGCACAGCTCAGGGAGGAACGGGCCAGCAGCTGAGGCATGGGAGGAGGAGTCATAGGGTGGGGGGCAGAGATCACAAGGTCAGGGTGGAAGATTGGGAGGGGTGGGAGGCCTCACCTGGGATGCCCTGCTGTGCACCCTCCGGCGGGTGGGTGGGATGGGCAAGGTGATTCGGGGAGGGCGAACAAAGCACTGGCTCAGGGCCCCTAGGCCCTGTGGGGGCAGGGCTGTTGGGGCTTCAGTGCAGACTCCAGCCTGTCTGACACTGGGGGCAGCTCTGGGCAGGGCGCACGCATTCCAGGTCTCTCTCTCCATTGCAAGGGTCACGGTGCTCCACTGCTGGGACTCTCTTTCAGAATGCATGCCCTGGGAGGAAGGGCAGGGCAGATAGGCTGTGCCAGAGGCCCAGGGCCAAGGGACGGGCTGGGGTCAGGGCTGGGGCTGGGGGAGGCCCCACACCCACCAGCAGGCCAGGGCCATAGATCAGACGCAGGTAGTTGTCAAAGGCCACCTGGCGCTGCTGCCAGGAGGGTGGGGGCCGGGCCGCCGGGACCACCAGCCCCAGTCTCAGCTGCCGAAGGTCTCGGTCCCGGGCAACTAGAGCTTCCAAGTCCTGGGGTGGGGGTCAGAGGTCAGCCCATTCTTCCTTGAGCCTTGCCATGTGCTGCCCAGACAACCACAGGCCTGCCCCAGGGACCAAAGGGGAGTGGCCTGAGCCTGGGCAGAGGGCAAGGCTGGGGCATTGGGGTGGTAAGGGGGTCAGGACCCACCCCACCTCCTCCAACACTGGCTGCTGAGGCGCTGCTGTCTGGCGATGGATGAAAGACAAGGCCGTGCTGCAGACAGGGATGAGCACAGATGGGACAGTGGGTGGCATGACCAGTGGGATCAGCAGAGGCTGGGACAAGGACCCAGGGGGTGGCCAGGCCCCTGGCAGAGCACAGCCAACAGCCAGAAGTAGGGATGCCAGGGCCAGGACAGGCTTGCGGTGGCCCAGGAGCCCTGAGACCTCATGCTGGGCACATGAGGCCCTGACCCAAGGCAGCTGGGTGGGGGCCTCCAGGACAGCTCAGTGGCCCTGCCGGCGGACCTGAGGCTGGCCGCCCCACGCAGGTTGGCGAGCTGCTGCAGCTGGGCTGAGGTCAGCGACTCCTGGCTGGTCAGCGGCAGCGGAGGGTCATCTACCACATCAGGGACTCTCCGGCACAGCTTCTGAGCAGGAGAAAGGAGGCTAGAGCCCTGGCCTGGGGGCTCGTCTGCCCACAGCAGCCCCACCCTGCCCACCCTGTGTTCACTGCACACCTTAACCAGGTAGGATGTGGGCAGATAGAGCCTGTGGGACACCAGGCAGAGGCGGGAGCCCAGCGCCAGCACCAGGTCCCCACTGTTGCTACAGAAGGTCAAGGCCTGAGGGGGGCCATTCAGCTGCAGGAGCCTGGAGGGGTGTCCAGGGCAAGAGTCCAGCCCTGCTCCACAGAGCAGGGAACTGAGGCAACAGCAGGGGCAAGGTTCTCTCTCCCCTGTCCAGCTGCTGGGCTCTGGTGAGGCAGAGGTAGGAGAGCCCAGCTGGCTGTCCCAGGCTCCCAGCCCCTCCCACCCTCCTGGCCCCAGCCTACCGCAGCAGGCGGTTCTCCACTGTCCAGATGCGGATGGTGCAGTCCAGGCTGGAGCAGGCACACAGCTTGAGCGCTGGACAGCAGCACAGGCCTGGGGGCCGGGGCTCAGGGTCAGGGACCAGAACCATATGGTGGCCTGGGCTTCACCTTTGCCCTGCCCCCTCACCAGTGATGTGGTCCATGGGGTCATCCTGGGGCCGATGATCATAGCGTGGGCTGTCGCCCAGGCCAAACTGTACCAAGCCATAGGTGGCACTGTCTGGGTCCTCAAAGCCCACGGTGACCCGCTCCCCAAGTGCACAGAGCACCACGGCTGGGTGGCAGCAGGAGAAGCTGCGCAGCAGGCTCAGGCTCTCGTCAGCATACGGGAAGACACGCCACATCTTCACTGTCAAGTCTCCGCCTGTGGAGGTGGGAGCCAGGGCTGGGCCTTTGGGGAGGGAAAGGGTTCCCAGGCTGGCTATTGGGGGTGGGGAGGTACTGACCCGAGGACACGATGCTGTTCCAGGTGGACGCAATGGCAGTGACCGGGCCCGGGCTGTGCGCCTCTGTATGGAAGACGGTGTTTGATGAGCACCACTCGAGCACCGAAAGCGCACCATCTGTGTGCCCCACCACCGGCAGGTACCTATGAGTGACAATAGCCTGTTAGCGAGGGCCCTGTCGCCACATCTGGCCCTCGCTGGCTCTGGCACCCACCGGTTCTTGTCCTTCCAGGCCCAGGCTGTGTAGCTTCGGCACAGCTCGCCCCCGTGCTGGCGCACAATCTCCCAGCTGGCAAACGCACTGCTGGGGTCTGTGAGGTGGCTGTAGAGGTGCAGGCAGCAGGGCCTGGGTGCTGGGGGAGGTGGCGGACACACACGGTGCAGCACGCGCATGGGGCAGCGCGCCGCGTTGGCACACACCAGGTGTCCCGCGCGTGTCAGCAACCACAGCATTTCGCGTGGCAGGCAGTAGGCCACGGCAGCCGCGCAGTCATTGGGCTCCAGCAGCAGCGCGCTCACGGTGCGCCCGGTCGCGACAGACAGCAGGTAGACGGAGCCATCGGCGCACGCACACACGAGGCGCGTGGGCAGAGGCAGGTGCGAGGGTGCCAGCAGCGGCGGCGCCACCTGCAGGTGGAGCACCGGCGCAGACAGCTGCGCCAACGGTGAGTAGAGCTCGCGCAGGCGCCACAGCTCCAAGCTGCTCGCGCGCAGGGAGAGCACAGGCCAGCCGGGGCCTGCGGGCGCCAGCAGGCGGTTCACGCGCCTGGACGGCATGTCCTGGCTCCAGCAACACAGCGCTACCTCGCCCACCTGTGCCGCCGCCTGCAGGTCCCACGTGCGCAGCGTTCCGTCCTGTGAGGCCGACAGCACCAGGAACGTGTTCGGTAGCACGGCTATAGCTGTCACGGGGCCTGTGGGAGGGGCGCGGGTCACTCGGGAGCACGAGGGACTAAAGGAAGGGGAGCTGTCAGCCCGGGTTGCTGCCAGCGCAGAGAAGCGTGGCCAGAGCCAGCGGAGATTCTGGACAGCTCAGAGCTCTCTAAGGCAGAGAGCTGCACACAGGGTGGAGAGAGAATGGGCCTCAAGAGCCACCTTGGTATGGCGCACCTGTGTGGCCCACAAACACCATCCGGATCTGCCAGTCAGACTCCCACACCTTCACAGTGCTGTCCCTGGAAGCCGTCACCATCGCCTCTGCCGCTCCACAGTATGCCAGGTCAGAGATGGTGCTAGTAGTGGGGGGAAGGCCAGTTGGACTCAGCACCTCGTGTACGCGCCTGTGTCCCAGCCACAACAGGCATTCCATCAAGGACTCGCCTCACGTTCCCCGTCCCTGGGCCCCCCACCCGCCTCACGTTTTGTGCAGATCCTGGCGCACATCTGTGAGAGCCCAGGTGTGCAAATCAAAGGTGAGCACGGCTGAGCCGTAGGCAGCGAAGCAGCGCAGGACGTGGTCGGGAGGCAGGGGCCCCAGAGCCAGACGTGCAAGCGCACCCATGGAGCTTAGTGGTAGCTGCAGAGGTGACCTGCACTGCACCAGGCAGCGACCCCCTGAATGGAACTTCCAGAGCGCCAGGCTGCCGCCTGCCTCTGCCACTAGCAGCAGGCCCAGGTCGGGCACCGGCAAACAGCAGATGGGCTCACGGCCTGGCGCCTTGCCCACCCCTCCTAGCTGGCTCAGCCACAGCAAGCTGAGGTCGGGCCTGAGTATAGCCAGGCCCGCGGGGCCCCAGCCCACAAAGCGGCCCACGGCGCCCAGCGGGCCCAGCACTGCCACCAGCCCTGTGAGTGCCACAGGCGCCAGCAACTTCTCGTGGGCCCAGCCGTCCTCTCTGTGCAGGTGCAGGCAGCCTGCGCCGTCCAGCACCACGAAGCGTCTGCCCACTGGGTCCTGTGCCACAGAGTGCAGCCCAGCTGCCACCTCCAGGCAGCGCAGTGGCTCCAGCCCATGCGTCAAGCGTGCTACGTGCAGCTCTGCTCTCTTTTCCTGCAAGCCAGGACGTACAGGCCTGCAATCAACTTGGGGGAAGTGGGGGGAGGCAGTGCACCCACCCAGGGGAGCAGGGAGGATTTGGCTGGGGTTGTGCTGGGGACCCCTAGGGGAAGAGCCGAACCAGGAAAGAGGCCTCAAGGCAGATGCCACGGGTGAGCCGCACCTTTTCCACGATGTTGTGGAGACCTGTACGGAGGAGCAGCCACAGCTGGCGGGCACGGGCGCGTAGGGTCAGGTTTTGCCACCGTGAGCTGCTGGTCAAAAGCCGCGGGACTGGCTCTGAGAATGACGAGTCTGTGGGCCGGTGGTGGACGCGCCGTCACTGTGTGGCCTTGGGCCCCCAACCATTGAGGTCATAGGCAGCCAGGAGCCCTCTGGAGGGCCCTGCGGGTTAGGGGACTGCCCGGGGAGTGTTGCGTTCTGGGTGGACAGAACTTGCGCCTGAGTGAGGCTTGCTTGCAGGTGGGCCATCTAGGGGGCGAGGCCAGGCCACCTCACCATTCTTTTCCTTGAGCAGCCCTGGGTCCAAGTTTTCGTTGCTGTCAGCATCATACAGGTCCAGGTCCAGAATCGGGTTGTCACTTTCTACTGAGAAGGGGTTACTTGCACCCAACCCATCCATTTCTCTTTCAGCAGCTGTAGGTCTAGGCCGCTCAACACCACACCCCAACCCCCGACCGTTGCTAGGATACTGGACGCCGCAGGCCCCGCCCCCGACGCAGGTCCCACCCTCCCACGCCACACGGAACCTAGGTCCGCACTAAGTCACAGAAACTTTTATTGGAAACAAACGAGCTGCAGCAAAGTGACACTCAGTGCACGCTGCCCAACGGGCGAGGTGGGGGGTACAGGGGGGCGCCAGGGGCCAGCCCAAGCCCAGGGCGGATGACCGCTGGGGCCAGCTTGCCGAGTCTCGGGCCCTTCAGGCTGGAGTGTGCAGGCCCAGGCCTGATCCAGTACAAAATACAAAAATAAACTCTGTGGTCCAGCTGTCCCTGCCTGTGTCAGTTCGTTTGGGCAGGGCAGTGGCTATTCCCACCAAGCCCTGTGCTGTACTGTCCAGTCCAACCACAGTTGCGGCAGCAGGAGCCTGTGGGGGTGAGTGACCGGCGATAGGCTGGAGCCAGAGGGCTAGGTGGGCGTGGCCTTGGGCAGTGCTGTAGCTGCAGCAGCGCCAGGGTCTCACCAGCAGCTGGGGAGGCCCTGGGGCACCTCAGGTGGGCAGGTCCAGGCACTGGCTGAAGCTGGGTGAAGCTGGGGCCTCTGCTCCTCCTCACATACAGATCACCGGGACCCTAGGCAGAGGGCAGCACACCATGAGCCTTGAGGAGCCAACACCCAGGAGACCAGGCAGAAGGGGTCAAACCCTGTTCTGCCCACCCAGGGAGCCAGGCCACCGAAACCATCACACACCTGTCCTCCTCCATGGCACTAGTCTCCTCGGGTCCGCCCTCACTGCCTCCACTTCCGCTCTCTTCCTCTTCCTCCTCCTCCTCTCCCAGCTCCATGTCCAGCTCATTGCCTGCCTCCGAGGGAGTGTAGGTGGATCCACTGGGGGGGGGGGGGGGCGGGGACTGGTCTTAGGACTGCCTACCCCTGGCCTGCTGCTGGCCCCAGGGAGGACAAAGTCAGGAGGGTACTGCTGGGGAAACGGTGCATGGGCCAAACAGGGAGCTGGGGAAGAGAAACAGGCGCCAACCTGATGGAGCGGCAGCTGAAGAAGACAATCCGCTTAAGCCGCTTGTTGTAGAAGAAGTAGTTGAAGGACCAGAGGCTGCCATCCTCCCCAAAGGGGTCTGAATCCAAGTCTGGGTTGTAGCTGTGGAGTGTGGGGCAAGAGGTAGTGTGAGGCCCCAAGTGCTGCACACACTCAGGGCCCACCTGCGGGGATGCTAGCCCACCTGTAAATGTCGCATTCGGCTAGACAGATCTCCTCATCCACTGCGTTCCACAGTTGTGGTTTCAGGGCCTTGAAGTCCTCCCGCACAGCCGAAAACAGACTGCAGTTAACTGCATTCACCACCTAGGATGGTCACAGTCGGGGCTGACTAGGACCTAGGACAGCAGGCATGAACTGGGCAGAGCCCAGGGGCCACCAAAAGTTGGGGAGGACAGTGGGGATAGCTGTGGGGCTGCAGGTCCCGTCCCCCACCCGACCCTCACCCAGCTGAGGCTGGGCTCCCGGCTGAACTCGTGGCTTCGGGCTGTGCTGAAGTCATAGTCAGGCCGGAAGGACTCATTGAGCGTGGCGATCAAATAGAAGAGGGTCTTGCGGCTGCACTTGTCGCTGAGGGGGCCCTCGTCCTCACCACCTTGGCTCTTGCTCAGTCTGCACAGAGAGAAGCATCAGCCTAGCACTGCCTCGCACCCCACAGCCCCAGGTGGGCAGGCCCTGCCCTGGCTCACCTGCTGGGGCTGAGGCCCGAGGTCTGGGGCGGGGACAGTGCCTCTAACACGTGTGGCTGGCCCTCCTGGCAGAACTGCTTGAACATGTGCTTGTCGTCTCCTGCCATCTTACATGAGTAGCTCTCAATCCTATGGGATGCAGGCGGGACCATGGAGCATGCCACCCCTCAGGTTGAACTCAGGGCCAGGGCAGAGGGACCTCTGAGACACCGGCCCCCAGAGCCCTGGCCTCACCTGCCGATGATGTGGGCATCTCCAGTCTCCACGGTCAGCTGCGAGTTGATGGCCTCGAAGCTCGAGTTCTCCAACAGCTTCATGTCCTTGGGGAGGGGGTCCTGTGCTCTGAGGGCCTAGTGCTTCCTGAGGGTGGGGGGCAGTCCATGGGTATCTGGGCCCCGCGGCTCAGCCGTCAGCCCTCCTCCCCAGTAAGTGGAGCCGCTGTAAACAAGCTGGGTCCCTCCCGCAGCCTGCTCCCAAGCCCTGGCACTGGCAGGAGAGGCGATGAGATCCTGTTACCCGAGAGCGGCAAGTCCAGGCCTCAGCTCGGCCACACCCCCTGCACCTCATACAAGTTCTGGAGCCAGGATGGGGGCCCACTGGGGCTGCTGCTCACCCTGGGGCTGCTGGTTTAGTCTCTCTCTCAACACTCTCATCCCGACGAAGGAGCCTACCCACCATGGGGGTCACTGTGAGCCTGCGAAGGGACAGGCCTCCTGCAGTGCCTCTCCAGCCGGGCTCCTCGGCCATGGTGAGAACCCACACCCGGTCAGGAACCAGAACCCCTGGGCTCAGGCCCTGCGGTCGCCTGGACGCCGCGCTCTTCCCTCTTCTGCAAGCTGCCTTCCGGCGCGAGAGAGGGGAAACTCAGAGGCTCCTCCGCCCTCCTCCGCAAGCGCACCGGGGCCCGGAGGGAGTCCAGCCCCCGGAGGGCCTGCCGCACTGCGCGCCGGGCCGTGCGCCGGGCGCGCACTCGCCGCGCGGCCTGCTGGGGGCTGTAGTTCGGAGTCCCGGGCGGCGCCGGCGCAGGCGACACCTACCTGCTTGCTGCGCTCAGCCGGGCCGGGCCGCGCCGGGCCAGTCGGTGCGCGTCGGCGCGGGTGGGAAGGCGGGGCGGGGTCCGGCGGCGCGGCCTCCTCAGGACCGGAGGGCGGCGCCGCGGCCTCCGCTCGGGCCGCACTGTGTTCGGGGAAAGAAGCTCCGCGGCGACGTCCCGTCACTCCCGGCCCTGCCGGCCCACCCGGGCCGCGACCGCGACATAGTCTCGCCCCTGCACGGCGCCCGACTATCGCGACGGACTTCCCCGCCGACCGCCACAGATCACCCCGGCGAGCGAGCGAGCGACCTCTGTCTCTCTCGGCCGGACAACAACAAGCTTCTGCAAGGCCTGGCCCCTCGCCTCTGAGTGGCCCGCTCCAGCCGCCGGAATTGAGAGCTCAATAGCCATTGGTGGCACTACCCGCCGCTCAGTCCTATCTTCCACTCTTACTGGCTTCGGTGCATGTCCGTCACTCGTCTCTCGTGCGAACCCGCCCTCCTCCTTGGCGCTCATTGGTCACGGCCCTTCGCCTGCCCCGCCCCTGGTGGCCGCCCGGATTGGGAGGAGGCTGGCAGACCCGCGTGGTGTGGGCGGGGCAGCGGAGCGGGTGGCTGGGGGTCGGCCAGGAGGGGCCTGGCACCGGCGTCCAGCTCCCGCCAGGCTCAGGAGTAGACACGGACCGTCGGGCTGCAGGCCCCGCTCGCCCGAGCCTGTAGGGCTAAGGGACCGCGCCCGCCTTCCAGGGGTGGCCAGTGTTTCCGTCCTTGACACCTTGCCCGGCGTACAGGCCCCCAGGCCCAGCCTCGCCCGCCCCTGTGCGGAGACCCTCGGGCCGTGTCCATCCTGGGCAAAGCAGGAGGGTCAGACGCGGCCCCTTCTCGGGCTCCGATGCTCTGGCCGCGCCCGGAACCCCAGTCTCCCGGCCCCGGTTTCCGGCCGGCGGAAGCGCTCAGCGGCCCGGGCCTACGGAAGCGGCCTCGGAGGGCGGGACGGGGCCGGACCGGAAATGGCGCCGCCAGCGGGCGGCGCGGCGGTCCCGGACCCGGGCTCGGCTGCGGTGCTCTTGGCCGTGCACGCCGCGGTGAGGCCGCTGGGCGCGGGGCCGGACGCCGAGGCGCAGCCTCGGAGGCTACAGCTGAGCGCGGACCCCGAGCGGCCCGGGCGCTTCCGGCTGGAGCTGCTGGGCGCGGGGCCCGGGGCGGTGAGTGGGGGCGGGGGGCGCGGAGCCCAAGTCCAGGCTCCTCTGCGTGCCCTTGAGCAGTGAGTTTTTCTTGCTTCCGTTCTCTTGTCTGTAAGATGGGGATAATGCTGCTACCTGCCTTTATAGAACTACTGTGAGGGTTTCGTAAAATAATATTAACGAAGGGCTTAGGACAGCGAAAGTGGCCTATAAATGCTACCTCATATTCCTCTGATCGTCATGCAGTATGTGCTGGGAGGCACTGAGCCTGGACTGTCATCCTCCTCAGGTCAATTTGGAGTGGCCCTTGGAGTCAGTCTCCTACACCGTCCGAGGCCCCAGCCAGCATGAGTTGCAGCCTCCACCTGGAGGGCCTGGGACCCTCAGCCTGCACTTCCCTAATCCTCAGGAAGCTCAGCGGTGGGCAGCCCTGGTCCAAAGTGCCGCCGTGGAGGGACAGAATGGTCAGTGCCCTGGGGCGAAGATTGATTTGGTTGGCCAGGCATTGTGTTAGTGCTGGAAGAGAGCAGGAGTAGCCCTGGCCCCCCAGGCCTGGATGGGGGAAGTAGTGGGGAAATGTTGGGCCCACCTTACCCACTGCTGGGGTTCTGGGAAGGCTCCCAAGAAGGAGAAAGTGGAGAAAAGGAGTAGAGGCCAAAGAGCTGGAGCCTGGAGTATCAGACAAGTTTGGATGGGCAGAGCAAGCAGGCCCTCAGGACCTGGGTTCTGAGAGGACAAACTATCAAGTGCAATGGGAAGGTATTCAGTGGGAGAGTGTCAGGCTCAGATTTGAGCCACTTAAGACAGACCTGCATTCGTGTGGGGTGGTGCAGATACAGCTGGAGAGAAGGATGTTTCCAGAGATGCTTAGGAGATGGAATTTGCTGGATTTCATGGCTGTTTAAGTGGAAGAGTTAGTGGTTGAGACAAAGATGGAGGGACCAGATACTGTGGGGCTCCCAGATAGAGGGCCTGTTGGGGAGGGCATGGAGGTGGCCAAGTTCTTTGAAAGCATTTTTTTTTTAATTTTTATTTATTTTTTGTGAGGAAGATCAGCCCTGAGCTAACATGCATGCCAATCCTCCTCTTTTTGCTGAGGAAGACCAGCTCTGAGCTAACATCTATTGCCAATCCTCCTCCTTTTTCTCCCCAAAGCCCCAGTGGATAGTTGTGTGTCATAGTTGCACATCCTTCTAGTTGCTGTATGTGGGATGCCACCTCAGCATGGCCGGACAAGTGTGTTGGTGCACGCCCGGGATCCGGACCTGGGCTGCCAGTAGCGGAGCGCGTGCACTTAACCACTAAGCCGCGGGGCCGGCCCCTGGCCAAGTTCTTACACATCTAGGAGGCAGGGGATGGATGGATCTCGGGGGGAGCTGGGGTTCTGGAAAGACTGGAGGTATAAAAGGTCAACCGAGGTCACCAGGAAGCAACAGAAGCAAGAAGAGAAGAGAGCCCCAAACAGGCAGGCAGACAGGGCCCCAGGAAAGGATGGAGCCCCAGATGTACCAGAAGAGCTGCCAGAGGGGCAGGAAGAAAACCATTCAATGTGATCTAAGAGAGGCCCAGACAATATAGCATTTGCAGAGGGAGAAAGGCTTTTTTTAATTCATTCATTCATTTATCCATTCACCAGGTGTGTATTTAGCACCTGCTCTAAGCACCCCTTTAGGCTTTGGAGATTTAGCATGCATGAAACTTCAAATCCTTGTCCTCTTGGAGTTTGAGTTTCTAGAGAGGAGGCAGACTTGAAAAATAAACAAACTTCTGTCAGATGGTGGAGGCGATGGGAGTGCTGGAAGGGAGGGGTTTGCAATTTAAAATAGAGTGGCAAGGGGCTGGCCCGGTGCTGTAGTGGTTAAGTTCCTGCCCTCCACTTCAGCAGCCCGGGGTTTGCAGGTTCAGATCCCAAGCGTGGACCTGCGCACCGTTTATCAAGCCGTGCTGTCGCAGATGTCCTACGTATAAAAGTAGAGGAGGATGGGCATGGATGTTAGCCCAGGGCCGATCTTCCTCAGCAAAAAGAGAAGGATTGGCAACAGATGTTAGCTCAGGGCTAATAATCTTCCTCACCAAAAAAGTAAATAAATAAAAATTATTAAAATAGGGTGGCAGGAAAGGCCTCGTGAAGGTGACACGAGTGCAATTTGAAGATTGTGGCGCGATGTGGCCAGGGGACAGCAGGTACAAAAGCTCTGAGGCGGGAGTGTTCAAACATGTTCTTTCGGACTCAGCCAAGGCCAGGCCGGGCCTGGTGCTGGGTGCTCGGGAGCTCTGCTAATTTCAGTGGGCAGGCAGCTCGGAACACCGAGGGCCTGAGGCCATCACAAGAGCTGCGTCAGCACTGGGTGGACTGGGCCTCAAGTAGGAGGTAAGAAGGGGAGACAGCAGTGCACCCAGCTGTGTAAGGACACCCAGGACAGGCAGTGGCCCAAAGGTTTGTTTTGATTGGGAGCAGCCTGAGCTGTTCTGGTTGATGGTGGAGACAGGAGAAGGGAGGAGGTCCCTGAGGGAACCAAGAGGCAGCCACCCTGACTACAGGCTCCCAATGAGTAGGAAGGGGCAGGCTCCTGAGGACCTGCACTGGTTCTGCTGTGAGGCCAAAGGAGCATCCCTGGCTGGCTGAGAGGACCTGTGGAAGCCAAGAGAAGTGGCCTGGCCTCTGTGGAGGAGGGGCACAGGTGGGACTGGACCAGAGAAGGGTCCAGAAGGATTCCAGAGCCCAAGGACCAGCCAAGTGCAGCTCCAGCTCCGAGAGGAGTCAGCAGTGACCTCTGAGGGGTTTGCAAGGGCCAAGGCTGGGGGGAAAGGCCTGGTTTGAAGTGTGGCCAAGGCAGGGCCCTGGCATGGGTTGAGATGAGGAGGAAGGAGGTAAAGGTCCTGGGAACCTGAGGTCAGAGAGCGGAGCCCTGGGTGAGTACTTGGCCGGGGGGCTGGATCTTGGGAGACCACCAGACCACCCCGTCTTCCCTCCTAGGCAGTTACAGCCTGCCGCCAGCCCTGGGCCCAGAAACGTGCCCTGTTTCTCCACCTAGTCCCCCTCCACCCAGTCCCCCTGAAGTGCCCACAGCCAAGGTCCCCCAATCCAAGGTGGATCTGCCCTGGAGCCCTGGAGCCTTGATGGAGAAAGGTAAAGGCAGGTGGCTGCAAGGGGTTGGGTAAAGCAGCCTGTTCCCGGCTGTGATGACTCTCTCTCTCTCTGTCCCTGCAGAAGAGCTGGTGGGGCGCCTGGCCCGGGCCATCGAGGGTGGGGATAAGAAGGGGGCAGCCCAAGCAGCAGCCATCCTGGCCCAGCATCACGTGGCCCTCAGCGTCCAACTCCAGGAGGCCTGCTTCCCTCCTGGCCCCATCAGGTGAGGCCTGGGACTTCTTCCTCCCCCTGCCCTCTCAACTCTCCCAGGCTCCCCATCCTTTCCCTAACCAACATTTCTGCCAGGCTACAGGTCACAGTTGAAGATGCTGCGTCCTCTGCTCACGTGTCCCTGCAGGTGCACCCCCACTGCACCATCGCAGCCCTCCAGGAGCAGGTGAGAACGGGGTCTTGGGAGCCCTGCTGGAGGTGAGTGGGCTCTGAGTGACACTGCCTGGCCCTGATGGTCTGGCCCCAGGTGTTCTCGGAGTTTGGCTTCCCGCCAGCTGTGCAGCGCTGGGTCATTGGGCGGTGTCTGTGTGCGCCCGAGTGCAGCCTCGCTTCCTATGGGATCCAGCAGGACGGGGACCCTGCTTTCCTCTACCTGCTTTCAGCCCCTCGAGAATCCCCAGGTCAGTCCTCGATTGGGGTGGGGTGAGGAAGGTGGGGTGCAGCCTGACATGGCCCTGAGCCCCACCCTATCTACTGCAGGTTGCAGCCCTCAGCAGCCCCAGAAGTTGGATGGAGAACTAGGCCGCCTGTTTCCTCAGTCATTGGGGCTGCCTCGAGCCCCTCAGCCAGCCAGCTCCAGCCTCCCCAGCCCCCTTCAGGTGCGCAAGGGATTGGGCAGGGCGAGCCTGGGCCACTGTGGGCATTGGAAGGAAGGGTGAGCAGCAGCTATCTCCCTGCCTCCCCAGCCCGGCTGGTCCTGCCCTTCCTGCACCTTCATCAATGCCCCAAGCAGACCTGGCTGTGAGATGTGTAGCACCCATAGGCCCTGCGCTTGGGACCCCCTTCCCGCAGCCTCCACCCAGCAGCCACCAAAGGTACCAGAGGCAGAGCCAGGGGAGGGGACGGGGCAGGGCAGCGAACAAGCTGAATTGACTCATCTTCCCCCTGCCCCCAGGTCACGAGGAGAGAGGACGGCCCTTCCCTTCCAGGCCCGAGGTCCCTGGATCCCCTCCTGAACCTCTCGGGGGACCGCTGCTGACTGCTCACTTGGGACAGAGCCAGGGTTGGGGAAGGGACCATCAGGCAGAGTCATTAAAGACACTTCTGAGCCAGCCAGATTGCTGCTTCACTGTGCCTTTGTGCAAACTGGGCTCCTCGGAGGATGGAGAGCAGGGCATAACCCACTCAAGATGAAACTTGGCAGAGGCAGGGCCTGGCCCTCATCAGCAGGAGGGGCTTCCTAGCCAGACCCAGGGGGCTGCTGAAGAATGTATTTGGGCTCCAAGTCCCAGGGGTTCTAGGAGCATGGCACCAAGATCTCTTCCCAGACCCCAAGGGCTTGCAAAGCCTGGCTGCTGACCACTGGGCTGGGGCCCTCCGTGATTCCCCCACCCAGCTGACTGTGCCTCCTATAGTCCATCTAGAGCTCCACAGGCACACACCTTCCCTAGGCTCTGCCCCTTCCCTTCCCTTCTTGGGACAAGAAAGGCCCACAAGCCAGAACCCTGTGCTACTGCTAAGACAACACCTTGCCCTCCTGCCACTGACAGATCCACTGCTGCGTGAACCCAGCCACCCCCAGCTGCCTTGTAGATTGCTAGGAATGCCATCTCATGACAAACAACCCACCTGACACCTCTCCACTCTGCCCCCTCCAGTGTGACTGTTATCAGTGGATAGAACCTCCAGCTGTCCAGGCAAGAGATCAGGAGTACATTCTAGGTGGTCTCTGCCTTATCTCTGTTCCTCCACAGGCTGGGAGCTGTCTCCCCGCTCTCCCAGCCACCGCCCAGCCCCGCCTCCTAACCCCAGAAACATCTTCTGCAGCTCCTACTTTAAGCCAGTGTTGACATGCCACCAGGGATCCTTGCTGCCTTCAGAATGAAGGCCAAGTGGTTCCATAAACTGACACTTGGCTGGCTACTCCAGCAGGTCCTTGGGCCCCTGGACCAGCTGGGTCAGGCCCTTTTCACCTCTATGAACAGACACTCCCCACCCTGATGAATACTGTCACCTCCTCTAACAGCCAGTTCTTTGTTCCTGCCCCACATTTCAGTACTGACTGGACTCCCAGCCACCAGTCAGTGCAGGGCTACATTGGCCACACTACATGGACATCCCTGGGAGCCCTGAGGGCAAGGGCCTTAGTCCCAGCGTCCCCTGCAAACCTGCACTCCCATCATACAATAATTCAAAAGTGTGTGTTGAGAAACTTAATTTATTTCCATGATGGGAAGTGAAGGATCTGGAGCTAGAGCCCGGCCTCCTGCCTCCTCCCCTCTTGTCCTAGAGGAAGAGGAGCTTGGCTGAGAGGGCCAGCTGAGGCCCGAATAGGCCCAGGGTAGCTCCTTGGCTTGAGGGCCCATTCAGGCAGGGGGGCAAGCAGACAACGGGCATGGTCACTTGGGCGGCCGATATGCCAGCTTCCGGCTCTTCAGGACTGACCACTTATGCCGCTTCATGGCGTAGACCAGGGGCAACAGCAAGCCCATCATCATCATCATCTGGGGATGAGGCAAGCTCAGAGGTGAGAGGCAGAAAGGATCCCCGCCCACCTCCCAGCCCCTCTACCACGCCCACTGTGCCCCTTGCCCTAACCCTTTCACCTTTAGCCCCATGCGTTTGCGATGGTCGTGCTCTGGCTCAGATGCCCAGCGCAGGAAGGTACACACGTCCTTGGCTACCTGAGACATGGTAGCTGGGGTGCCTGGGCCAAGGACAAGTGGTAAGGGCTGCCCCTGGGGGCCCCTGCTCAAGCTGGGGTAGCCCACAGAACACCCCCTTCCATGGAGCAGAGATGGGGTCCTGCTCAAGGCTTCAAAAGGGATGGGACATCCCCCCACCCCCAAGCCCAGCACACACACAGGAGTCTAAGCTAGATGGGGATGTGAAGGCTGCCCGTGAGCCTCCTCAGATACGTGCAGACACTACGCCAGCCTAGGAGGGTGCAGGACCTCTTGGGCATGAGAACACAGGGGAAGCATCCCAGGCAGTGGGGAAAGTAGGACCCAGCTTGCCCACCCCCAGGGTGGGGGGCTCTCACCATCATCAAACTCTAAGACCTCGTTGTAGATGGGAGGGGCCATGGCAATGGCTTGGCCAGGGAAGTAGGGGTTGAAGTGGAGGCCTTCTCGCAGTGACACCCCAGTGGGTGGCTCACAGTAGCCCGTGAGCAGGGAGAAGACGTAGTCCTCACCACTGTGCCTGGGACCAGATCCATGCCTCCTTAGCCCCTGGCAGGAGGCAGACCTTCCTCCCCCTCCCCACACTCCCCTACAGGCAGTCCATGTACCTAGCTCTGATGATGTAGCTGAGGTCAGGGGGCAGTGCTCCATTGTTGGCTGCTCTAGCAGCCTCAGGGTTGGGGTAGGGTTTTGGGAAGTAGTCAGACAGCTTCCCTGGCCGCATGAACATCTCCCCATCCTCATTGGGGCCGTCCTGAACCTCCACCTGCCACCAAGAGCACCATCACAACCCTGCTGTCCACCATAGCGAGGGCCCCAATCCCTGGGTGCTCAACATCCCTGGGCCCCGCACCTCCTCCGCCAGCGCCTTAGCTTCATCCTCTGTGTAGCATACGCCCACCAGGTGGCGGTAAGCCAGGTAGTCCATGCTGTGGCAGGAGGAGCACACCTGCTTATATACCTGGAAACCCCTCCGGATGCTAAAGAGAGGGAAAGGGTTAGAGATACAGGGGATTCCACCCTACCCAGTCTACCCCAAAACTCCCCTAGCCAGCCAGCCGCACACCTGGTGTGATCCAGGGATGAGAGGAGGCCACGGTGGGACCACGGATAGCTGGGGGGGTGCAGCTCCAGGTCACTGGCACTCACGGCAGAATGCAGAGCCACAGCCAGCCCTGCACCCCCTGCCGCCAGCATGCCCAGCGCTGAGAGCATCACTTTCCGGCCCCGGGACAGGCCGGACTTCGACGACAAGGACACTGCCTGCAAGAGCCCCGCTCAGCGCCTGCCAGAACACGGCCCAGCCCTACCTGGGGATCTGACTCTCGGCGCCTACCTCTCCCACTCATCCACCCAGCACTGGCCACCTCCTCCGGGCGCCAACAGCACACCTTGCGCCACTGCCCGCCCCACTCCTCCCCGCTGCTGACCCCCGACCGTGATTCGGCCCTGAGGAGGGGTGTGAGACGTGTTCTTGGGTCCTGGGCCGGGGAGCAGGCCGAAGTGAGCAAGAGTGCTGGGGCAGGCCAAGGTCACAAGCAGCTGGCCGAGGTCAGGCTGAGGTCACTTCAGGACGCGGGCCCGGTCTGGAAGGCGGGGCAGGAGCCGGCCTGGGCGCGCCCCAGGGAAGCCCCAAGCGCCGACCCGGTCGCGAGCCCCCCGCCGCCCCCACGCCCGGCACCAGGCGCCCCTGCTGCTCAGAGGAGTGGGCGCCGGGCCCTGCTGCCAGGCGCCCAAGGTCGGCAGGCAGCGGGGGTCCGGCCGGGCGCGGGCGCCGGGGGTCCGAGGCCGCTCCCCCGCTGCCTGCCCCGCGCCAGGAGCCTCCCCGCTGTGACCTTCACGGGGCTGCGGGGCCACGCGCCGGCAGGGGTCCGGACCAGCGCTCACCTGAGGCGTCCGCAGCGGCAGCTGCCCGGGCCGCGCACCGCACAGCAGCCCCCGGGCCCGCGCACCCGGCAGCCCCGCGCCCCGCGGGCCCAGCACCGCCCCGCGAAGCGAAGCCGCCGCCGCCGCCATCTTGGCCCTCTTCCGCGGGCGCCACTCCCGTCGGCCCCTGCGGCGCCACGGGAGCTCAAACCTCGCGAGAGCTGGGGGCGCGGGACGGGGTCGAAAAGCACGGGGTTGGGGCGGGGCCGGGCAGCGTGGGTGCTGGCCGGAATCTCCGCGTCGCGGCCGGCGCAGCGCTTCACCGCGCTCCTCCAGGTGTCGTGGGGACCGGCGGCGTTGGGCGGGCTCCGGTCGGGTCTCCGTGTTGCGGTGACAACGCCCAACTACCCCAGTTTCTCCCGCCCGACCGCGGGTCTCCGGGGCTCGGCGGCGATGCGCCCCCCACGGCCGGCCGCCCCCAGTGCCAAACTGACTGCATCTTCAAGGCCATCGAGCGCTTTCGTCCAGCAATATTTCCAGACCTGGCGTGGTGGCGCAGCGGATCCTGCCCCTCTGGTTACCGTGATGGACAGATCCCCAGAGAGAAGGGGGTCCCTGCCCGGGCCGCCCAGCGGGGTGGGGTCAGGGTCCTGCGGCCCGCACCTGCCCTCCTGCGGCTCCCCGCGCTCCCCCTCGGCCACAGGCAGGGCCCCTGCTCCAGCAAAGGGGGGCAGTGCGGGAAGGCTGGAGGTCTCCACCCCTGCCCAGGCACACACCCATGGGTAGGGTGGCACCTCTCCAAGCTGCACACTGTGCTCTCTCTCATCCGTTGCACAAGGATTTATTGGGAACATATTATGCCCGGAAACCGTCAGACGCAGGAGCCACGAGCATGGCAGCCAAGGTCCCTCAAGAAATTACTACTGTCGGTGAAAATGGAGGAGTAAGGAGCTTGGAAAATTTGCTCCCCCTCCGTAAAAGCAAGGAAAAAAACTAGCAAGAATTGTTGAAGTCAACTTTTTTCAGAACTCTGGAAATTAATCAAAGGCTTTCAGCACTCCCGGGAGTGTTTATTTAAGAAAAACGACTGGATCTTGGTAAGAACAGTGAGCTTTGTAGTGTTTTAACTTTTTCTGGTGCAATGCTGCTGTCCAGTTCAGCGTTAGTCTTGTAAATAACAGCCCACATTTCTGGTACTGGAGGGAGCAGAACACCCTCATTGCAAAGAATTGTCATTATTTAACCTGTCTGATGGCTCCCTGGAAGATCCCACTTACAAAGCTGACTTGGTTTGCCCAGGGCCAACAGCTTGTTTCCTGAGACTGTTTGTTGAAAGCAATTATAAGCAAGTGTTGTCATTTGGAAGCTGCCTGACACAATGGATAACAGCTGGGGGAAATAATAATAGACTAAAAGCTTAAAAGGAAGAGCTGAGGAATGCAGTGTCCACGGGGGCATTGAAAGGCCCTGCGTACAGTAGTCCCCCCCTTATCTGCCAATGTCCACGGGGGCGTTGAAAGGCCCTGCGTACAGTAGTCCCCCCCTTATCTGCCAATGTCCACGGGGGCGTTGAAAGGCCCTGCATACAGTAGTCCCCCCCTTATCTGCAGTTAACTATCATCTGAAAATATTTGGATAATTCTAGAAATAATTCAAGGGGCCGGCCCGTGGCTTGGCAGTTGGGTGTGCGTGCTCCGCTACTGGTGACCCAGGATCAGATCCTGGTCACGCACCGATGTACCACTTCTCCGGCCATGCAGAGGCAGCGTCCCACATACAGCAACTAAAAGGATGTGCAACTGACATACAACTATCTACTGGGGCTTTGGGGAAAAAAAGGAGGAGGATTGGCAATAGATGTTAGCTTAGGGCCAGTCTTCCTCAGCAAAAAGAGGAGGATTGGCATGGATGTTAGCTCAGGGCTGATCTTCCTCACAAAATAAATAAATAAATAGAAATAATTCGTAAGTTTTTAATTGCACACTGTTCTGAGTAGCATGATTAAATCTCTCACTGTCCTGCTCTGTCCTGCCTGGGATGTGAATCATCCCTTTGTCCAGCATATCCCTGCTGTATATGCTACCTGTCAGTTAGTCACTTAGTAGCCAGCTGGGTTATCAGATTGACTGTCGAGGTATTGGGGTGCTTGTGTTCAAGAACCCTTGTTTAACTTAATGATGGCCCCAAAACGCAAGAGTAGTGATGCTGGCAATTCGGATATGCCATAGAGATGCCATGAAGTGCTTCCTTTAAGTGAGAAGGTGAAAGTTCTTACTTTATAAGGAAAGAAACAAATCGTATGCTGAGAGTATTAAGATCTACAGTAACTTTTATTACAGTATATTGTTATAATTGTTCTATTTTATTAGTATTAATTTCATACTGTGCCTAATTTATAAATAAACTTTATCTTAGGTATGTATGTATAGTCATGCATCACTTAATGATGGTGATACATTCTGAGAAATGCATCATTAGGGATTTCATCTTATGTGAACATCATAGAGTGTAGTTACACAAGCCTAGATGGCATAGCCTACTACACACCTGGGCTATATGCTACTAATCTTATGGGACCACCATTGTATATGTGGTCCATCATTGACTGAAACATTGTGTGGCACGTGACTGTATAGGAAAAAATATAGTTATATAGAGTTTGGTACTGTCTGCAGTTTTAGGCATTCACTGTGGGTCTCGGAACATATCCCCCACAGATAAGGGGGGAACCACTCAATTTCCATAACATAGAAGGTCACAAACAGAAGTAGCACTGTGTACATACTCATGAAAGACCTGAAAAAGCCCTAAGCGCTCGCCTCTGGCTGACCTTGAGTCTCTGTGCCCAGGGAAGTGAAGCCTGAGGCAGAGTTGTGAACTGGCTGAGTGCTGAAGTCATGCCCCAATAAGCACACAGAGCCCCTTGGGAAAGACTGGGAGGTTTATTGGTCTCAAGCATTTAAGGAAATCTCTGTCCAATCACTAGCTGACTACTAAGCTAACCAAGTAGAGACTTCAGTGGCTACACATGACAAATAATATAGACTTGACAGAATTAGTTCAGAAAAGTCACTACACAAATACAACTACCAGAAGCAGCAACAACAGAACCTGGAATCTGACTTCCAGAATTGCCACATTACATTATTTAAAATGTCTGGTTTTCAACAAAACAAATTATGAGACATGCAAAGAAACAAGAAGGTCTGGCCTATAAATAGGGAAAAAAGAACCAATAAATAGAAACTATCTCTGGGCAGGTCTAGATATTGGATTTAGTAGACAGTCTTTAAATCAGCTACTTAAATATGTTCAAACAGCTAAAGGAAACCATGTCTAAAGAACTAAAGGAAAGCGTGAGAGTAATGTCTCATCAAACAGAAAATGTCAAGAATATAAAAATTATAAAGAGGAATCAAATAGAAATTCTGGAGTTGAAATGTAGAATAATGGAAATGAAAAATTTTACTGGAGGGCCTCTACTGCAGATTTGAGTAGGTAGAATAAAGAATGGGCAAACTTCAAGTTAGGTCATCTGAGATTGTCCAGTCTGAGGAACAGAAAGAAAGAAACATGAAGAAAAATTAACAGAGCCTTAGAGACCTGTGGGACACTATTAATCCTACAAACCTATACAGAATTCTCAGGAGCAGAGGAGAGAGAGAAAGAGGAAGAAAGAATATTTGCAGAAATAATGGCTGAAAACGTCCCAAGTTT
The DNA here is from genome assembly GCF_057802395.1 of Ceratotherium simum simum. Lineage (NCBI taxonomy): Eukaryota > Metazoa > Chordata > Mammalia > Perissodactyla > Rhinocerotidae > Ceratotherium > Ceratotherium simum. Next base: position 874,245 of record NC_141922.1, read on the forward strand.
AATGAAAAACATGAATCTACATATCCAGGAAGGTCAATGAACTCCGAGTAGGATAAACTAACAGAGATCCACACCTAGACACATCATAAATTGTTGAAAGCCAAAGAAAGAGTCTTGAAAGTAGCAAGAGAGAAGTGACTCATCGCATACAAGTGTGATCCTCAATAAAATGAACAGATTTCACATCAGAAACCATGGAGGCCAGAAGGCGGTGGGATGACGTATTCCAATTGCTGAAAGAATAAACCTGCCAACCAAGAACTTCATATCTGGCAAAACCATCCCTCAAAAACAAAGGAGAAATTAAGACATTCCCAGATAAATAAACTGAAATAGTTTGTCATGAGCACCCTGCCTTCTAAGAAATACTAAACAGAGTCCTCAGGCTGAAATGAAAGGACACCAGACAGTAACTCAAATCCACATGAAGAAATAAAAGCACCAGTAAAGGTAACTGCATAGGTAGACATAAAAACAAATATAAATCATTTTTGTTAGTACGTTTTTTTCCTGTCTGATTTAAAAGTGCCTGCGTAAAGCAATAACTATAAATATATGTGAATAGACACAGAATGTATGAAGATGGAATTTGTGACAACAAGAGCATAAAAAAAGGAGGGAACAGAGCTATATAGGAGCAACATCTTTTATTTTTATTTTATTTATTTATTTATTTATTGTGAGGAAGATTGGCCCTGAGCTAACGTCTGTGCCCATCTTCCTCTATTTTGTACATGGGACGCTGCCACAGCACAGCTTGATGAGCAGTGCATTGGTCCGTACCCGGGATGCGAACCTGCAAACCCCAGGCTGAAGCAGAGTGCAAGAACTTTAACCACTATGGCACTGGGCCAGCCCACATCTTTTAATACCATTGAAATTAATTTAATGTTAATCCAAATCAGATTGTTATAAATTAAGATGTTAATTGTAATCCCAAGGGCAACCACTAAAAAAAACCTCATAATATAGTCAAAGAAACAACAAATGAATTAAAATGGTACACTAGAAAATATCTATCTAATACAAAAGAAAGCAATAATGAAGAAATTGAGGAACAACAACAACAAAAGACATAAGACATATAGAAAGCAAGTAGCAAAATAGCAAAAATAAATTGTACCACATCATTAATCACATTAAACATAAATGGATTAAAATCTCCAATTAAAGGTCAGAGATTGACATAATGGATAAAAAAATCATGACCCAGCTATATGATGTCCATAAGAAATATGCTTTAGATTCAACGATGTAAATAGGTAGAAAGAAAAAATTTGGAAAAAGATGTACCATACTAACAGAAACCAAAAGAGAGCTGGGGTGGCTATACTAATATCAGACAATATAGACTTTAGACAAAAATTGATACTAGAGACAAAGAATGACATTTTAAAATGAAAAAATGGATATTTTCAATCCATCAAGAAGACATAACAATTATAAAGAAATATTTACTTAACGAAACCAGAAAATACATGAAGCAAAAATTGACAGAATTGAAGAGAGAAATAGACAATTCAATAATAGTTGGAAACTTCAGTATCCTACTCTCAATAAAGGATAGAACAACTAGACAGAAGATCAGCAAGGAAAGAGAAGACTTGAACAACACTCTAAGGCAACTAGATCTAACAGACATCAATGGAACACTCCACCTAACAATAGAAGAGTACATATGCTTCCCAAGTGCACATGGAACATTCTTAAGATAGATCATATGTTAGGCAATAAAACAAGTCACAGTAATTTTAGAAGAAGTAAAATCATACAAAGAATGTTTTATGACCACAATAGAATGAAATCAGAAATCAATAACAGAAGGAAAGTTGGGCAATTCACAAATATGTAAAAATTAAACAACATACTCCTAAATAACCAATTAGTTAAAGAAGTAATCATAGGGAAAATTAGAAAATACTTTGAGGGGCTGGCCCAGTGGTGTAGTGGTTAAGTTCACATACTCCATTTCCGCTGCCCAGGGTTCACAGGTTCAGATCCTGGGCATGGACCTACACACTGCTCATCGAGCCATGCTGTGGTGGTGTCCCATATACAAAATAGAGGAAGATTGGCACAGATGTTAGCTCAAGGACAATCTTCTTCACCAGAAAAAAAAAAAGAAAAGAATATACTCTGAGGTGAATGAAAACAAAAACACAACATACCAAAACTTATGGGATGCATTAAGAACAGTGCTAAGAGGGAAATTTAGAGCTTGTTTTAAAGAGAGGCTGGTTATTGCAGAATGGGAAAGAAGAAAAAAAAGGACAAAATCTGAATGTGAAAAGACAGTTTTAGAAAGTTTATGGAAAGGAATCTTTGGAAAAGAATTTTATGAGCAGCCAGGACTAGCTAAGATTGGAATGAATATATTTTAATATCAAAATAAGCTGATGCAAAATTAAAATTTGGTTTTCTTTTCTGTTAAGAGGACAAGGTTCCTTGGGCTATTGGTCTGCTCTTGATAACAGACTGTGAAAGCTTCTTTACCTTTAAGCAATATGCCTAGATAACAGAGATTTTGTGTTTTATCAAAATAATTTCCTATGTTGTTTCTATCAGGTATTTAACTACGTAAGACAACTGAATCTTCTTAGTATTGAAAAGTTAAGTTTTGCTTACAACTAGGTAACCTTTTGTGTTCACCTTTGAAACCTGTTATTGTTACTTTGATCGAATAGATACTTAAGTATTATTTCATAGTGATCTGTGATCCTATTTGGTCAAGTGCCCTAACTTTTTGATATTTTTGACAAGCTTCTCCAAACTGTAAATGATGTTTTTTTCTACCAGGATGTAACTTTGGGATTTTCCAGTGGGCACTTGGGATCTCTCAAAAGATTTATTCCCTCTCCTCATAAAAAGAGAGATTACACTAATTAGGTTTATTTGGTATGTCCAATTACATGAGAAGCATAGTCCAATAAGCAATAAGAAACCTTTTAGGTTATATTGTATGGATGAATGTTACTAAAGAGTGTTCTAGAAATTGTATAAAATTACTAAACATCTGATATGTCCTAATACAATGTTATTACCTATAAGTCTAGTTACTATCTAAAATGTATATCACAGAAATACCCAAATTTCCATGTCAATTGTATTTACCCATTGCCTTTTTTAAAAAAAGTCTTTTGTCAGTTTCAGACAGTTATTGTTTTAATCTGATGCTTTTACAAATGTTTCATTTTCAAAGAGATTCATGGAAAGACTTTGACAAGTACTCTGAAACATAGGTTTTGATAACTTTAAGATCATAACACTGAACTGGGTGGGAGTTTCTGAAACTCAAGTGAAATACTGATTGCTTTAATGTTTTGTTTTCTAGATGTGAAGGACCCCTTTTTCTCTTCTCTTTTAAGCTACCTATAACTTAACAGCAATTTGTATCTTTGCAACAAGAGTTGAAATATTTACCTTTTTCTCTCTACTTGATGCCTCCAGAATTTGGAAACTCTTAAGTGTTCTTTTCATGACAATATATGTATTGGCATGGGTTCAGTGAAAGTCTGTTCCTGTAACGGGACGCAATTGAAAGTATTGGCTACATTACCAAGGCTTTGACTAGAATGTTATATTCAAGAAAGATGTACATAGACTCAGATACAAGCACACAGCATTAAGGAACTGCTTGAAAAATTGGCCTAGTACCTTGCTTACAAGGTTCCAGCAAAGCAATCTTAAAAAAGAGTTTACATGATTAATCACTATTTTTGCTGCATTTATATAAAAAATCGGACCAAGTTTAATACAAACAAATCAGTTTTACTATGATTATCTTTATTTTTATAAATGGGGGTTACTGTGGAGATATGCTTGCACCTTTGTAGATATTAACTTCTAGTCCTATTAATTGTCTTTAAGGTTTTGTTATACCTATAAGCTGGACTGGATCCTAAATTCTTCTAGTTTCCTTAAATGTCTGGATACAATACTGCAGACTGAAGTTTCCAATTTTACTGCCCTTGAAATCTCCTTGGAAGAGACTATAAAAGGATTCCTCAGTACCCATATGGCAGCCAAACTTCAGAGACTCAAGCCTTGGGTGCACCTCTCACAGCTGAAGAAGGCTCCACCTGACATCTGGTCCTTCACAAACGCTGGAGACTCCAGATCACATTGACCAGGAAGAGAAGCAGCTGATATCTGAGGCAGACAGCTTTCCCGAGATGACTGGACCAGGCCTGTGTACCCTCTCCCCACTGTTTTTTTGTTTTGTTTTTTTTTTAAAGATTTTATTTATTCATTTTTTTCCCCCCAAAGCCCCAGTAGATAGTTGTATGTCATAGGTTCACATCCTTCTAGTTGCTGTACGTGGGACTCGGCCTCGCATTGGACGGAGAAGTGGTGCCTCGGGGCGCGCCCGGGATCCGAACCCGGGCCGCCAGCATCAGAGCGCGCGCACTTAACCGCTAAGCCATGGAGCTGGCCCCCCACTGTTGTTTCTTACTTTATTTTCTCCCTCCCTTTCCTGGAGGGACAATGCCCTTGTCTGCATTTCCCAGTCCCTTGCAAAAGAGGGAAACCTCTCTGCTGGATTTGCCATCAGAAACCTCAGTCTGTCCAAGACAGTAATGACCCCTTAGTTCACCCTATAAGTAGTTTCACTGGGGTTCTAGATACTATTCTTTGTCTAAATTGATCTGCTGGCCCATTTTACTGAGTCAGGGTGCTAAGCCTGCTTAAACTTGTCCCATGCTTTAATTTAACCCAGCCTTGGGAGAGGAAAACAAGATCTTTTGAATACTTGTATGAAAAATTCTGTGGGGTGGCTGATGTAACCCTGGCCATCTGTAAGTTTCTTGATATACCCATGTATTTACGCAACTTCTCGGTGTGTAACAACGTAGCGTCTGAGACTTAGTTATATAATGCTAATGCCTCTACGCTGATGAACAGTCTATAGATGCTATCACTTATGCGGGGGCCTTATGCACACCCCCTGGTTATGTCTTCATCTGTGGAGGATTCAGTAATGGCCTTTATGCTTGGGCAACTCATTGCCTTGACAGCTGGAGAATACAAGACAGCGTGCCCTTGCCGTCTTCACTGTCCTGTTTTCTCTGCATAACCAGAGACCTCTCATTGGTCTCTCCCATTGAATCCCCATAGTCACCCTAAATGAGAACTTCTAGGAGGTGTACATGACGCTGGGTTTACCTCCATGGGGAGAACTTTCTTCCCGTGGATCAGAGTGAGTGGCAATGAACAAATGATCAGGAATCTCTCCCTGACTCTAGAAGAGCTGGCCGACTCCACAGCCAAAGCAGTTTCAGCTCAGCAACAGTCACTTAACTCATTGGCCAAGGTGGTCTTGGGTAATCGTGTAGCCCTCCATTATCTACTTGCTGTGTCTGTGCAGTGGCGAACGCCTCCTGGTGCACATGGATAAGCGCCTCTGGGGAACTGGAAACCCAGTTACATGAGGTTAGAGAGCAAGCACAGTGGCTACAACCAATTTCCCCTAACAATCCAGTCTTTTGATTTGTTCAGCTGGTACCTTCAGGTCTGGGCTCCTGGTTTAGGACCATCTGCAAACTGGGCTTATAGTATTGCTCTTAATCTTACTCTGTCTACTTGTTGTGAAGTTCTGTACCTATTGCCTGTTGAAGCTCTGTAGAAATGACGTACCTAATAAGGTGATGCTATCTCAGCACTTCAAGATGATCTCCGAGGCCTATGACCTTGGAGAATATAGACTTTAGATGGGAAGCGCCTGATAGTTCTCCCTTCTAACCTTTCTTCTTGCTCAAGTGTGGCCTAAATGGTTTCCAACCACCATGCACTTTCCCTCCAACGTGGGACACGACAACCAGGAAAGGTCTGTCCTGGCACTGAGGGACGATGACCACCACGTGCAGAGAACCTGACTGTTGATCAGCGATGCTTTCAGAGAAAGATCTTTTTTTTTTTTTTTGGTGAGGGAGATCAGCCCTGAGCTAAGATCCATGCTAATCCTCCTCTTTTTGCTGAAGAAGACCAGCTCTGAGCTAACATCTATTGTTAATCCTCTTCCTTTTTTTCTTCCCCAAAGCCCCAATAGATAGTTGTATGTCATAGTTGCACGTCCTTCTAGTTGTTGTATGTGGGACGCAGCCTCAGCATGGCCAGAGAAGTGGTTCGTGTGTGCGCACCCGGGATCCGAATCCGGGTCGCCAGTAGCGGAGCTCGCGCCCTTAACCGCTAAGCCACCAGGCGGGCCCACAGAGAAAGATGTTGACCATAGGAACAAGTGTGGAAATTATCAAAAGAAATCTTAACAAATTGTAGTAGGGAAGGCCTGTAGGGGGAGCTCTCACCTCTGTTGTCAATTACACCACACAGGAAGAGACAGAGGCTTGCAACTCAGACCGGAAGTAAAACTACTTTACTACTGAAGGAAGATTTCTCTCCCCACCTGGCAACAGCCCAGCCAATGAGAATTCGTTGCTGCCCTAAACTGTACTTTCCCCCCAGTGAACTTTCATTTAGAACAGCTCCTCCTCCTCCCCCTTTTTCTCTATAAAGGCAGCTCCCCTCTGTTTTCTGGATTTGCCTATGGTTTGCCATAGTATGCATGTCCTGAATGGCAATTCTTTTGGCTATTCCGCAATAAACTCGTTTTGAGGATAAAATAACAGGTGAATTTGCTTTTTAAGTTGACAGAAGACAGGAAGCCCACAGACAAGTGGCACCTGACTTATCAGGGGAGAGACTAGAGAGAAGCCAACCTGGGAGGTGCTCCTGAGGGCTGCAAGTCTCTCCCCAGCCTCAGGAGCCAGACAGTTCATTCAACATACAAAGTGACTAGGGGTTCCAGCCAGACCTTGAGGACAATGGGGTCAAAGACAGGCTGCTAGTCACAGTGGGATCTCTAGCACCCTAGCCCCACCCACATCCCCATCAATGCTGGACATAGAGTGCACATCCCTCGTCAACAGAAGACCAGCAGTGACCTCTAGAGAGAGGCCCCAGAGAGAACCCCACCAGGTGTTGGGCCTGGGGGGAGCACCAGCTGATCCCACCACTATGGAGCCCCAGGTGTCAAGGGGAGCCCCCCATAGGAATGCGGGCCCTGCCACAGAGGCAGGCTTGGGTGGCCAGAGCTTCCTCCTCGGACTTCCTAGGCCACACCATTTGGGACGTGGTACTGAAGGGACACTGGTCCTTTGAGTTGATCCTCCAGGCAGTGCAGCTCTGCCTCCCTTCTAACACTGAGGCCTGTACAAGCTTGTACTTGTCTCACTGCCCTGTGGTGTACTGGTGGGGACACCTTGGCCCTCCCATGAGGTGAGGCCTCTTGGGCCTGATGTGGCCCTGGCATCACCAAAGGGCCACACTTTGCTTTTCTGTTCCCTTCAGAACAGACTCTGGATGTCCCAGCTCCTTTCAGGGATCTCGGGGCAATCACCAGCTTCTCTGTGCCAGCCCATCAGTGCCCTCCCCCTGGGGGGTGTGTCCCCATGGCCTGTCAGTTCTTGGCTGGTGCTGGGTGGGCTCTGCTGCTCTGCCTCTGCCCCTCACCTCGTGGGCACCTGGCCTGGGCTGGTTCAGCTCCAAGGAAGTCGGGCTGGGTGCTCCTCCCTGCTCCATCCCAAGCCCAGACCAAGGTTCTTGCCTTGGCTGGGCCCCCATACCCCACACCCTGGGCCTTCTCTGCAGGGCTCCAGCGCAAGCCCTCTGCCCCCTTAGCCTCAGTGCTAAAGACGGTGATGTGTGGTCTCTGGGTGCCTCAGCTCCCATCAGGACCCCAAGACCTGCCCATGGTATTTCCTCTTACCCAGCACCGTGCGTCCCACAGCACTGGACTGTGATACACTGAGACCTCCAGGGCTGGGAGTAGGCACTTGGGGCTGGGGCAGGGTCAGGATCTGCACTCGTCACTTTCAGATCCCAAGCCCTGGGGCTGGCTGGTCCCAGTGTCTGCCCATGGCTCTCCTCCCGAGGCTGATGCGGCTGGGGCCCTCACTCCTGCCAGCAGTACTCCAGGTGGCAGGGAAGCCGTCTAGTATGTGGACCAAGGCAGTGCCCTCTAGGAAAGACGCGTGCAGTATGCCAAGCCCTGCAGGCCGTTTCTCACACAGGCTCTAGAGCCCCACACAGACAGCAGACAGTGGGCCACGAGTCCAAAGGGCGGCCAAAACAAAACATCTGTTTATTTTCCAGGAAGGAGAGAATATGGGGGTGTTCGGGGAGTTCCCTCACTAATCTTCACGCCACAGGGCAGGCAGACATCACTTCCAGAAGAGCACATTCCAGAAGAGCAGCCAGCAGGGATAGAGGCCCAGAGCCAGCAGCGGAAAGAGCAGGGCACCATAAGTGTGGTGTTCCAGCACGCCCTGCGCCAGTGCTGCCAGAAACAGCTGCCAGCCCTCAGCCAGTGATAGTGGTGCCTCCTGCAGCTCCTGCCACAGGAACAGGCCGCCCAGGAGTGTGGCTGCCGGGCTCGTCAGCACCAGCAAGGTGGCATAGAGTGCCCTGGGTGGAGAATCAGGGTCAGGGTGGGCTCCAACGTAGGGGCACAGGCACTGAGTGGGGAGTGGGGGTATGGTGTGAGGGCAGAGTCTGTGGTGAGGGGCACGTCATGGTGGGCTCTGTGGTGGGGGCTGACCAGAACATACCGAGGCCCACAGGGCTCGGTGAGCGCAGCGGCGGGCACCATGGTGGTGGCCAGCAGGAAACCTAGTGAGAAGTTGGTGAGGGTGATGCAAGCCAGTTGTAGTGCCAGATAGATCAGGGCTACCAGCTTCAGTGCCATCCAGCCCCTGTCCGCGGCCTGAGTACTCACCACCCTGCAAGGCAAGGGACTTGGAGGCAGCTGCTTGCATGCCCAGAGTGCCCCCTGCCCACGCCCACCCAGCCCAGCTCCTCACCGGTGAGTGTTGTGTGGGAGAGCCAGGCCAGCTGCATAGATGGCCAGCAATGTCAGCACCACAGCTTCAGACTCAGCCACGGGGAAGTGCTGGGCGGCCACATGTTGGCCCAGCACCGGCAGGACGTAGAGGGCCAGGCCCATGGCCTGTGAGATCAGCAAGGGCGCCACAAGCGAGGCCAGCCCCACACCCTGCAGGGCACATGGGCACTTGGAGATGGGCCCTGGGGCCAGGAGAGCCCCAAGGATCCTCTTCACCACTCTACCAGTTGAGACTGAGTGGCAGCAGTAACCACCACCAGGACCCTAGAAGCCCACCCCAACCACAGCAGGGGGGCATCATCACCTGTGCCGGGGGTAGGGGAGGACTGGGTCCAGAGGCCCCCCCAGCCTCCTCAGGGCCCACTCCGGCCTCATGCAGCTGCATCCACAGTTCCAGAGCGTGGCCTAGTCAAGGAGCCTGACGAGAGGTGTGATAGGATCTGGCCGGTGGGGGACCCAGGGCTCACCCCCAGCCCCCACCTCAAGGATGGAGGGCTCTCCCCAGCCTGGAGTGGAGGGGACCTGAGGCTGGCCACAAGTGGACAGTGGCGGGCAGAGGATATCTTGAGACCAAGGACCAGGAGCAAAAAGCCAGCAGCAGGCATGTAGAGGCCAATGGAGACGAAGCGGGAGAGCGCGGGGAGCAGGTAGAAGAAGAAGGACTGGTGCAGGCGCTCCAGAAGGTGGTTGAGCTTGCGGAACATGCCCTCCAGAGCCCTACCGGGCGTGGGGCAGAGTTATGACCAGCCAGACCTCCCAGGCATCCCCCACCCCGCCCCAAGCAAGGAAAAGAGGGACCAGAAGCCACTTACTTGCCCACTGCCACCAGGTCATACTTATACTGTCGGAAGCTATTGATGCCACGTACGGTTAGGGCCTCCACACGGTAGCGCAGGAAGAGGCCATGGGGGCCGTGAGGGCGGCCAGAGGCCTGCTGCAGAACCATGAGCAGCAGTGTCTGCAGACCCTGCAGTGGCCCGTCTATGGATGTCCAGTCCTGGGGCTGTAGCTTAGAGGGTTTGGGGACAGGGTCAGATAAGTCCCACACGTAGACCCTGCTCCTCCCAGGTAGGCGGCCCTACCTTGCCCTGCAGTGTGCACAGCAGCCCCCCTTTCTGGCAGAAGGTCTGGAAGAGGTTGAGCAGATCAAGGTTGGGCAGCTGCCCGTTGAGCCCCTCCACAGCCACATCGAGGCTAGTGATCACATCACTGCTCAGCTCTAGAGCCACTGCTGCCTGAATGGCCCCAGCCCGGCCCTGCAACGGGGATGACTGCATGCCTGTGGGAGCAGGTGAATGAGCTGCCAATGGGGGGCTGGAGAGGACAGTGAGCCTGAGAGAGGGGCCCGGGCAGGGCAAGAGCACCCACCAGTGACGTTGACGTCGTGGTAGGCTTCAAGCCAAGCCTCAGTGCCCAGAAGGTCGTGTTCTGTCACCAGGAAGATGATGTCTTTGGCCCAGTAAATCTGCCCTGGAGGCCAGAAGCAGTGTCAGCACGGCCTGGGGCAGTGGCCAAACCCTCCCTTGCCAGCAGTAGTCCCTGAGCCTCACCCCGGAAGTGGGCAGCGAGTGCCAGCAGCAGCCCCACAGCCTGGCTGTTGGTAGAGTCAGGGCCACAGGGTACGGTGAGCACCAGGGACTCAGTGCTGGCAGCGCGAGGGGCCCGTAGGATGCCGTACACGTTGGTGCCTGACACCATCTGCATGCAGTATTGGTGGGGAAGCCTCAGCTCGACCCCACCCTCGACGGCCGAAGCCCCTCCCTTTTCGGCCCTAGAATGACTACCAGGGATTTCCCTGGACATTCCCCCACTGAGCTTCCTAGCCTCAAGCCACCCCCTCAAAATGCTTTTTGGTCCCAGACACACCCCCTCCCCCACAATACATAGCGCTCGTGCGTCTCATCTGGAAAAGGCAGTTTCCGGGAGAAACTCTGCGTGTAGACCTCCAGCCCCACTGACCGCATCGTCCGCTCCAGCCAGGCCACTGGCAGAGCCCTGGAGACACAGATAGAGAGCCTCTGAGCAGAGCTCCCTGGCCTTGCCCACCACTGCTTCCTCCATACCCACTGCTCTGCCGCTCACCCCGACTTCCTGCGGTGGGCAGCGAAGTCCCGGGCAAAACCTCGGGCACGGTCTCCGCCCGCAAACTGCTCCTCCACCATGGTGGAGCCCATGGCGTTCTCCGACATGTACGTGCGCTGGGTCAGCGGCGGGAAAGCCAGCGCCAGGAACCAGGCGACGCCCGCCACGTAGCTCAGCACGCTGCGGGGAGAGGGGACGAGGGGCCGCCGGAGCCTTAGTATGTCCGGGACCCCGGCAGGGGCCTCACCCTCTGCACCGGGGCTCGAGGGAGCGTGTCTGAGGGGCCTGGACCAGGAGTCCCCGCACCCGAGCCGGCGGACGGGAGGGGCGGGCGCGAGCAGCCCGAGGGGCGCCGGCATCCAGCCCCGGCCCTCCGGCCCCTGCCTCCCCGGGCCCGGCCCTCACCAGAGCGGCGCGTTGAGACGCAGCACGAGGCGGGCAAGCGCGCGCCGGCGCACCGGGTCCGACAGGAGGCCCATGGCGGGGCGGGGCGGGGCGGCTCCGGGACCGCGCTCCCGCCGCCAGCTACAGCACCGCTCCGGCGCACAGCTTGTCAGAAGCGGGGCTCCGCGCCCGCCGCACTTGCGGTCCCGGCGGCCCTCGCGCCGCCGCGCATGCGTGGCCCGCTTCGCCAAACAGCACCGCCATCGCGCATGCACGGAGCAGAGCCGGTGAGAAGGGAGCAGGACTCCGGTTTGCGTTTCCAGCCCACGGAGGGCGGCCTCCGGGAGGGTCGGGCCGGCAGTGCCCGGCGCCAGAAGAGAGCAATGACGACGGCCGGTCGCGGCCAAGGGCTGGTCGAGGGCAAGCGAGAAAGCTCTGCCTTGAAGGCTGACAGGAAAATCAGAGGGGTGATGACTAGGGCAGGTGGGTGGAAAACCGGAGGCGGCGATCAGAGCATGGATGAGCGGAGATTCTGAAGGTGCTGCTGCTGGCAATGACAGGTCTGAGTGCCATGGCGTGGGTGGAAGTAAGGAGGCTTCCATGGACTGAGAGGCCAAGGCGTTGGCCAACTCACTCCTATGGATGTCCATCACCAAAAAGCGCCGAGGTCATCGGGATCAGATGACCACAGGGAGGAAAGTGCAGGTGATACTTCGGAGCAAGACGGGTTTCAAAGGAGCGGGGGCATGTGAAGTAGGAAGTGGGGAGCACTCCTGTCCAGTCAGAGAGGTGCCTGGGATATTAGGGGAGAAGCAGCTCCTGGGTGCAGGCTGCAGGGGATGGTGATCAGGGCTCTGGCAGGTCTGAGGCCAGAGGTAGAGGAAGGGGGAGTCTGCTGAAGAGGAAGGTGCAGTGGTGGGGCAGGGGTAGTGTCTGTATCCACTGAGGAAGGGTCAGAGCTGAGGAGGAAAGACTCCAGGTGAGAACACGTGTCTGTTGTACTTTTGGAGACCAAGGTAAGTAGCAGGACAGGCCCAAGCGGCTCCTAGGGGGGAAAGGGGCCATTACATCCAAGCCACAATCTAGGGGATATGGGACATGGCCCCCTACATGTCCACAGGCAGCCGAGTTCTCCCTCAGCCCTTGTGGTCAGGGTCCTGGATGTGCTAAGAGGAGGATGCAAGACTCCACAGTCTAATGGCCTGGTTCATTCCGCCAGGCCACACCTCCCTGCTCAGCTGCCTTGAACCCTTCCTGGCACAAGCTGCTCTCTCCACCCAGGGACACACTCCCCCACCTTCTTCAGGGTTTGAATCCTGAGGCTGCAAGAGATATGTAGTTCATGTGTGGGGGAGGGTTTCTAGTCACCCCCAGCAGCCAGCACCAGGCCAGGCTCTGAGGGCATGGAAGTGCTGTGAGGAGATCCGAGTACAGTGGACTGTGTGGATTTTATTCTGGGCATAGGTGGCTGGATGCTCAGTCCTCCAGCAAGATAGAGGCCTCACGCACATGCTGCCGGACCACACGGTCCAACAGGGTGTGCACATCGCGGGCGGCCCGGGCAGCGGCCTCTAACACCTGCTCCAGGTGGTCTTCATGCAGCCTGGCGTCCATCTCAAGCAGTGCAATCTGGCCTGAAGCCGGCAGCAGGGCCAGGGCCAGCTGGGGGCCACCAGCTGCTTCCTCCACGTGGCTGAGGTCTGCCAGGGCTGTGCCGTCCACAAAGCCAGCTGAGCAGGCACACACAAAGTCCTGCATGGGTATCCCAGCGTCCAGCACTGCCAGCATGGCTGCATTCACACAAGCCGCATAGGTCCCACCATCTGCCTGCAGCACCTGTAGGGACCCCCGACAGCGGCATCAGTCCATTAGGCTGCGGACCTCCATCCCCTCCCCGGGTTGAGGGCTGCTGCCTGCTCACCTGCACATAGATATCAATCTGGGAGCGTGGGTGCAGCTGTGTAAGGATGGCCGCCTCAAAGGTCTGACGCAGCTGCAGGCCCATCTCGAAGGACTTCCGGTCCCCGTGTGGCCGCCGCTTGCGCTCACCTGTGCTGAAGGTTGCGGAACTGTACTGACAGTTCACCAGGGCCCTGTCTGGCAGGGCTCGTGCCCGGGAGCCCCGGATCTGGGGAAGGAAGGACACATGAGCCAGGCCCACTCCTCCCAGCTCACACTACCCCTTCCTCTGGCTCAGGACTGGAACCTCAGCCTCCCTCCTTCCTCTCCTTCTATCTCCAACATCTCAACAAACACAACTACTTGAACTCCGAAATACAGCCTGAGGGAGGGCCACTGGCCAGTCTCTAAGCCACCATCACCTCTGGATCTCATCTCTCTTAATAGGCCTTCCTGTGTCCATCCTTGCCTCATCCCCTCCCAACCCATTTTCCATTTGTAGCCAAAGCCAGAGTATGTTTACAAACATCAAATCTGATTCTATCTCCTTTACACACTCATATATCCTACTTACCTTCCAAAGGCTTTCCATCACGTGTGAGATAAAATCCTAAATCTTTTCCCTCGTCCACAAAGCCCTGAGTTCTCCCCTCCCTAGAAACCCATCAATCTCATTTGGAATTATTCCCTATCTCCCCCACCAGCAGCCTTTCTGCTCTGAAAACGTGCTATGCTTGTTTCCACCCTCTGGCCTTTCCCCTCCTGGTTCCCTCCCGCTGGAAGGCTGGGCTCCTAGACTCATGTGCTAAGCAAACATTTTTTCATGCCTGCGGTGGCAGACACTGTTTCAGAGCTGGAGACATGGCAATAAAACCGGGCGCTTTTAAATCCCTGTCCTCATGGAGTTTATGTTTTAGCGGGGAGACAAACGATGAGAAAGATAGGTTAATGTCTGAGGTTACAGGTGCAGAAAGGGAGGGAGGTGTGTGATCGTAGGGAAGGGGACTTGCCAAGTGGATAAGGTGGTCTGGGGAGGCGTCATCCGGACGGTGACGTCGGAGTAGAGAGGTGAGAGGTAGGGAGGGAGTGGGAGCGCGCTTGGCGCTCTGAGAAACAGCAAAGAAGAGTGGAGAGCGCAAGGGAGAGTGGCTGATGAGAAAGGCAAGGACCACCGTGCATCACAGTAAGGACTTTGGCTTTTACTCCGAGTGAGCCGCGGCCGTGAAACTGTGCTGCGGAGACGCAGGCGCACGCCGGCCGTCGCCTCCGGAGCCTTGGTCAGCCTGGCGGCCACGCGCACCCCGCAGAGCGGCCGCCGCCCTGTTCCTCCACCCGACCCCGGGGCTGCCCGGCTCGCGCACGCAAGCCCACTCGCCTCGTGCGGCCCGTAGACCACGGCTAGCGCTTTGGTGTTGCCCTGCTCGATGTAGGCCGAGCCATCGGCCTGCGCGAACACGCCCATCCGCGCCTGGATCTTGCGCAGCTCCCCGGCGCGCCGCCCATCCACCCGGTAGCCTTGGTCCGACAGGAGCTCCAGCCCCGCCATGCCGCCGACCGCCAGCCCCGCTTCCGCCTCTCAGAGAACTACAGTTCCCGGCGGCCCTGACTACGCACTTCTGACCTCCCGGGGGCATATGGTTTCCGGCGGTCCGACTCCCCACTTCCGGTCTCAGAAAACTACGGTTCCCGGCTGCGCCACTTTCCTCATTTCCGGTCCCGGGGAAGTTGGGCGGTGCTGACCCAGGGAGAGAAGACCGTACCTGCGGCCGTTTGGGGGAGCTGTCCTGAGGCTGCCGCGGGTAGAGACCCGCTGAGGGCCGAGTCCCCCGGTTGCGCCCCACTGGGTAGTGTGCTGACGCGCTGGCCGCTGCCGGCGCGCGCCTGAGACCCGTCCAAGGGCCCGAGGGCTCCGGCCGCGCCTCCTCTCTGCGCCCAGCCCCGGGCGGCTGGCTTGCCTGTGCTATCCCTGGACGCCTGGAGTGTCCTTCGCGGTTCGCTGGGCGAGAGCAGCGACGCAGGAAGGGAGAACCGTCTCGTCTCTGATGGCTTCTAGTTCTTGGTCGCACTGGTTCATCCAGGCCCAGACGCACTTCCTGTTCTCCTTTTCTTACCCTTTAATGTTTACATTCGTTCTTTTAAAAAACATGCATAACTTATATTATACTTACACGTGGTCATGTTCTTTTTAGAGCAGTTTTAATTTTGTTTTCCTTGTTGGCATGGTTCTTCTGTCCGCAACCCCCCATCTATCTTAACCTCATAAATGGTTCCTTCCATGTTGTCCTCGATACTCATAATTACATCAAGTCATACACAGATACATGCAGTTGTACACGTACAGCCGTACAGTGGCTCTTGGAACTCTGGTTACTTTTTTAAATGGGATCACTTCTGTGGAAATTAATAAAAGAAACCTTAACTAAACTGGACTGGGGAGACCTGCAGGGGGAGCTCTCACCACCATCACACGTCTCAATCACACCAACCGGGAAGAGAAGAGCTTGTGTCTCTGACGGGAAGTACAACTACTTTACTAGGAAGGAAGATTTCTCTCCCCACCTGGCAACAGCCCAGCCAATGAGAAACACCACAGCTCAGCCAATGAGAAGCTGTTGCTGCCCTGAACTATTACTTTCCCCCAATGGACTTTCCTTTTTTTTTTAATCCCCCCCTCAAGCCCTAGTAGATAGTTGCCCATCCTTCTAGTTGTTGTATGTGGGACTCGGCCTCAGCATGGCTGGAGAAGCAGTGCGTCGGTGCGCGCCCGGGATCCGAACCGGGCCGCCAGTAGCAGAGCGCACGCACTTAACCGCTAAGCCGCGGGGCGGCCCCTGGACTTTCCTTTAGAACAGCCCTTCCCTGCTCCCCCTTTTCTCTATAAAGGCAGCTCTCCTCCTTAGTTGACTGGATTTTATCCTTCTCCATAGCATGCACTTCTGGAATTGGAACTCTTTTGGCTATTCTGGAATAAACTGGTTTTAAGGATAAAATAACAGGTAAATTTGCTTTTTAAGTAGACATTTCATACACACTTTTCTGTTTTTCACTTAAAAAATACCTTATGGGGGCCAGCCTGGTGGCGCAAGCAGTTAAGTGTGTGCGCTGCAATGCGGCGGCGAGGGGCTTGCCAGTTGGGAACCCTGGGCACACACCAAGGCACTGCTTGTCAAGCCATGCTGTGGTGGTGTCCCATATAAAGTGGAGGAAGATGGGCATGGATGTTAGCCCAGGGCCAGTCTTCCTCAGCAAAAAGAGGAGGGTTGGCAGATGTTAGCTCAGGGCCGATCTTCCTCAAAAAAACAAAACAAAACAAAAAAAACCTTATGAAATTCATCCATATAGTCCTGTGGAGCTATCATTGATTTTTTGTTGGCTGCTTGATACCCATGGATGTACATAGCAGGACATATCCTGGCCACTGCCCCGTTATGGACAGTGGCTGTGTGTTCAGGGGCTTATACTTGGGGGATGAAACTCCAAGATAAGGACTTTCTGGGTGAAGGCTGTAAGTGTGAATTCCTTTTCCCCTCCTTTCCCACCAGGAATAAGTGTTACAGTTTTTTACATAATCCTTGCCAGTCTGTGGAGTGTTACTGACATGGTGTTGTTACTCTCTTGCATTTCCTGGCCTGGTATGTTCCAGCCTCTCATGTCAGTCCAGTCCAATGGGACTGCTGATGGGTCTACAGGAGGGAGAAATGAGGGGCTTCCCATCCCAGGTACCTCCTGTCTCCAAGTACCTCTCTTTCCCAGTGGTCAAAGTCACCAGCAGGGAGCTCATTTCCCCCTCTACCAGTTGCATTATTCAGCCCCTCTGCAGCGCTTAGGAAGCCAGATCCCATGCTTCAAGTTTGAAAGTGGAAGGATGAACCGACGTGGTTGCTACGCTCGCCAAGAGGAGGCAACATACACGGAGGCCTAAGGTGCACAGGCCAGTGTCCCCATATGGCTCACATGTGGCCTCTTTCAGGTCTTCTCATGCCCTCCCATTATATCCAATGAAGTAAAATGGCCTCCTTTTTCCCTTTAAGAATGAAGATACCCTCACCCTTTCCAAAAAGGCATTGTGTAGGGGTTGTATGTCTGTTTACCTCTTGCATAACCTTAGTGACTTCAAATAACAAAAAATAATTATATTATTTCTTGCAGTTCTGGTGGTTGCCTGGGCTCAGCTAGGCAGTTTGCACTTAGAATCTTTCCTCCCTGTGGTCACTGTGGATGGTGGCTGGGGCTGGCATTGTCTCAAAGACTTCCTCCCTCACATCTTTTGTGGTTGATGCTGGCTGTTGAGACAGCACACCCACACATGGCCTCTCCATGCAGCATGGGTTCCTCAAAGCATGGCGCCTGGGTTCCAAGGTGACTTCCCAAGACAACAAGGTGGGCATGCATGGTGTTTTAAGACCTAGGCTCAGGAATCACGTGGTGTCACTGCCGCCAGACTCTATGGGTCAAGGTGATCACGAAGGTCTGCCCAGGCTCAAGGGGAGGGGACATGGACCCCACCCCTCAGTAGGAGCAGGGTTAATGTCAGGCTGTTAGAAGAGCTGGTGGGATGGATGTACTGTGGCAGGCTAGGACCACAGTCCTGCAGGCACAGCATCCCTTCCAAGGTGGTGGGCTCCTAGAAGACTGCAGCACGAGGGCTAGTGAGCCAGCCACAGTCCTGCCACTGCACCTGGTCTGAGGCCATGATGGCCATCATCCTCTGCCACTAGCCACCCTTGATTCCCCCACCCTTGGCTCTTCAGCTGGACCCAGCTGGTTACTCGTAGAGTGACCCGAGCCTTCCTCCCTCAGCAATGTGAGCTCTTACTAGATGGAGATTACTGTAGTTGTCCATTGATGCAGGTGGAAGCCCCACAGGTGCTTGGCCCCCGTTGTGCAGTATTGGCCCTAGAATCACAGGATAATCAGGATAATGTTTGTCATGGGCCTAAGGAGCCCAAAGTGGCTGGGTGGTGACTGTTCCAGATCAGTGGAACCCTTACTGTGTCCCCTGGTGGAAGTGTTCCCCACCCCTGGGAACTAGGACCTCCAAGCTGGCAGCATCTCCAGTTTACGCTACGGATCATTCCTGCCCCCTTGGTTCTCTGACCCTTGTGTTCTAGCCATAGGTCACCCACATGGCGGGATCCAGGTCTTGGGGGTCTAAAGCTTATACAAATTTTGGAGCTGTGTTGGGGATCCCTAAGACCACCCCTGGGTTCAGTGATTTTCTAGGAGGACTCATAAAATTCAGCACATATAGTCATACTCATGGCTAAGATTTATTACAGAGAAAAGATATTAATCAAAATCAGCTAAGGAAAATGCACCTGGGGCAAAGTCAGAGGAAATCAGGCGCAAGCTTCCCGAGTCCTCTGTCGGAGAAATGGAACAGGACACACTCCATTCCCCCAGAAACAAGGAGCAAAAGCCTATGTGAAATGTTGTCCACCGGGGAGGCTCCCTGGAGACCCAGTGTCCAGGACTTTCGGGGGGGGACTGGTCACATAGGCACCCTCTGCCTGGCACATACCCAAATTCCAGACTCCCAGAAGGAAAGCAGGAGTTCACTATGAACCATATGTCTTTGTACGAACATTTTAGGCTCAGTGAGCCACTCTTACAGGGAATGGTGGGAACCCTCCCAAAATCTACGTTCCCAGACACCAGCCAACTTTGCAAGCACACCTCCTGAAGGAGAGCAGTCTCAGGCCCGCTGTGTTAACTCTTTTCACACAGGGCCCTCTTTAAGAAATAGAAGACAAAATCCTATATCCAAAATTGAATAGAGGAAGAAAAGAAATCACAACAGGTAACACAAATTTTTAAAATTAACCAATATCACAAACAGAAAACCAACTTTTATTTATTTATTTGTTTGTTTGTTTGTTTGTTTATTTAGTAAGGAAGATCAGGCCTGAGCTAACATCCATGCCAATCCTCCTCTTTTTGCTGGGGAAGACCGGCCCTGAGCTAACGTCTATTGCCAATCCTCCTCCTTTTTTTTCCCCATTTTCTCCCCAAAGGCCCAGTAGATAGTTGTATGTCGTAGTTGCACATCCTGTTAGTTGCTGTATGTGGGACGCCGCCTCAGCATGGCTGGATAAGCGGTGCATCCGTGCGTGCCTGGGATCCGAACCCGGGCCGCCAGTAGTGGAACACGGGCACTTGCCTGCCAAGCCACGGGGCCGGCCCCCAGAAAACCAACATAATGTCGTGAATTAACTTCTGACGTGTTTCTCTAAGTTGCTTCCCTTAGGCTTTTTGGATGCATACTCTGATGGCCTCTTAAGATGACAACACTTTTATGATGTCACCTTCCCATATAGAAAGAAGTTAATTCAGTCTCCCCTCTAACATGTTTGCTCAAAGTTTATTTTTATTATTTCTAGCTTAGAAAAGTTGCTTTCAGTAACAGCTCCTTTGGGTAATATTGTATAAATGTTTAGAATTGTTAATTTGAGGAAACCTCTATCAAATTTCTTTTACATATGAGCCATAAGATTTTAGGGCCTTTTGGGTTTTCTTTTTTGTGACTTAGATATTTTTTGAATTGACAACACTCATTAGCCAATTCCATCAGCCTGACGTGTCATGACATGGAGCACAGAGGGAGGTGGGTGTGTTCCTGGAAGCCATTTCTATGCCAGAATGACAGCAATAGCTTAACTCTACCAGGATTTGACTGTTCTTGCTAAACAGAAACTAAATGTACTCCTAACTCAGCCTCCCAGAGTGGATCCCCCTCCAGCTCCATGCAGCAGAGGAGGAAGTGACTGAAAACTGATTGCGGTGGGAATAGACAGCCTTAACTGAAGGTGATTAAATTACTTTACTTTTGCAAATTTTACAAAATATGCGACTGTGTGAACACTCTGTCGGGGCCTCGTCCTGGAAGGGGCTGTGTGAATAAGGGGTCTGGCTGAGCCTTGTGACTTCACAGTAAGCCTGTCCCTGGAGCCCTGACCCCCTAGGGGAGCACAGACACATCTCAGCAGTGTCCCACCCCGAGAGGGGCCTACAGCCACCTGGCAGCGTAGCAGGGCCTTCAACAGACTGTGTCACCATTCCATTAGGCCGACGGGGAACTTGCAAAGACGAGTGAGCCCCAGGGTCATGAGCTCATTGCCACAGGTCATCAGCTCTAAGATGGGCCCTTGGTGTGCCGCACTGTCCAATGGGAAGTTAGGTATTCAGTAAGCCTGGGATGGAGGTGCTGGCAGAGGAACTCCAGGCAGGGAGGGCAAAGCTGTGTCCAGAATAGGGGTCAGTTCAGGGAAGAACAAATCACTGATCCCACCAGGTGGAAGGGGTCCCAGGTCGTGGGTTTCTGCTGCTACAGGTTAGGTATGCAGCAGTGGCAGTGGGACCCATGCAGAGCCAACCCCACCACCCACCACCCACCACAGTCACTCTGTTCATGGGCTTTTCCATGACTTTCCTTTCCTTTGACGTCTTTGTCTGCTAAGTCCAAAATCTGGGCCCCTTCAAAGGCAGTTGGTATTGCCTACCTCTCCCGTGCAACTGTCACACTATCCTCTTTCCTTGCATGTTTCATAATTTTTGTTGAAAACTGGACATTTTAGATGATCTATTACAGTGACTCTGGATTATAATTAACCAATCCCACCTTGGGCTTGTTGATCTTGCTGTTTGGTTAGTTTATTAGTCCAGTGGCTTGTCCGGACCAGTTCAGTGAAGTCTATTCCCCCACAGTGTGCAGCTTCTGATGTCAATGCTCAGTCCCCACCCAGTTCTTATATTTAAGCCTGGCTTCCTAGAAGTCACATCTGGGTCAGCATAGTTTAGGGTTCAGCCACTGAGTGGGCAAAGGTTGTGCTTAACTCCCGGAGCAGTGAGGCACCGCCTTTGCTGATGGATCAGCCTGTGGTTGAAGGATGCTTTCAAGTCTGCCCCATGTCCAGCCAGTGTCACAGGCTGAAGAATACCCACCAAGATGTCCAGGTCCTAATCCCCAAAGGCTGTGAATGTTACCTTATGTGGCAAAAGGGACTTTGCAGATGTGATTAAGTTAAGGATCTCAAGATTGGGAGATTGGGGCCGGCTCCGTGGCTTAGCGGTTAAGTGCGCACACTCTGATGCTGGCGGCCTGGGTTCGGATCCCGGGAGCGCCCCGAGGCACCACTTCTCCGTCCAACGTGAGGCCGAGTCCCACGCACAGCAACTAAAAGGATGTGAACCTATGACATACAACTGTCTGCTGGGGCTTTGGGGGGAAAAAAACTGAATAAATAAAATCTTTAAAAAAAAAAAAAAAAAGATTGGGAGATTGTTCTGGATTACTCAGGTGAGCCCTAAAAGTAATCCTTTTAAGGTGGAAGCAGCGGGAGATGTGGTTACAGAAGAAGAGAAGGTGAGGTTACCACAGAGGCAGAGATTGGAGTGGTGCAGCCAGAAGCCAAGGAGCGCTGGACGCTGGGCTAGGCAAGGGAGGAGTTCTCCCCCAGAGCCTCCAGAAGTAGCCATTCCTGCGAACACCTTGATTTTAGCCCCATAAGACTCAGCTGGTACCTCCGGCCTCCAGAACTATGAGAGAATAAATTTCTGTTGTTTTAAGCCTTCAGGTTTGTGGTAATTGTTAGAGCAGCTGCAGGAAGCCGACACCCCCAGGGAGTCGTAGCCCGTGGGTGGGTGCAGCCTGGTGCCTGTGCACAGCCTCTGGAGTCCCAGGGACAGATGTGATCTGAACAGGGGCTATCTTAGCTGTCTCTTTCCCCGACTCTCCTTGTTAAATGCCTGGATGGCTGCCTTTTCATGTGTTGCTATTAGTTTCATTGCGCTGTTAGCTTTATCATAATTTCTCACCACTAAGATCTCCATTGTCTTCAATGTCCAAAGAAAGTCAGCCGGCTCAGCCACGCTGTGGAGCTGCTAGTCTTCCATCTCGCCTCTTACCCTGGGCAGGGTCTAGGGGAGCTGGGGGTGGGGTGGAAGCCTGTTTCTCCCAGAGTGATACCCCTGATCTACGAGTGGGTGTTGGGGGGATGGTAGGCCTTATCTTCTCAGCTCATCCTTCCCAGTGTGGAACCTCCGCCCTACAACTGGGAGCTGAGGAAAGGGAGTCCCCACCTTCTTGGCTGCACCCTCTTGGAGTAGAGCTTTCATGACCTGGATCTGGGGTAGGAGGGAGCAGGTTCTGGCTCAAATGTCACAGATTCCTGCTGTCCTTACCAAGATGCAGTAGACCTCCTTGAATGAATGCTGGTCCATATCCAGAGTGAGGGGGTCGTACAGCTCTCCTAGAATCCTGCCCCTGTCAGGCCTCTCAAGGTCAAGGCTTGGCACAGGCGCACTGTCACTTCTACCACGTTCTTCAGGTCAAAATAGGGCACAAGGCCAGCTCCGATTCTAAGGGATGAGAGCTGGACCCCGCCTCTTGAGGGAAGGGCAGCACGTCATCCACGGGTAGCAGCAGTTGTGGGCGGCCATCGATGCCCTAGGTGAGGCCACTGCCAGGCTCCTCCAGCAAGGTAGACAGGGCTGCTTATGCTGGGAAGGAGGGCTCATGGGAGCTTGGGGGTGCAAGATGTGAGTGTCTCCACTCAAAGTTCCCATGCCGGGTGTCAAGGTGCTGACTCTGCCTTTATGTTCAAAGTCCTGGGTTTCCTTCAACACAGGAGGCCGCACTAGTCTTCTATTGCTGTGTAACAAGTTGCCACAAACGTAGAGGCTTAAAACTACATCAATTTGTTAACTCACAGCTTTGTAGGTCAGAAGTCTGTGCACAGCATGGCTGCATTGAGAAACTGGACTTGAATGACTATCTGATATGACTTCCTTTCAGCTTAAAGAACTTTCTGTAGTATCTCTTGTAATCTGTAGATCTGCTAGCAACAAATTCTCTGTCTTTATCTTGGATTGTCTTTATTTCGCCTTAATTTCCAAAAGATCATTTTCCAGAATGTAGGCTTCTTGCCTGAGTTTTTCAATGATGTTGAGTATGTCATCCCGTTGTCTCCTGGCCTCTGTTGTTTCTGATGAAACAAAATTAGGTGTTGGTCTTATTGGGTTCTCTTATACGTGATGAGTCATTTTCGTCTTGTGACTTTTGAGGTTTTCTCTGTCTTTCAGTATTTTGACTATAATATGTCAGCTCCTAGGGACCACCCACATTCCTTGCCACGTGGCCCCGTCCAGCAATGGAGAATCTCCCTTGCATGGCATTGCTTTCATACTTTGCATCTCTTCCACTAGGAAGAGACCCGTCCTTTTAAGGGCTCACATGATTAAGTCAGGCTCACCCAGGATAATCTCCCTTTATACCTCGGCTGTGTCAGATAACGTAACCTAATCACAGAAGTGAAATCCATTCTATTCACAGTCCTGGGATTATGCAGGGCATGTTCACCAGGGCAGGAAACCTTGGGGGCCGTCTCAGAATTCTGCCTACCACAGTCCAGCCTCCGCCTTCCAGAGAGTGTCTGAGTTGGAAGCTGGCTGCCCTGATCCTGTCATTGTTTTGGGTAAGCTCTCCAGTCTTGTCAGAGATACTCTACTCCATATCCTTAGAATTGGGATTATTTCCTAATTATAGGAACTATTAAAATTGTCCTTATTTCCATTGAGATTAAGTGCAGTTGCCACCGGGTTTCCTGGAACACTACTTTTGGAGGTGTCCCCCGCCACAGTTAGCACCGGTGACAACACCCCAGCAGAGGTCACCGTGCCACACTGAGGCAGCTGGGGAGGGACATGCAATCTAGGAGAACCTACCAGTTAACAATTGGGAACTGCACTGAGCAGACTGGCAAAAAGGAAATGAGGATGTGAAATGAATGATGATCAGAGTAGAAGAAAAGTACACAAAACGATGGCCCCTGCACAGAACTGCCCATTAGAGGACAGGCTGGACGGAAGAAGAAAGTCCTTTCTATGTCCCCAAATGAAAACCCAATTGTCACTCTTGGGGGGGCGGCTCCCCTGCCCCCAGGAATCTGCTGTCTGCAGACCTCTCGTGGGGCCTCCCTGCTGCCCACCCACCCCCTTCCCTGAGGTTGCGGCCCTGAGTGTGGTGCCTCGTCCAGGGTGCCTGCCCTCCCCGTGACAGTGCCACTCCCTGCCATCCTGCAACAGGCCCAGCACTGCCTGGTCCCTCTCTTTGCCTCCAGCCCCATCCTAACGCGCTCACAGGCTCACCTCGTGCCCCGGGAGCTCTGACCCGCCCTAGTCTCCAATGTCCAGCTCCTGCTGCTGCTGGGCTAGGAGTGCCCCCTCCCTCAGCTCAAACACCCACCCTCTGACCCCTTCAGATGCTGTGCTGGCCACAACTGCCCCAGGGACCAGGCCATCACCAGCCCCATGACCTGGCACAGGCAGGTGGGGACGCTGCAGTTGGTGGCCAGATGGGCGGTGGGAGGTTGGGGGGTGGATGCCAGGATCTCGCACCCTCCTCTCTGCAACACACCATGCTAGACTAGGATGAAGATGTTTCCGTCCTCCCGGAGGGGCCTTCCTGGAGGGACACCAGGGCCTGGGGCAGGTCTGGGATCCTCTAGTCGTTCGGCCCTCAGGGGGCCAGAGGTCATAGGTCGGGTGTGCCCTGTTCCCGTTGGTTGGAACTGCTGGGCCCTGGCTCTGAAGCCCCAGAATGCGGCCAGGGCGCGGGGGCAGGGCAGCTGCTGACCTCACAATGGCGGGGTCCGCTGTTCCTGGCCAGCCCGCCCACTGCCGGCAGCTGCAGCCCGCCGCCGCTGGGCATGTCCCTCCTCAGCAGCTACGAGGGCCTGCGGCAGGAGATCCAGCGGCTGGCGCAGGAGAATGAAGAGCTGCGGCGGCTGGTGCAGCTCATCCAGGAGAACCAGGAGCTGAAGCTGGTGCTCAGGAACCGGGGCAGCAGCCTGGGCTTCTGCAGCTCCGGGCTCCTGGCTGAGGTGGCTGCCAGCCCCCGGCCGACCCGGCGCAGAACCATCAAGTTCAAGGATGCTGAAAGAGGTGAGCTGTGCCAGGGCCCTCGGGGGCGGTTCTCAGAGGCCCACGAGGCTTCACTCATTCAGGGTGCGCGAAGACAAGGAGGAACAGGACCCCGCTCCCGCAGACCTGTGATTTGGGAGGTGCTGACAGATACTACGGAGTATCATACGGAGCAAAGCAAGTGGTGAAGGGCCGAGGTGGGGGCTGTTTTAGGAGGTGCAGCTGGGAGGTGACATCTCTGAGAAAGTGACATCGGAGCAGAGCTAGACCGAAGTGAGGTAGCCACGAGGCTGGGGTAGAGCTTTCCAGGCTGAGGGAACAGTCCATGCAGAGGCCCTGGGGTGGCAGTGAGTTGCGTGTGTTGACAGTGCTGAGGCCAGTGTTGCTGAAGTGGAGGGCAGAAGAGGACCAAGAGGGCCTTACAGGTCAGAAGGAGGCTGAGGGCAGGCTCTGTCCCCAAGGCCTGTGCCCTCTAGGCTCCCTGACTGACGGGGGTGGGGCACAGTCCCTCTCCTGGTGAGAAGTGACAGGCTTGGCCAGGGTGGGGAGTACAGAGTAGTTGGGCTTTGGATATACATTTTAAAGGTCAAAGTAACAATAGGACTTCTGGCAGGTTAGGCGTGGGGTGTGTTGACACAAATAATCAATAACCAATCTATGGATAAGAAAGATAGAGTGATACTGATTGAGCTAATGTGAGGACTAGCCGGGAAGCACTCTCTTCTGCAGGGAAGAAAGCACTCTGGGGCCAGCCCCGTGGCGTAGCGGTTAAGTGCGCGCGCTCCGCCGCTAGCAGCCCGGGTTCGGATCCCGGGTGCGCACCGACACACCGCTTGTGCGGCCATGCTGTGGCGGCGTCCCACATAAAGTGGAGGAAGATGGGCACCGATGTTAGCTCAGGGCTAGTCTTCCTTAGGAAAAAATAAAAAAAGAGGAGGATTGGCATGGATGTTAGCTCAGGGCTGATCTTCCTCACAGAAAAAAAAAAGAAAGCCCTCTGGAGAAGCATGATTTACAGCACGATTATATACCATTTCAGAACAAAGAACATCATCAAGCATGACAGGAATATGATTTTTTTCCCGAAAGTCACAAGGAGAAGTTTCGCTGAAGTTTAGCACACACACAGCAGGTCAACTTGACCTTGGCTCTCTGGGAAGAAAAGCCTATCTTCAAAGTAGTACTGATATCGCCGTCAGAGAAAGGGAGACATTCATTCCTGTCTTTAAAGAGTGCATTCTTTGCTTTGGGAAAATGGAGCAGATGCACAATGCATGTTTGGTGGGCCATAAGTCAGGCTGCTCTGGGAAAAACAATTTTTATTTTATTTTTTGTTAGCAAATGCTACCATGTGGAACACTAAACTTTATTTACTCTATTTATATATTTAACAGATCTAAAGTATTTACTTCTTGCTTTGAGAAAAAATGAAAAATATGGGAGCACTGACTGACTCCTCTTTAGGAGAAAAGGGTTATATGTACAGCTACGGAGAGTTACGGCTTCTCCCTTACGTACAAACGCATGAAATACAAATACAAACACGTAGTTAAGGCCGAATCAGGGTTAGACTAGAATGGCTCCCCATATACGTCAATATATGAAAACTTATTATTTTCATCAGGAGTGAGAAAGAAGGACTCCAGGGCAGCTTGTAGGGTTTGGCTGGAGTGCTGCAAGTGGGGAGCTGCCCCTGGAATGGGCAGGCTAGGAGGTGACCCCAGGCCTCATGGAAATAGGCACCATGCTTTGGGGAATTCTGTGGCCACGCAGAGCTGATGGGAGACACAAGTGGCCAGGTGGGTACTCAGAGTCATGTCAGGCCTGGCACTGTGTTTCGTCCGTGCTGCTGAGGGGCTGTGGATGTTACCAAGGGGAGAGTGTAACTAGAGATGGTGTCTGAGTTCAGGCTGCTATAACAAAACACCACAGGCCGGGCAGCTTAAACAACAAACTTTTTTTTCTTTTGTTGCTGAGGAAGATTTGCCCTGAGCTAACATCTGTTGCCAATCTTCCTCTTTTTGCTTGAGAAAGATTCTCCTTGAGCTAACATCTGTGCCAATCTTCCTCTACTTTGTATGTGGGTCACCGCCACAGCATGGCCGCCAACAAATGGTGTAGGTCTGCGCCCAGGAACTGAACCCAGGCTGCCGAAGTGGAGCATGCCAAACTTAACCACTAGGCCATGGAGCTGGCCCAAACAACAAACATTTATTTCTCACAGTTCTGGAAGCTGGAAGTCTGAGATCAGGGTGCAGACATGGTTCTTGGTGAGGGCTCTCTACCTGGTTTACAGATGGCCACCTTCTTGCTGCATCTTCACATGGCACAGAGAGACAGAGAAAGAGGGAGGGGCAAGCTCTCAAGTCTCTTCTTACAAGGGCACTAATCCCATCATGGGGCCCAACCCTCATGACTAATCACCTGCCAGAGGCCCCACCTCCTAACACCATCACACTGGGGCTTAGGCTTCAACATATGAATTTTGGGGAGACACATTCAGTCCACAGCAGAGGGGAACTGCTTGGGACACACATCATTCAGGAAGACATGGTGAAGGAAGTTGGCAGGAGGGAGATGACGAGGCAGGGCAGGAGCCCAGAGCAGAAAGTGCTTCCCAGAGACGGACTGAGGAGTGGGCAGATGCACAGAACAGCTAGAGGAGGAACAGGCCTGGGTCAGCTAGGTGGGCCTTCGTTGGTCTTGCCTGGAGCGATTTCAGTGGAGGGGGGTCAAGAGAGCCCAGGGGTGAACAGAGGTAGAAGGGGGCACCATGAGGAGCATAGCAGCCCAGGCTGCTGCTGGAGGGGCATGGGGACAGGGCCTTTAGAAGATGCGATTGTGAGCTGATGGTCATTAGCAGTGGGGTGAAAATGGGGGGGCAGGCAGGGTGATGCCCGTGGGCAACCAAAAGGCTTGAGGTCGGGGGCAAAGGTGGGCTTGGCCGAGAGCACAGGCCCCTAGGCTGAGTACAGGATGGCAGGTGATGGTGGGTGGGGGTGGGGTCATGGGTCTTTCTGGATGGATCTTCAGCTGACTGTCAGGCTGGAGAGGCTGTGTTGCTGAGGGGCTGGTTGCAGCACAGCTGCCATGAGTCCTGCAGGGATGGGGGTCCTGGATTGAAGAGGGGATGCTGACCAGCATTCCGTGGTTTGCTCAGAGCAGGTGAGGGTAGGGCTCCCGCATCTTGGCTACAGTGATTGTCTAGGGGCCCGGGTGGACGTGAGGGACAGGGAAGGCAGTAGGGAGGTCGTTGCACTAGGAGTCTGGGGGCAGTACCATGGCAGGCACCTGCCACTGGGTGGGCGGTCATCTGGACATGATCACAGCCCATCCTCAGGGATGTGGGTCCCATATGCCTGATCCCAGGGCTGATCCCTGTGTGCTAGGGAGCTGGAGTCCACGACGCTCAGCCCAAGCAGGGCTGGAGGAGGGAAGACACCAGCTGGAGCCTGGGCTGGTGGAGGAGGCCATGGGCCAAAGTCAGAGGGTGTGAGGGGGAAGTCAGATCACAGAGCCTGGCATTGCTCTGAGTCATCGGATCTCATATCTATCTTTCTTGTGGTGACCTGAGCCAGGTGCTTGGTCCAGTTCCTTCAAAACCGCATCTCCTTTCATTCCCCATCTGCCCTTTAACACCCCCAACATATGGAGGATGCTGCCAGAGGCCACCAGTCAGTGGAGAGCCCTGTTGCAGCCTGTGCTCCCAGCGCAGCCCACCTTCTGTGGGCCTCCTGGGACCAAGCAGGCTTCCAGGTCCAGCAAGGCTCCTGGTGAGCAGGGAAGCCTGGGGTGTGCGTGGGAGGCCCAAGGCATAGGTGGTGCCCCTGCCGGTCTGGCTTTCTGGCCTGGCACATCAGGTGAGGTCCCCTTCACCGACTGTTCCCTTTGCTTGGGACACGCCCCACCCCCCACCTTTCCCTCTCCGGATGTCTGAAAGGCCTTCCCCAGGCTTCTCACAGCTCATGCCCACCCCAGGCCTGGGCAGGCACACAGGCAGCTTTCCTCTATCCGCCTCATTGTCATGGGACTGGCGGCGACCTCTGGTGACATCAGCCCAGGTGTCGCGAGGGTCCTGCCCTTCCGAGCCTCGGCTACGGCGGGGTCGGCCCCGGGGTAGGTGGTGTGGAGGAGCCCTGCCCACAGCGCCTGCGCGCACTCAGGGAGTGAGGGGGTTCTGTGGGGCGCGCGCGCCCGCGGCCCCCTCGCCAAGCCCCTCCACTCCGCCCCTGTTGCCCCGCCCTGTCCTCCCCGCTTGGCTGCCCCGCGTCAGGGCGCAGTCCGAACTCGTCTGGGCTACTGTTTGTCTGGGGGCCAGCCTGCTTCCCCTGCCTCGGGGCACCCGCAGGTGGGTCCCCAGGGCGCCCACGCTCGGCGAGCTCTGGGCTGGTGCAGGGCCTGGCGGCCGGCGGAGAGAAATCGCCCGGGAGCCCGGGCCGCGCCAGCACAGCGCCGCCGCCGGGATCGGGCTGGGAACACCCCCCTCCCCGCCCGCCCCGCGGCAATCCTCGGGATGGCTGGCGGCGGAGGAAGGAGGCGGCTCCGGGAAGGCCGAGCCTGACGCAACCGGGACGGCCTGGCGCGCCGGGACCGGTCGTGCGGGGGGCGGACCCCGCTTCCGGGCTGGGGGCGGGCGCGGGCTGGGCCCGGAGGGAGAGCGGCCCGAGCAGACGGCGAGCGACCCGGACCTGACCGGCCAGGTGGGCCTTGCACCGGAACCTACCCCCCCACCGCTCCCCGCGGCCACCGGCGCTCCCACCACCCCCACCGCCCGCTGCTTTCCGCCCCGGGCCACCGCCCTGCCCCGCCCTCTGCGCAGACTCCGCCCCGTCCCCTTGTCCCAAGCGCCCGCGGCTGAAGGTCGAGGAGTTTCGAGGTGGGGCTCCCCTCACCGTCCCCCAGCCCCCGTGCCTCTTCGTGCTAAAAGAGCTCAGATCCCCGAGCCCGAGGGCTCCCGCAGCGCCTCCACCTCTGAAAGGCCTGCTCCAGGCCCTGGGTTTCCGCCTCAACCCAGGGCGCAGAGAACTGGGTGGGCTCGGCGCCCCAATTTTCCTAGCTCTGGCCCCGCCTCAGGCTGCCCTCTGAGCTACAGCTATGGCTCTGCCCAGGGCACCTGCTGAACCTGGAATCCCCCAACTTCTCCCCATCCCAGCTCTGCCCAGGGCTGCCCATATGTGGATGACCCCCAGGCCTCCCCGCTGACTCACTGCCTCTGTCCAGTTCTCCCAGGACTACAAGCTGAAGAGTCACTGCTTGACTCCAGCCCTATCAGCATGGGCAGCCCCGAGGGGCGCTTCCATTTTGCCATCGACCGTGGAGGCACCTTCACAGACGTCTTTGCCCAGTGCCCAGGGGGACATGTGAGGGTCTTGAAGCTGCTCTCAGAGGACCCTGCCAACTATGTGGACGCACCCACCGAGGGCATCCGCCGAATCCTAGAGCAGGTGGCCAGGGCAGAGCTGCGGGGTGGGGAGGGACCCCTGGGCCTGAGGCCTGACACTGACCACGTGGTTCCCAGGAGGGGGGCCTGCTGTTGCCGAGGGACCGGCCACTCGACACCAGTCGCATTGCCAGTATCCGCATGGGCACCACAGTGGCCACCAATGCACTGCTGGAGCGGCGGGGGGAGCGGGTGGCGCTGCTGGTGACACGCGGCTTCCGAGACCTGCTGCACCTGGGCACCCAGGCCCGCGAGGACCTCTTTGATTTGGTGAGCTCCCCCTGCCAGCGGGCGGCAGCTCCTGCAGCTCGTGTTTTCCCAGGGATGCCCTGGCCCTTCAGGGAGGGTCCTTGGCAGGATCAGTGTCAACCCACGGCCACCAGCTGAGAGGTAGAGAGCAGGTTCTGGGCACTCGTAGGGGACACTGTGTCCCCCCAGCCCTCAGAATGGTCACATGTTGTCCTGTTCCTGTCTGCCACGTCCTGGACCCGAGATGTAGGACACCCCAAGCCAGCCTGTTCAGGGTGAGGAGTGGGAGCCCACTCCCACCCCACCCCCACCCACCCCCAACTCCCGCCTGCACACCCACTGCCAGGTCCTGGGAAGGAGCTGCTCTTGGGGGTGGCCAGGCAGCTGGCTGGACTCAGATGCCTGGGGGCAGAGAGCCGCCCCCTGGGCTTGCTGGGGCTGCCCATCTGACTGTGTCTCCTGGGCCTGTTGACTGGCCAGTTGGGACACATCCCCTCGCCTGCACTGCCCCACCCACACAGGACCCCAGCAAGGACCCTCAGGCCTGGCCTCCTCTGAGCCTCTGCCTGCCCCCAGGCCGTGCCCATGCCCGAGGTGCTGTACGAAGAGGTGCTGGAGGTGGATGAGCGTGTGGTGCTGTATCGCGGGGAGCCAGGCGCTGGGACGCCCGTCAAAGGTGCGGATGCCTCCGGTGTTGGGATATGGGGGCAGCAGGCCCTGACGGGCCCTTAATGGGGCGCTGATGAGCTTCCTGCAGGCTGCACGGGGGACCTACTGGAGGTACAGCAGCCCGTGGACATAGCAGGCCTACGTGGGAAGCTGGAGAGGCTCCTGTCCCGAGGCATCCACAGCCTGGCTGTGGTGCTCATGCACTCCTACACGTGAGTGTGGGCTGGCTGGGGGCCGTGAGTGATGGGTGGTGGGCAGTAGGCTGGGGGTGTGAGCCACAGTGCCACTGGGTCGTTGTTGTAGGTGGGCCCAGCATGAGCAGCAGGTGGGCGCACTGGCCCGGGAGCTGGGCTTCACACATGTGTCACTGTCCTCGGAGGCCATGCCCATGGTGCGCATCGTGCCTCGGGGGCACACGGCCTGTGCTGATGCCTACCTCACGCCCACCATCCAGCGCTATGTGCAGGGCTTCCGCCGTGGCTTCCAGGGCCAGCTCAAGGTGAGGCCCCCTGCCTGCCTGCTCCTGCTGCCCCAGCCTGTGCCTGCCCAGCCCCTCACTGCCCACCTGCCTGCCCATAGGATGTGCAGGTGCTGTTCATGCGCTCCGATGGCGGCTTGGCGCCCATGGACTCCTTCAGCGGCTCCCGCGCTGTGCTCTCTGGCCCTGCTGGGGGTGTGGTTGGCTATTCAGTCACCACCTACCGGGTGGAGGGCGGCCAACCTGTCATTGGCTTTGACATGGGAGGTATGAGGGCCGAAGGGTGGGGTCCAAGGGAGGCTCAGCTGCCCAGCTGGTCAATGCCAGGCATCTAGGTGTGAGATGACTTCTTACTACCCATCCCCCCCAGGCACGTCCACCGACGTGAGCCGCTACGCTGGGGAATTTGAGCATGTCTTTGAGGCCAGCACAGCCGGTGTTACCCTCCAGGCCCCCCAGCTGGACATTAACACAGTGGCAGCTGGTGGGGGCTCCCGCCTTTTTTTCAGGTCAGACCCCCGCATACACACCTGGGCAGGGACCCCCACCCCTGCCTCCCAACCCACCTCTAATTCCAGTTCTCCCTCTCCCAAGGTCAGGCCTCTTCGTGGTGGGCCCTGAGTCTGCAGGAGCCCACCCTGGCCCCGCCTGCTACCGCAAAGGTAAGAGCTGGTATCCGCCCTGCCAGGCCCCTTCTACGCTGCCCAGGCCTGCCCTAGCCCTTCAGTCCTGCCCTTGCTGCCAACTCCTGGCCACCCCCCTCCAGCCCCCAACCCCAACGCTGTGCACACCTCCCAGGGGGCCCTGTGACAGTGACGGATGCTAATCTGGTCCTGGGTCGCCTGCTACCTGCCTCCTTCCCCTGCATTTTTGGGCCGGGAGAGAACCAGCCACTATCCCCTGAGGCCTCCCGAAAGGCCCTGGAGGCTGTGGCCACCGAGGTCAACAGCTTCCTGACCAATGGGCCTTGCCCGGCCTCCCCGCTGAGCCTGGAGGAGGTGGCCATGGGGTTCGTGCGTGTGGCCAACGAGGCCATGTGCCGGCCCATCCGCGCACTCACGCAGGTATGCCTGCCCTGCCCTCCAGCCCTGCCCCCAACCCCACACCTCCCACTCAGGCAACCCGACAGGGGCGAGGGGTGGGGGGCCAGACAGGGTAGGGTAGGCTCCTGACCCCCTTCTGACTCCCCAGGCACGAGGCCACGACCCCTCGGCCCATGTTCTGGCTTGCTTCGGGGGAGCTGGTGGGCAGCATGCTTGTGCCATTGCCCGGGCCCTGGGCATGGACACTGTCCACATTCACAGGTGTGTCTGGGCCTGGTGTATGTGTCCCGGGGCGGGGGGCTGGCTTTGAGAGGTGCCCTCACCTTCATCGCCGGGTGGCCCCTGTCCCCATAGACACAGCGGGCTGCTGTCGGCACTGGGGCTAGCCCTGGCGGATGTGGTCCACGAGGCGCAGGAGCCTTGCTCGCTGCCCTATGTGCCTGAGACCTTTGTGCAGCTGGACCAGAGGCTGCGCCGCCTGGAGGAGCAGTGTGTGGATGCCCTGCAGGCCCAGGGCTTCCCCAGGTGAGGCTCTGGGGGTGGGCTGGGCCGGGCAGAGGGCTTGCAGTATCCCAGCCACCCCCTGGGCCAGTTTACCGCCTGGCTTCCCAGATGGTGCTGGGCCCCTTTGGGCGGTGGTCAGGGTGGGCTGGACTCCGAGTGCTGGAGGAGGCAGGACAGGGGTCCTCGTGGGGTGCCCTGTGTGAGTGCCCCGCCTGCCCACTGCAGGTCCCAGATTAGCACTGAGAGCTTCCTGCACCTGCGCTACCAGGGCACGGACTGTGCCCTGATGGTGTCCGCCCACCAGCACCCACCCACCGCCTGCTCGCCCCGCGCCGGTGACTTTGGGGCAGCCTTTGTGGAGAGGTATGCAAGTTTTGCATCCTGGAAGCCCTGGGGATAGCCTGCAGCCTGGCCGTCTCTCGCTGATGGCTCCCTCGGGGCCCTTGGGCATGTAGGTACATGAGGGAGTTTGGCTTCATCATCCCTGAGCGGCCAGTGGTGGTGGACGATGTGCGGGTGAGGGGCACTGGCCGCAGTGGCCTTCGTCTCGAGGACATCCCCAAAGCCCAGACGGGGCCTCCCCGGGTAGACAAGGTTGGTGGCCCTCTTTATGCCCACCCCCTCACACCCACAAGGGACACGGGGACTGGTGTGGACAGAGAGACCCAGGGAGGGTGCTGGACCTGGGAACCTCAATCCCCCTCATGCTCCTCAGATGACCCAGTGCTACTTTGAGGGGGGCTACCAGGAGACACCTGTGTACCTGTTGGGAGAGCTAGGCTATGGGCACAAGCTTCAGGGGCCCTGCCTCATCATCGACAGCAACAGGTGGGCTGAGGCCTGGCCCAGGTGGGGCCATGGGGGTGAGGGCTGAGGCCACAGCTGCTGGGACCTAGGTAAGCTGTGGGGCCCTGGTGGGGGCGTTCTCTGGCTCAAGGCTGCAGGAGTCTGAAGAACTCTGGGGTCCCATTATGGTTGGGGTGTCCTGTGGCCTGGGGATGTGGGGACCCTGGTTGGGAGGCAGGGTCTGGCCTGGCCCCTCCATCCCCTCTGCACCTCTGCCCCAGCACCATCCTGGTGGAACCAGGTTGCCAGGCAGAGGTGACTGAGACTGGGGACATCCGAATCTCCGTGGGGGCTGAGGCCCCCAGCACAGTGGGCGCCCAGCTTGACCCCATCCAGTTGTCCATCTTCTCACACCGCTTCATGAGCATTGCTGGTGAGTGGCGGCCGCCATCCTTCTCCAAGGCCCTGCTCCCTGTGGTGTAGGGCGGTGGGTCTGCATATTTGGCAAAGGTAGGCATAGGCAGTGTGGCTGGCAGGGTTGTGCAGAAAGAAAGTATGACCCAGAGGAAGGGGCAGAAGCAGAGTCCCTGCTGGCGACAGGGTGGGCAGTGTGGTCCTGGCCCTGGGATGGCAGAGCCTCGCTGCACCAGCAGGCCTTGGGCAAGGTGGGCACCTTCCTCCTACCAGCAGCCGAGTGATCTGTGATTGCCAACCTGTATGAGCAGGAAACAGGCTCAGCACAGTGAACCTGTCTGTGCAGGGTTAGGCTGGGGGCCTGCTGGGGGCCTCAAAGCCTGTGCCTTGGCCCCAGGTTCTTACTGTGCTATGCAGGGCGGAGGGTTGATGTGGGCACCAGGTTCTTGCTGGGGCTCCAGGCAGGGGTGAGGAGGAAGGGGGTGAACCCCACACAGGCAAGACATGGCCTGGCCACAGCCTCACTGTGTGGGCCACGGCTACCTTTGGGTCCTGGGACTGTGCCTCAGGGGCCTTGAAGGTGGCAGGTGCTGCCTCTCCACATCCTGGGTCCTGCTGTGGGTGGGTTGGGGCCAGCGGGCGCCTGGTCACTCTGTGCCCCCAGAGCAGATGGGCCGCATCCTGCAGCGCACAGCCATTTCCACCAACATCAAGGAGCGCCTGGACTTCTCCTGTGCCCTCTTTGGGCCTGATGGGGGGCTGGTCTCCAATGCCCCCCACATCCCTGTGCACCTGGGCGCCATGCAGGAGACGGTGCAGTTCCAGGTTCGGCGGGTCCCCCTCCCTGCCCTCTCTCCCCTGCCCCCTCCCTGCCCCCTCCCTACTCTGTACCTGTCTCCTGGCTTCAGATCCAGCACTTGGGGGCTGACCTCCACCCTGGCGATGTGCTGCTGAGTAACCACCCCAGCGCAGGGGGCAGCCATCTGCCTGACCTGACTGTCATCACACCGGTGAGGAAGCTGCCTGGGCACCCAAGGGGCAGGGTGGCTGACCAGCTGATGCCTGAGTACCTGGGGGGCAGGGCAGCCTACCAGTTGACTGTTGCTCTCCACTCCTAGGTGTTTTGGCCGGGTCAGACGAGGCCTGTGTTCTACGTGGCCAGCCGTGGGCACCATGCAGACATTGGGGGCATCACACCAGGCTCCATGCCCCCCCACTCCACCACGCTGCAGCAGGAGGGTGCTGTTTTCCTGTCCTTTAAACTCGTCCAGGGGGGCGTCTTCCAGGAGGAGGGTGAGCGGGAGTGGGGCTGGGGTCGGGGGATGGGGATTCAGTGGGCTGGTACACATGGCTACTGCCTAAGCCAGGCCAGGCCAGACACTGGGATGCAGCCCACTGGCCCAGGCCTGCCTCGAGGCTGGGGGAACTGGGCAGTGACACCATGGGGAGGTTGCAGATCATCTCTCAGAGATGATCAGAGTGGCTGAGATGAGTTCTGCTTGGGCCCAGGAAGGCCTCAGTGGTTTTGGGGTGGAGAGTTGCCAGGATACCAAAGGGCCTGGGTGTAGGAGAGGGAGGAGCCTATTTCAAGGAGGGCAGCTGCTTGTGGTGTTGACAGTCTGCACTGGGTTTGCTCTGGGTCTGGGGGCTGCAGAGAAACAGTAGGGTCAGGGGCCAGGGGCTGTAGGCTCTTGGCAAGCTCTCCTGGGCCTGGGCCTGGGCCTGAGTCATTGGGTGGTGGGGCGACAGGGTGCCTGTGAAGGGCTTCTCAGTCTGCCTTTGCACCCTGAGAGCCCCCTGCTTGTGTGCAGAGTGGACAGGGTTTCTGAGGGTGGCCTGGAGGCTGGCATGGGGAGTGGGGTGGGGAAGCTGCAGGCAACCTGGATGATGCTGAGCCTCAAGCTGGGCAGCAAGGTGGGCTGGGGACAACTGTTTGGAGATTGAGGTGGGTACTTGATGGGATTTGGGAGCAGAAGTCAAGTTTGGACAGCTGGAGGATGGAGGCTCTGCCACTGAGAGGGCACAGAGCAGCTTCAGGGAAGGTGGGGCAGATGCTGTAGTGGAGCCTGAGGGGCAGGGGCAGCAGAAATACAGAGCTGGTCTGAGGCTGCAGGGATCTGGGAGCCTAGGGGTGCGTCTCAGAGTGAGAGGAGGTAACATGGGCAGAGTAGAGGGTGGGGAACAGAGCCACAGGCTGCTATAGGTGCCAAGGACACAAATAGAGTGACCTAGGTCTGGCCACTCCCTTGGTCAATGTGGGGTGGCGGCAGGGGGCAGAGATCATGGGAGGGACATGTGCAGGCACATGACAGAGGACCCAGTGGCCAAGGAACCTCAGAGAGGACTGTGACCCAGACCGGGAGAGGGCTTTCTCGAAGTGGGGAGTGGTCCCTGGAGCCAGGACCTGCACTACTTGCCAGGGGATGGAGGCCTTGTCCAGACCTGTTGGGGGGTGGGCACAGACTCTTTCAAAGCAGTTGGCTGTGGGAGCCAGTGGGGGCCATAGGGCTGAGGGCAGTGTGACAGGGGGAGGGTCAAAGGAATGGTTTTTCTCCTGGGAGAGGAGAGGGAAGCCTGGAAAAGGCAGGAGGGAGTGGGGCCAGGTGGAAGCAGGGCAGGAGGAAGAAGGAGAGAGGAGGGTTTGCTAAGTGACACATCACCCCCTGAGCCCCCCCTCCAGGCACCTCCGGCTCCTGAGAGGTCATAGATATAGCTGCCTGCCCCAGTCCTGGCTGCCATGGGGCTGGGGTGTGGGAACAAGGTTCAGCAGATAGGGGGAGGCTGGGGGCTGGGAGGAGTCAGCAGAGTTGTGGGGAGCCAGTGAAGGGCCAACATGGGGGCCCACAGTGCCTAATGGAGGTGCAGCAGGTGTGGAGCAGGGCACCAGGTGGTCCCGGGGCTTGGAGGGTGGCTCAGAGGTGACCCCATCCATCCAGCGGTAACTGAGGCCCTGAGGGCACCAGGCAAGATTCCGGACTGCAGTGGCACACGGAACCTGCACGACAACCTGTCAGATCTCCGTGCCCAGGTGGCAGCCAACCAGAAGGGCATCCAGCTGGTGGGGGAGCTCATCGGGCAGTACAGTCTGGACGTGGTACAGGCCTACATGGGCCATATTCAGGTGTGCCTGGGGGACAGGAGCATGGAGGCAGCTCTGTGCTTGCCCCCGGGCAGCTGGGTGGGGAGTAAGGGGGGCACCTGGCCCACCTGGAAGGTAGCATGGCTGCCGCTGAACATACACTCTGCCAGGCAAACGCTGAGCTTGCTGTGCGGGACATGCTGCGGGCCTTTGGCACCTCCCGGCAGGCCCGGGGGCTGCCCCTGGAGGTGTCTGCGGAGGACCACATGGACGACGGTTCCCCCATCCGCCTCCGTGTGCAGATCAACCTGAGTCAGGTCAGGCTGCGGGGGCGGGCCCTCCTGGGGCGTCAGGCGAGTGGCCGCCTGGCTGCTGACGACCTCTCCTCTCCCCTCCCCTCCGGGTGGGCAGGGCAGCGCAGTCTTTGACTTCAGCGGTACCGGGCCCGAGGTGTTCGGCAACCTCAACGCACCGCGGGCCATCACGCTGTCCGCCCTCATCTACTGCCTGCGCTGTCTGGTGGGCCGTGACATCCCGCTCAACCAGGTGCGCAGGGCTGTGATGTGTGCGAGCACAGCAGGTCGACTCTAAGCCCCTGGTCCCCCTGAGTGAGCCTGGGGGCGAGGTCAGCCCAACACCCAACAACCGACTGATCCTAGGGGTGCTGGTGGAGGGGGCACGTATGTTTCCCAATTGGGCCTTAGAGCTGGTCCC
Organism: Ceratotherium simum simum; assembly: GCF_057802395.1. NCBI lineage: Eukaryota > Metazoa > Chordata > Mammalia > Perissodactyla > Rhinocerotidae > Ceratotherium > Ceratotherium simum. Next base: position 912,801 of record NC_141922.1, read on the forward strand.
TCCCCCTACAGGGCTGCCTGGCGCCCGTGCGCGTCGTGATTCCTAGAGGCTCCATCCTGGACCCGTCCCCCGAGGCGGCCGTGGTGGGCGGCAACGTGCTCACGTCGCAGCGCGTGGTGGACGTCATCCTGGGGGCCTTCGGGGCCTGCGCCGCCTCCCAGGTGCGGCGGGCGCGTGGGCGCCGCTCAAACGTGCTTGGGGGGAGGGCTGCGGGCTGGGGGGGGCGGGCAGGGAGCGGGTGCGCCCCAGTCTAGCGCAGCCGCCGCTTGCCCCATCAGGGCTGCATGAACAACGTGACCCTGGGCAACGCCCACATGGGCTACTACGAGACGGTGGCGGGCGGCGCAGGCGCGGGCCCCTGCTGGCACGGGCGCAGCGGCGTGCACAGCCACATGACCAACACGCGCATCACCGACCCCGAGATCCTGGAAAGCAGGTGAGCGGCGCGGGCTGGCGCGGGCCGGGGGCGCGGCCGTGGCGGGCCGCTCTGAGCTCCTGGCCCGCGCAGGTACCCGGTCATCCTGCGCCGCTTCGAGCTGAGGCTGGGGTCCGGGGGCCGCGGCCGCTTCCGGGGTGGCGATGGCGTCATCCGCGAGCTGCTGTTCCGCGAGGAGGCGCTGCTGTCGGTGCTGACCGAGCGCCGTGCCTTCCAGCCATACGGCCTCCGCGGTGAGCGCCTCCTCTCCCTTCTCCCTGCCATCCCTCTCTCCCATGCCGGCCGGGTCTGTTTCCCACTTTCCGCCCCATCTCCCCACCAACCTCCTGTGTCTCTCCCTTCCTTATCTCCTGGGCCACCCGGTACCTCGTATCTTCACGCAGGGGGTGAGCCCGGCGCCCGTGGCCTAAACTTGCTGATCCGCAAGGACGGCCGGACTGTGAATCTGGGTGGGAAGACGTCGGTGTCCGTGTACCCCGGGGTGAGGATTGCGGCCTGGCACGTCCCATCACCCGCCCCCCCCCCCCCCACAGCGGCCTCTGTTCCTCAGAGAGAGAACAGAGTTGCAAATATAACCAGAGACTGAGTTTAATTTGGCTCCCGAAGGACGGAGGGGCCGCGCACCGGGCCTCGGTGGTCCAGGCCAGCCGCTATGGATGCGCTGACCCGGTGGGGGATGGGACTGCAGCGGGAGGCAGGGCGGGGTCCATGCCCGCGCTGAATCTGGTTCTCTGCTCCACAGGACGTATTCTGCCTCCACACACCAGGCGGCGGGGGCTACGGGGACCCGGAGGACCCCGCCCCACCACCCGGGTCGCCCCCGCAGCCTCCAGCCTTCCCTGAGCGCGGCAGCGTCTATGAGTACCGCAGGGCCCAGGAGGCTGTGTGAGAAGGGCCCACATAATAAAGATCCCTTAAGCCGCCCTGTTCCCACGGCGACTGGCCGGGCTCACGCTCTGCGTCCTGTCCGTCTTCCCACCGGCCTCACACCTGTTGCCTTCGTGCCTGCTTTAGGAGGACATCGAAACTCGGAGCCGAAGTCCCACGGCCAGGTGGTCTGTGAGCCCCGCCAGGGCGGTGCTGAATGTCACCTGTTCCACCTCCTGGGGATGGGAGTCAGGTTAAGGAGTTGCCACAGCGCCCGCCGGCCCAGTGCCCTGAGCTCTGGCACTTACTGGGTTCAGCGGGCCTCCGGGCACTCCCCGGTATGTGATGTAGTCCAGGCGCCGGCCCCTCCAGGGCTTAGCCCGGTGGCCTCCTCTGGGAGGGCCTGCCAGGTAACGGTGGCGCCCTTCCTCCTGCTCCAGGGCCCTGAGGAGGGGCGGTGTCACAAGGCCAGGGCACTCTCTGTTCCAGGCGGTGCCTGGCCCCCCGGTCGCCACTCACCTCCGCAGCATCTCCGGGGAGCAGGCCACTGAGTGGCAGAGCATGGAGGTGTTCAGAATCGTTCCTGTGGGAGGGCGAGGGAGGGCAGTATCAGCGGGAGCCTCGGCCATCGAGCTCTCCTTAGGTCCGCCCCCCGCCCGGGTGCCGTACCCAGGGCCCAGGGCTGCTCCCGGCGCTTGGCCAGCCGGCAGGGGTCCCGGAAGCGGCTAAAGAGCTGGTGCTCCTGCTCCTGCGCATGGTCTGCGGAGAGAGACCCGCGCTGAGTGGGCGGGGCCAGGCCGCGCGGCCCCGCCCCGCCGCAGCCTCCGCTTACCTGGCGAGCAGTTGTCGAAGTTCAGGTCGCCTAGCAACACGCTGAAGGCCACGGCATCGTCTCCCTGGCGGCTCTCGGCCTCAAACTGCTCGGCCCAGTCCAGCAGCAGCGTCAGCTGTTTACAACGCAAGGGCCCATCCTCTGCCGGGGGTGGCGGGAGGGCGGGGGAAAGATGGCTCAGCCCAGCGTGCCATTCCGCATCCTGGACACTCAGCCTCACCCTTCCCCGGCCCCCGCCCGGCCCCGATCTGTGAGCCCACCCAGGCATTCCAAGGGGCTCGCGGAGCCTGGGGCAGTGGACAAACGGGGAGGGGCGGAGGGGAGGTGCAGGCGAGGGTTGGGACCCGCCGCCACGCACAGAGGCGGGACGCCCTGCCCACGCGCGGTCGATCACGTCTGCCGGGCTCACCACTCGGCGCATGCAAGTGAGTGCAATGCAGGAAGCCTACGATGCGGCGCCCATCCAGGATGCCCAGATGTACCTGCAACACCACGGACGGCCCCAGCAACCGTCGCCTGTGCCACCCCACGCCCCGTCCCCTCCCCGGCCAGGGAGCGCCGCGGCCAGTGGGCGAGTACCTGTGCGGAAAGCAGTCCTTTGGAGGCCAGCGCGTCCTCGCGACGCCCGTGGGGGAAGGACCAGAAGGCGGCGCGCAGCAGGGGGTAGCGAGAGGCCAGCAGCAGCCCGCTACCTAGCAGCTTGAGATGCGGCCCAGGCTGCAGGCCGAACGTGCCCACGTTGTACAGCACCGGGCCCAGATTGGGCGCCAGGCGGCTTACCAGGCGGCGTGCCGCACGCAGATCAAACACCTCTTGTAGGCACACGAAGTCCAGACCCGCCGGCACCGCGGCTATCAGCATTCCACACGGCGCCCCTGGCCCTGGCGGGCTGCAGCCGGTAGTCCCATAGCGCGAGGGACGCAGGCCGGCGAGCAGCACAGCGCCCACGGCCTCGGCCCGCCGCTGGCCGTGCTGCAAGTTACTGAAGCGCGCCAGCCCATCGGGGAGCAGACACAGGTTGGCGCTGAGGAAGCCGAAGCAGCGCGCGGGCTCAGTTGGGGGGCGCCAGGGCGCGGGGGGCGCCCAGCACTGCGGAGGTGGCTGGTAGCAGAAGGGGCGGCGCCAGACCTGCAGCAGCAGCCAAAGCAGCAGGCCCGGCAGTGCCAGGGGCAGGCCGACGAGCAGCAGCAGCAGCAGAGACGCTCCGGCGCCCGCCGCTGCGCTCAGCCACCTCAGGCCGCTCGGGCGCGCCGCCGGCGCCCAGTAGCCCAGCAGCTGGTCCAGGGCCCAGTAGGCCGGGAAGAGCAGCGCGCAGGCTAGGCCGTGGAGAGCGTCCAGCACAGGGTGCGGGAAGGGTGAGGGCCGTAGGGCACCGGCCGGCGGGGGCCAGGGATTGCATGGCGTGCCGGGCTTCTCGGCCGCGCGGCGCCCTGGCAACTCATTCGCTTCCAGCGTGCGAGTCGATTCGTCGGTGCGTCCGCAGGAGCTGCAGGGGAGTCACAGGTGTCAAGGTCACGTGGCGCAATCTGTGCGCGGAGCCGGGAAGGCGCGGTGCCCGAGAGCTTGGGGGCACGGGCGCAGGCGGAGATGGCGCTTCCGGGACGCCGCCCTCTCCTCACCGGCGCGGAGCCTCGGCGGCCGGCAGATAGAACAAAAGGGAAAGCGAAAGGGACCCTGGCCTCGCGATCCCGCCCCAAGTCCTTCGCCCCGCCCTCCCCTGAAGGCCGCAGGGAGAACCCCCAGACCCGCCCGACGGGAGCGGGGACTAGGGTGCCGCCGGCACCAAGTGGAGGGCGACCTTTTTCATTGCGCGCAGTCGCAGCGCCCGTGAGGGGAATGCCGTGCGCGCTGCGTCCTGCTCCCTCCCTCCCTCCTGCAAGTCAGCGTGGAATTGTCGGGATGCTCCTGCTGGCCAGACTACGGGATCTGCCACCTCCCCCACCCGTATCCCCCCCGGAGCCGCGATGTCTAGCGCCTGAGTTCAAAGACAACGTCTCCCATGAGAGACGGCCTCGGAGTGGATTGACCAACCGCCCACTCAGCGCTCCGCAGAGACCGCCAAAAGGCCGGCCCCCAGTGGTGATGGCACTGTGACCCTACCCCAAAGAGCTTCTAATCTGGGGGGAAGGGACCGTTGTTGGTTTGGCCCTGCGCAGCCGCTCCACCGGGGCACGCGAGCCAGATGGAACCCGGCTCCTCCTCCGCGGAGCCCTCTCGCACCGCTCCGTTGGTTCTGAGGACCGAGCGGCCTCGCGCTCCCTCAGGCGCTGCGGGCCTGCCTGGGCCCCACCTTTCTAATTCGAGCTGTGAACCAGTTCCTACAGCTCCTGCCGTTGGCTTTTAAATTGTCCTGGAGTTTGGGTCAGGGCTGCCCTTCACACAGCTGGCAGGGAAGTGGAGGGGCTTCTGCCGCCCCCCCCCAGCCCCCACTTCGCAGTTCTCTAGAAGTCCCTGATCCCCTTTAGAAATCAAGATCCCGTGCTGGGTGTGTTCATTGCTCCTGATTTGTCTTGCTGCTAGGCGTTCTCAGCACAGAGCTAGAGAATCTCTATCTATAGATCTCTACATATCTGTACACAGAGTCCTTCCCTGCCCTTCCCAGGGGTCTGGCTGGATCCCCAGAAGTAGCAGGCCTGGGAGTAGGAAGGGCGGAGAGGCAGGGAGCTCTGGGGCCAGAGGGCTCCAGCACACACAACCCTCTCCTTCCCTCACCCCTCCTGGTTGCTGACACGTTATGTCTGCTTGAGCCCAGACCCTGGGGCTCCTGCGTTCCCTTGCGGTACTCTGGCTGCTCCAGAAGCCTCCTGGGCTGGGGTCCTTGTTGCCACCTCCCACCGCAGTTCCAGCCTCCTCCCCATCCTCGGGCAGGTCCTCTCCTTTCCCCTTGGGGGGCCGGAGGCCACCCTGTGGGCTTCCCCGCACTGCCCTTCTCTCCTCGCACTTGCCCTCCCAGGGACGACCATCCTGGCCTATACCCCTTAGCTTCCTGCACCATCCACAAGCCCTTCCCCACTGAGTCTGCAGGTCACCTCCAGGTGCGCCATCCTATCTCCATCCCGCCTCTGCCCTGCTCTGTTCTGCTTTCCCTCCTGCCTGTGCTCCTCAGCTCTGCCCCTGCACCAGGTGGGGAGAGCCCTCACCACCCCAGGTCTTGGGCTCCTATGGAGCCAGCCTCTTCTTCCTTGGGAAGGGACCCTATCTCCCCAGGCTGCCCCCCCCCACCAGGTTGGAGTGAGGATGCTTTCTTCTGGCTCCCCTCCCTCTATTGTCTTCCTGCCCTCAGTGAGGGTCCAGAAACCCCCGCCCCCCCCCCCCCGCCCCCCTCGTCCCTGCCCAGTACAGAAGGAGGGACTCCCACAACCACATCCCTGTCTCGGTCCCACCTCTGCCTTCTGCTCTGCACCCAGGCCTCAGCTCTTTCTGCTCTGCACCCAGGCCTCAGCTCTGTGTCACCAGTGCTGGTGACACAGCCAGAGCCCTTCCTTGCCAGCTCGGCTCTTTCCCACTTCCTGCTCTTCCCTCTTGAGTCTCAGGAGCTCCCACTGCCGGGCAAGGGGAGCCTTAGGGCCTTAGGAACACTCCCTTGGCCACACAGCTGGTCTCTTTGGTCTTGGGGCTCTTGCCAAGGGCCCCAGAATGGGCATGGACCCACAGGGCAGGCAGGGCTAAAGGGGTGCAGGGGAGGGGAAAGCTGGGGAGCCACCCCAGATGAGGCAGCACCACCCAGGAGTTCTGGTGCAGGCTCTGCGGTCAATGTCTGTGGGGAGCTTTAATGGCAGTTGCAGGGTTTGGGGCAGAGTGAGCCTGGGCCAGCAGGCACTGGGTGGTGTCACCAGATGAACATGGGCTTGCCGTCATCGTGCGCCAACTGGCTGAGGCAGGAGAGCAGCAGCAGTGCATCAGTGAGCATGCTGGGGTGCACAGTCTCCACCAGCACGCGCTGCAGGAAATCCACTGTGTAGGAGCCGCCCTCAGACACAGCCAGCTCAGGCCGCTCGCGCAGGATGCCATAGGCGTTCACCAGCTGCTCAGTCAGTGCCGGGTGCACTCGCCCATTGTAGCCCAGGCTCTGCAGCCGGTTCATGATGCTCACGTAGCGCTGTGTGAGCGTCTGGCACAGCTCCTCATCTAGCTTGCGGTTGCTGGGGTTCAGGGAGGCCTGAGGGGAGAGTGGCCGTCAGGGACCCTCCTGCCCCACACCAGTGCACGGGCAGGCGAGGGGCAAGTGAGGCTGAGGGGGTGTGGTTGCAGGAAAACCACGACCAGAGGGAGTGTGCTTGAAGGAGGTGTCCTGGAGGTCCTGGGAGAGAGGCCCCAAGGGGTCTAGGGTAGGGGGAGCCCGGTGGGCTGAGCCTGAGCCGAGAGGTTCCTGAGGCCCCATCACCTGCTCCACCCACCCCATTCCTGTTGCCTGCTCCACCCACCACCAGGGATTTGGCACTGATCTGAGGCCACAAGGAACTGAGGACAGAAAGCATGGCTGGGAGCCTGGAGGCGAAGGAAAGAGGAGGGGGGCTCATAATGCCCCCAGGGCTGCCCCACCCAGGAGACACCCCTCAGAGGCTTGCCCAGACCTCCTCCTGTTTCCCTGCCCTGCTACCTCTCAGCCTCCTCTCCAGGTCCCTCTTGTCACCTCAGGCTGCATCCTCAGCACACTCAGGCCTGCACATCCCCTGCACAGAGCCCCTTCCCTCCCCTCATGCTGAACTGATGACCTCAGGCCCAGAACTAAGCACCTTCTGTCTCAGTACTAGGGGTCCTGCTGCCCCTCAGGTGCCCACTCCTGGTGCCTGGACCTGGAGACTAGCAGCAACTGGGTCAGTCTCCACCTACTTCTTCATCGCCTGTGCCCCCCTAGCCTCAGCATCTCACCATGAAGTCAGCCCCTCCTCTCCACCCATCCTGCCATTGCCTCCTGGGCATGTGACCTGGGAAGTTAGGACTGAGCCTGCCTCAGGGAGGGCTTCCTGGAGGGAGAGGGTGCTGGGCTGAGATCTGGAGGACCAGGACAATAGAGGGAAAGAAACTTCCAGGCTGAGGAACAGCGTGCATGGCATGAATGATGCCAGGAAGCAGAGCACAGAGTGAGGGGCCCATGGGGAGAGCCAGGTTCAACAGCTGCTTCTGTCACCACACAGGGTCTGAGCCTTAGTTTCCCTGCAGTGACATGGAGAAAACAGCACCATGTGACAGGGCTGTTTTGAAGATTAAAGGAAATGTCTCCACGGGGCACTGAGCATTGTATCTGTGCCAGCCAGCGCCAACACGTGAGGATCCCTATGCCACGGGACACATCAGAGGGCTCTCACATTGAACAGAGTTTTGTTTCAAAGGACTAGAGAAGGGAGGGGCATCCTGGGATGTTGAAGTTTGCCAGGGTGAGACTAGGATCTGGGTGGGGAGGAGACTGCAAGGCAGCAGCACTCTCTGAGCGCCCGGCTCCCATCCTCAAACTCTCCTGCCCCTCGTAGCACCTGTCACCCCGCCTCTCTAGCATATATATTGATGGCTTTTCTTATTTATGGAAGGTCTCCCCAGGAGAGGGTGAGCTCCCTGGGGGCAAAGACTGTGTCTATTTGATATGCACTTGGCATACACTGAATGCTCTGTATTAGTCAGGAGTGAACAGATGGAGGGGCAAGGGCAGCTGTGGACCAGTACGGTGACAGCGGTTTGGACCAGGGGGTAGGAGTGGAGGACAAGAGAACGTAGATGTGGATACGTATGCGGGAAAAATCTTTCCAGGGAGAAGCAGCAGGACCTGGTGTTGGATGTGGAAGAGAGAAGAGGCGTGAGCAAATACACACACACCTCCAGGAGAGCGTGCACATGCTTGTCATTCAGTCTCTCCATCCTGGAACATTACGACATTGACCACATGCTCCGTGATAAGGGAAATGGCAGAAAATGTCACAGAATCAGTGTGGTACAGCCCTTGTTCTCTGAACACAGGGCAAGTGTGTTAGAAATCAACAATAAAGAGACAGCCAAACGCCCCTCAGATAATGGAGACTGGAAAGTGGCTCCTAACTGACTCACGGATTCGAGAGGAGATCTGGTTCAGTTTGTGAGATATTTCTACCTGAACAGCCCCATGCCCACCCGTCCAACCCTGTAGGATACAGCCGAGCGCCACTCCCAGGCAGGTTGGAGTGGTAGTGGATGCACAGGCTGTGAGCCTGCCACATTTCCGACCCGGGGAGACGACAGAGCCCTCTCCCTGTGCCCTGCCTGGGTCCTGCTCCAGGAGCCACGCTGGCTGGCGTTCCCTTGTGCCAGTTGTTAAATATTTTTAATGTCTACCTGACTAAAGGGAACTTCCTTGCCCTAAATGTATATATTTAAAAACAAAAGAGATGTAAAATAAAATGACTTAAGGGCTCAACCCAAGAAAGAAAAATAAAGCAAATCTATAGGAAGAAGAGAGAAGGAAATAAAGAGCAGAAATGAGGAAATAGAATCCAAAGGCTCAACAGAGAGGATCAGCAAGACAAAACTGGGCAAAGTCAACACACTCCACTGACGAGGACAAGCGTCCCCACCTGCCTTTCACGAATGAAACTTCCAGTCGAGACCACGAGTCCCGCGGTCCTGCAGCAAGGCCTGACGTCACTAAGTTCGAGCCAATGGGATGAGACTAGGACTGTGAGCTCCGCCCCTGGGCCGAGCTCTGGGACTGCGGGACCCGGCCACAGGGGCGAGGGGGTGGCCAGCAGGGCCTGACAGCCCTGTGGAGAGATCAAGACCTGGCTTATTGAAGCCCCTGCATTTCTGTCACAGCAGCTTGGCACGGTATCTAAAAAGTAGTGAAGCTGCATAAGTCATAAATAACAGCAAACTGAGCATCCTAGTGCGTTAAAAACCACCAGGGATGGGGTGTGGTTTATGACCAGAATATCTGCTCGGGTGTCTCAATATGTTAAGAGAAAAGGAGGAGGAGAAGAATACCATGTGATCATCTCAATGAGAGGCAGAAAACATTCTAAAAAATTCAATATTTGTTCATGATTAAGGAAAAAAACAAAACCTCTTAACAAGTGAGAAAGAGGGAAAACTTTGTAACCTGATGGGGCAGATACTGAACCTGGCTTATCTGGCTTCTGTGTTAGTGCCTGCTAGTGCCTTCCTGAACTCTAAGAGGCTGGAAGCTAAAAATCACCTTTTCCAGAGTCCCCTGTGGCTTAAGTATCCCTGTGACCTGGGTTTCTGCAAGGCAGATGCATGTGGGTGGAACTTCCAGGTTAAAGTGAGCACCTAGAGGAGGCGGTGCACGAAGGGAGAGTGGATTTTCTGGATTGTGCAGTGGCACGTCACTGGTTCTTCAGAGGCAGCTGTACCAAATTTCGGGCATCTGCATGCTGTCCCTGGGGCAGTCATGGCAATGGTGGTCCACTAGGAAAGTCCCTTGGTGTGCTGGCGTTTTTACTGGCTGTGTAGCAAACAAGCCCAATTTCATGTCCTTCCTGGAGCTTCTCCAACCATCTAAACATTTATAACAAACGCCATTCTGCTTATGTCAGCTAGTGGGGATTATGTTATCTGCAACCAAGAACTCTGATTTGCCTAAAGAAGATCTGGCAAAAAGTGTAGAACACACATCATACTTAACGGGAAGATTAGAAGTGTGTGTTCCTAGTCAAGTCAGAAACAGGATGAGGTTGCCATATTACCCGCTTTTTAAAAATACTATACAAGATGGTTGTCTACATAGAAAAGCCAAGACGATATACAGGCTATTAGAACTAGTAAGAGGCTTTGGGAGGGTATCTGGATAACAAATCATTACACAAAAGCATTCTTGGAAGGCAGGCCAGTGAGTGGGATTCTGGAGAGCATCAGAGTGCACCACAGACCCAGCTGGACACAGTCACAAGGCACCACCCTCAGTCACCCTCACACTGATGCAGCCAGACTCCGGGTCTCCTAGGACTAGGGTGCCAAAAGGAAGGGAGCTCAGAGCATCTCCCATAGAGCAGAAGATCTTTGCAATTGGGTAGAAGAGGTGACAGGCATGCACACTGGGACAACTTTTAGTTGGGCTTAAAAGATTGCATAACTTTGAACTTATAAAAAAAAGATGGCCAGGTGCCATGAAAAAAGTCAACCAGTCCTCACTGAATAACGGAGCTCTATTAAAGCTTTTCAGCTGTAAGCTAACAGCATTCATGAAACAAACAACCTCAGTTTGGACAATACCAGGTTTGACCAGCTTTAGTGGGTCTGGGCAGAATTTAGAGATTCTAGCAACCACCAACATTGGAGTTCAACATGCAGAAAAACAAACAAGATATTTTGATGAAGGGAAATAAAAAGCCCGACAAAGTGGAATTAGATGCATATAGGAACCAATGAATGGTCCAGCCAAGCAGGCATGATGGCCTTAAGACCAGGATGCATCTTTATGATCCTCAGATGCGACCAGACATCAGTCAACCTGCTGTGGGCCCTACAGAGGGCCAGCCAGGGAGTGTTCGCTGGGGTCCGGAAGGCAACTTCTGTGCAGGTGGGCTCCAGTGGGGCCGCACCTCAGGAGCTTGGGCAGCAAATGTATGGTCCTGGCAGTGCCAGTCATTGCTGATGGAAGGTGAATGGGGGCAATGGCTCAGGAAGTGGTGACAGTGGCCATTGGGCAGAGTGACCAGATGAGCGTTGTGGTGAGAGCCATAGGCTCCTCGGAGGCCACCAAGATGGCAGCTGAGGCACTGACTCAGGGGACACCAAGCTCCTTGACCTCCTCAAACACCAAAAAAAATTGCCTTACATACGTTTTGCTTTTCTCCTCCTGCCTCTTCTCTAAAGAGCTGCCATTTAGTATCGTGACTGCTGGATTCCACTGCATAAACAATAACTTGCCTGTGAGTGAGCAGAGCCCTGGACACCAGAGGACTTGCACAGCCAGCAACTATGTCCAAGATCGATGCATGTTTATCATCTGTTAAACAGGCTCCTTCAAGCAGTAGGAAACCTCTGTTCACAGTTTAATATCTAGTTCTCTGTGGGCAACTAGACCTGTTCTTGTAATGAAATGTAGTCTTTGCCAACGAGATATCAGATGCAGCATTTTAGAGGCATAACTATTGTGCTTCTACTGAATTGTTTGTTGATTTTTTGTGTGTGTGGGAGGAAGATCAGCTCTGAGCTAACATCCATGCCAACTCTCCTCTTTTTCCTGGGGAAGACTGGCCCTGGGCTAACATCCATGCCCATCTTCCTCTACTTTATATGGGACGCCGCCACAGCATGGCCTGACAAGTGGTACATTGGTGCACGCCCGGGATCTGAACCTGGGCCACCAGCAGTGGGGCACGCGCACTTAACCCCTATGCCATAGAGCCAGCCCCTGTCGATTTTTGAATAGCCACAGTCAGTCTGCACTTGTGACACAGCAGTGGGGGCTGCGGTCCTGGACACGAGTCAAGGGTCGTCAAACCAAACATGACCAAAGCGGGCCCTGCTGACACAAGCAACAGAAATGACGGGTGCGTGGGAGTAGCCAACATTGTAAAGATTCGAAACTTCCCCAGTTTAATCTATAAAGCAACACAAAACTAAAAATTTGAACTAGATTTTTTCCTGGAACTTGAGGGACTGATCCTAAAATTCATATTGAAGAGCGAAGGGCCTAGAGGGGCTGAGGCAATCTGCAAGAAGAAAGAGCCCCAGGCTCCATCACCCCTCCAAGATGAGGACAGTATGGGCTGGGGAGAGTCCACACACGTGGGCCTGGGAGAGGGGCCTGAGGCGGGCTGGGCAGCGCCCCTGTGCCCCCACTGCTCCAGCCTTAAGCAAGACATGAAAAGTACAAACGATAAAGGAAAACGTGGATAATTCTGACCACATTAAAATTAAGAACCTAACCAAAGGACACCTGAACAAAAGGAAAGGGCAAGCTCAAACCTGGAGACAGACGAACCCACTGTGACCAAAAATCGTTCCTGCCCAATCACACACCCAGGTCCACAGTCCACAGACAGAGACAGCCTGAGAGGAAGTGCCTGCGGGCACAGAGGGATCACCTGCTCCCCATCCCTGCCAGGTGCCGGCGGCAGGCCCTCTGGCGGTGAGTGGGAGACAGACACCACACACCTGGATGATCTTCTCTGGAATGTTGGAGACGGTGAAGCCGTAGAGGCGCACACGCTCGGGGAAGATGCTGGACAGGATCCTGCGGTCCAGCTGGAAGGCGATCTCCCCCACCAGCCTCTCCCAGGCCAGCTGCTTCGAATCTAGGGACAAGACGCGGTGGAGGGAATGGTCAGTGGCTGTGGTCAGCAGCCCAGGTGAGTGCCAGGGAGGTCTCCAAGGGCAGCAGGGGAGACCACCAGACTCGCGCTGAACCCCCCTGCGTCACTGACCTCGGGAGCTGTCAGGGAACTTGCTGGCCTTTCGGTGGGCCAGCTTCCGCTCCAACTCCAGGATGCTTTTCCGAGATGTTTCCGTGACACGTGGACCCCGGGCGTTGTTGACTGAAGCCGGGGAAGATGAGGTTCGAGGTGGGGAGTGGCGGTTGCGTGGAGGGGAGTGGGGGGTGGGTGAGGGCTGGGTAGGGGAGTGGTGCTCCCGGGAGGGGCAGTGGGGGATGGGCTGGGCAATGTGGGTGGTGCTCGAGGGGGTGTGGTTGGTGGCAGCTTGGGGGGCGGGAGTGGGGGCAGAGAGGAGGCCTGTGACAGTGGGGGGGGCAGTTGGGGAGGTGGAGTCAGAGGCAGGAACCGCTTGTCCCTGAGGGGCACCAGGCTGGGTCTGGGCCTCTGAGGGGCTGTAGGAGAAGGCCGTCATGGGGCCAGGAGTGCCCCCGGTACCGATGGGGGTGGAGGTCTGGATGGGCACACCCACAAATGTCACACTGAGGGGCTCTGGGTCCTGGGTTGGCCAGGGGTGCTCAGTGGAGAGTGGGACTAGTGACATGGGGGGACAGAAAAGAGAAGAGGCGGATTAGAGAAATGCAGGACCAGGGACTGGCCTGGCAGGGGGCCCCCTCCCCCCAGGACCCCCTGCTGCCCCTCCCCCTGCACCTACTACCTTTGGAGGTGGCAGCAGGCCCCGTGCCGGCTGAGGGATGGGGTCCAGAGGGGCATCCTTGGAGCGGCTCTGCCAGCCGCACCCTTGGAGCCTCTGACAGCACCCCATTGCTAATGGGGTTGGCCAGAAGGTTTTGAGACACACCTAGAGGGGCCGCCGTGGAGGTGAGCAGGGGGCTGCTCAGAGAGACGTCCACCGTGCCTGTCATAGGGGCCATCAGGGGGCTGCTTGGAGTCAGGGGGCCAGTGGAAGGCAGGCCCAAGGAGCTGGCCAGTGTGCCCACCTGGGACACCGCCACGGGGCTGGCCAGATGGTTGCTTGGAGTCAGGGGGCCAGTGGAAGGCAGGCCCAGGGAGCTGGCCAGTGTGCCCGCCTGGGACACTGCCCTGGGGCTGGCCAGGTGGCTGCTCAGGGGGCCGGTCAGAAGGCTGGTGAGTGGGCTGCTCTGGGACGTGGGCCCTGGGCCAGGCAGCAGTGTGTTGAGAGGGCCCATCAGGGGGCTCACGATGGGTCCAGATGCGGAGCTAGGCTGTGGACTGTTTAGCATGTCGGCCAGGGGTGCCAGAGCCACTATCCCCACTTCTTCCAGGACAGGTTCGTTTGCTGCTGCCGGGGACGGGGACAGGAAGACACCTGGGGGACACAGAGAAAGCACTGAGACCCCAGGCAGGCCCCTTGGGGCTGGGGGCTCTCTCCCCGCTGTGGCAGGGCCTGGACCAAGTAGCCCATCTGCCTCTGTTGAGCTGACCAACCGTCTCTGAGCTTCACCTCTTAGGTGGGCCGGACAACGACCTCTCTACCTCCGAGGGAGATCTGTGCAGCTCAGTGGATCTCAGAAGAGGCTCAGGCCCCTCGTCTCTTGGTCCTCGGAGGAAGCTAACACTTGCTCTCCCACACAAGGACCTTTCACAGCTGCCCGCCCCTCAAATGTGCCCACTGCAATGAGCTGCTGATCCTTGCTGAGGAGAGGAGGGTCTTCTGGCAGCTGGAACCCCAAGTTGACCCCTCTGTTTCCTGGTGAGGAAGAGTGGGCCTGGGCCTCCTGACCATGTCCTTTTGGGGACAGCCGAGCCTCAGCAGGTGGGGGACTCTCAGGGAGGCCAGAGCTAGAACAGGCTTAGAGCCTCACGTGGCACCGCTGGTGTGCCCGGCCCCTGCCTGCGGTGTCTCCGTGAACAGTGGATGCTGGCGCAAGGGGCCTGGTCGGCCCAGGCACGCTTCACACTCCTGGAGCCCTGCGTGGGGGCCTGGGAGCCCGTTTTCCTTGGCTCTCCTGGGAGAGTGCCCTTGAATGACCACGTTAAGGGGAGAAGGCCCCTAGGCCCACAGCAGCTGGGGGAGGGTACAGGGGAGGTTTTTGTGAGCGTGCAATTTAACTGAAAACTTCCACTTTTTTTTTTGTTATAAAAGCAGTACATGCACATTATGGGGAAAGAATAGAAACATAGAAAAGTAAGAAAAGGTGAAAAACCACTGGAGCCCTTTTATCCCACGGTCAGTCCTGCTGTAAAGCTCCGTGTTGCCTTGAAGACTTTCTCCACATATTAATATAGACGAGGGGTGGACAAACGTTTTCTGGAAAGGGCTAGTAGGAAGTATTTCCAGCTTTGCTGGCCATTTCGTCTCTGTTCAGCTACTCAATTCTGCCATTTTTGTGCGAGAGCAGCCACAGACAGCACGGAAATGAATGCACGTGGATGCGTGGCAGTAACACTTTATTATGGACACTACTATTTGAATTTCCTGTACTTTTGCATGTCATGAAATAGTATTCTTCCTTTGATTGTCTTTCAACCATTTAAAGATGTAAAATCCATTCTTAGCTCCCAGGCCACGCACAAATGGGTGGTGGCTGTACGGGTCGCCCATGTCCTTGTGTACCCCACCTCTTCTTCCTGGACCCACAGCACGGTGGCCTCCAGCAGCAGCATTCTCTGAAAACAGCACTTATGGTGGCTGCAGAGGCTTCTAGCTTGTGCAAGTGTCATTGTTTATTGAACCGATTCCAATTGTTGGGCATTTGAATTGATTCCAGTTTTCCCAATGACAAATAATTCTAGTACATAAATCTTTGTTATTGATTTTTTGCCTGTAAACAGACATTTTAGAGGTTCTTAATGCATGCTGCCAAATCTACCTTCTTTAAGACCTCTCAGAAACATTCTGACATTCCCTTGGAAGTCCCTGGGCATGTCACTTAAATCTCTGCCAACGCTATGCTGCATAATGTGTGGCAAGATGTCCTGCCACTTTATTTTCGTTTTAAGTTTTGTTATTTTTCTCTCAAACAAGTAAACTAAAATTGCGTAATCAAATCAACCAGTCTTTTTTATGATTTCTTGCTTTGGCTTTTTGGAAATTTTTGCTTTAGAATCGAAGAGACAAAAAACCTTGTGAGCCAAAGGGAAGTAGCCCATGGAGAGGAAGAACATGAAAGAGAAGGGGCAGCTGGTGGGGCAGATTTGGGGAAGACGTCAAAGAGCCCTGATGGGGAAGAGAGAGGGATGAAGTGGGCGATGGAGATTGAAGTGGGGACATTTGCCCTTGTTGGCCTCTGTTTCCTCTGAGAGGAGCCCAGGGTCTGGATGATATGGGAAAAGACCACTTGGGCAGCATCTTCTGGATGGCGAGAGAGAAGACAGTCATAGGTCACCTTTCCCTGCACAGCCAGGGAGCTAGAGGAGTGCCGTGGTGCCTCACTCACAGCACAACCAGGCCCTCGCAGGGTCTCTGAGGCCCTGGTGATCTGGTTTCCACCTCACTGACCCCCCCCCACCCCAGATCTCCTTGCTGTCCCTCTGGGATGTCTCTGGGGTGTTGTCCCCACTCAGTGTCTCAGTTCATTTTCCTTCTTCCCTCCGACACCGTCTCCCACCAGGCTTTCACTTGCCCTCCACCCAAACACTCATCGAGGCACCAGTGACCCCACGTTGTAGAATCCAACCCTCGGTCTTCAGGCTCCATCTTCCTTGTTGGTGGGTGGCATTCACACAGTGGAGAGCTCCTCCTTATTGAAATTCTGTCTTGGTTTGGTGTCTGGGTTCCTGGTGACCTGGCTTCTTCCGAGTGCTGCTGGTCCCAACTCATCTGCCTTCCTAGGGGCAGCCCCAAGCTTTCCCTGAGTCTGCTCTTCCTCAGTGAGTTGATGCAGCTTGGGCACTGGGGACCAGCTACACACCCTGCTCGCACTCAGGCTGGACTCCAGACTCACACCCTCAACGGCCTGACCCACTTTTTCCCCGGGGTTCTGCTGGGGACTCCAGTTTGGCACTCCTTCAGTTCCCTCTGCAGCCTTGGCGCACTGTCAGTGGGCATCTTTGCCCTTTCAGGAGCTCAGGCTCCATGCAGTGAGCCTCAACACTTCTCTTTCACTCACACCCTGCATCCAATCTGCCTGAAACACCTTCAAATATATCCAGAATCAAGCACGTGGACCACCAGCACCGCCCCACCCTGGTCCACACCAATATTACCCCACATGGATTATTGCAGGAGCCTCTTGGCTGGTTTCCTGATGCTGGACTTTTTCCTCAAACATCAGCCAGAGTGTTCTGCTTAAAATGCCCACCAACTCACCATCTAGTTCTGAGTGCTAGGTTATTCAAGGACCCCCGTGGTCTGGCCTGTCACCTCTCTGACTTTGATGTTCCTCTGATCTCCTTCTCACACCCTCTGCTCCAGCCCGTTGGGCCTCCTTGCTGTTCCTTAAATGCTCCAGGCACACTCTTGCCTGTGCCTTTGCATTGGCTGTTCTCTCTGCCTGGAACACTCTTCCAGTGTGTACAGCCAGCCCCCACACTTCCATCCATCCCTCCTCAGAGAGGTCTTCCATCTAAAATCACCAATTTCCTTTACCTCAGCTGTTCCTTCCCCTTTTGCTGGACTGTTTCCTACTAAGAACTTATCTCTCTCTAGATGTTCTACATTGACTTATTGGTTTATCCCATCTCTCTCCACTAGAATGAAGCTCCATGAGGGCAGGGGTTTGTCTGGTTGCTGCTGTTTCCCAGTGCCTAGAACAGTGCTTGGGCCACAGAAAGTGTTCAGTAAATATAAAGAAAATGATGTGTATATGAGCAGAAATGAAACTTGATGACTAAAAAAAATTGGTCAGGGGCCGGCCCTGGTGGCCTAGTGGTTAAGTTCAGCGCGCTCCACTTTGGTGGCCTGGGTTCGGTTCCTGGGCGCAGAGCTACACCACTTGTCAGTGGCCATGCTGTGGCGGTGACCCACATACAAAATAGAGAAAGATTGACAACAGATGTTAGCTCAGGGTGAATCTTACTCAAGCAAAAAGAGGAAGATTGGGGACAGATGTTAGCTCAGGGCAAATCTTCCTCAGGAAAAAAAAAATTGATCAGCATAGGAATTGAGGTCTATTTGACTTGAGTTTGTTCTCCTAAACACTGAAAGCTTAATCTGACCACAGAAGGAAGTGTCTATAAAATGACCTTATATACTGTGACCACTGACAGCCATATAAGATCCAAAATTGAATCAGATAACATGTTACTACCTGAAGGAGTGGTGTGGTCCTCAGACTACAAAGAGTGCAAGATTCATTGGGGTCTACAAAAATCAATTGTATTTCCAAACACTTGCAATGAATAGTCCAAAAATAAAATCAAGAAAACAGCATAAAAAAGAATAAAATATTTTGGAATAAATTTAACAAAAGAAATGCAAAACTTATACTCTGAAAACTAAAAACATTGTTGAAAGAAATTAAAGAAGATCTAAATAAATGGAAAAACAACTCATGTCCAGGACTGGAAGATTTAATATTGCTAAGATAGCAATACTCTCCAGGTTGATCTACAGGTTCAATGCAATCCCTATCAGAATCCAAGCTATCTTCTTTGTAGACACTGACAAGCTGATCCTAAAATTCATATGGATTTGCAAGGAACCCAAAATGGCCAAAGCAATATTGGAAAAAAAAGAAAGTTGGAGGGCTAACTTCCAGATTTCAAAACTTACTACCAAGCTACAGTGATCAAGACTGTGTGGCACTGGCATAAGGATAGACATATAGATCAATGGAATAGAATAGGGAGTCCAGAAATAAATCCATACATCTATGGTCAACTGATTTTCAACAAGAGTGCCAAGACAATTCATTAGGGAAAGAAGAATCTTTTCAAAAAATGGTTCTGGGAAAACTGGATATCCATGTGCAAAAGAATGAAGTTGGACCCTTATCTCATACCATATACAAAAGTTAACTCAAATGGATCAAAGAGCTAAAACTATAAAATTCTTAGAAGAAAACATAGGGGCATATCTCCCTGACCTTAGATTTGGCAATGGAATGTTAGATGTGACACCAAAAGCATGAGCAACAAAAGAAACAATAAGTAAGTTGGATTTCATCAAAATTAAAATCTTCTATGTTTCAAAAGGCCCTCTCAAGAAAGTGAAAAGAAAACCCACAGAATGGGAGAAAATATTTGCAAGTCATATATTTGATAATGGATTTGTATCCAGAATATATAAAGAACTCGTACAACTCATACAATAATAAAAGGACAAATAGCCCAGTTTAAAAATGGGCAAAAGATCTGAACAGACATTTCCCAGAGATGATATACAAATGGCCAATAAAGTGCATGAAAATATGCTCAACCTCATTAGTCATCAGGGAAATGCAAACCAAAACCACAATGAGATACCACTTCATGCTCACTAGGATGGCTACAACTAAAAAGTCAGATAATAAGAATTGGCAAGGATGTGAGGAAATTGGAAGGCTCATATGTTGCTGGTGGGAATGTAAAATAGTGTAGCCACTTTGGAAAACAATCTGGCAGTTCTTCAGATGGTTAAACATAGAGTTACCATATGACCCAGCAATTCCAATCCTAGATATATACCCAAGAGAAGTGGAAGCATACATCTACATAAAAACTTGTACATGAATGTTTATAGCAGCATTATTCATAATAGCTGAAAAGAGAAAACAAAAGTCTATCAACTGATGAATGGATAAACAAAATATGGTACATCCATTGATGGAATACCATTCATCCATAAAAAAACCCCAGGCCCCCCCCCAATCCTACCTAGAAGTACTGATTCATGCTAAAACATGGATAAACCTTGAAAACATTATGCTAAATGGAAGAATTCAGTCACAAAAGCCACATATGTATGATTCCATTTATATGGAATGTCCGGAATAGGCAAATCCATAAAAACAGAAAGTAAATTAGTGGTTGAGGAAGATGGGTGGTAGGAATGTGATGGTTAAAGGGTTTATTTGCGGGCGACGAAAGTGTTATAAAATTGATTGTGGCGATGTTTGTACATATCTGTGAATATATGAAAAACCATTGAATCGTACACTTTAAATGGGTGAATTGTATGGCATGTGAATTATATCTCAATAAAGTTATTTTAAAAAAGGTTCATTGGGGTCACAGGTAGTTAGGGAAAGACACATTCATGGTTCAGGGGCCAATTAAGTGCACCCCTGGGTGGCACTGCAGGCTCTATGGGCACAAAGTGTGTGTCCACTGCTCAGGGCCAAGACTGTAATGGCCTCAGTCATGGACACAGTGTCCGTAGGGTTTGCAACCCATCAGCGTCACTGATTAGACTCTCAGGAGCAGCCTTGCCGATATCTCTGGCTGGGAGATGGGGAACACTAATAATACTTGTGCCAGGACATCAGGTGTGAACACGAGTGTTCTGAGCTAACAGGAGCCAAGGGCCAAGACTCTGTTGAAGAAATTTCAGTCCTACAGCCTTGTATTCTAATGCAAAATGTACAAGTGATTGTTTTAAATTTTTTACAATTTATGTTCAATTGATTTAGATTTGTGAGTTGAAATCTTTCTAGGCTTATGTACAGTATTAGAACCTTAAAGAGAACTTTAGATGCGTTGTGTCTACTTAAAAAGCAAATTCACCTGTAATTTTATCCTCAAAACGAGTTTATTCAGGAATAGCCAAGAGAATTGCAATTCAGGATGTGGATGCTATGGCAAACCATAGGCAAATCCAGAGAACAAAGGAAGGAAGCTGCTTTTATAGAGAAAAGGGTGAGTAGGGAGGGGCTGTTCTAAAGGAAAGTCCACTGGGGGAAAATAACAGTTAGGGCGGCAATGGCTTCTCATTGGCTGAGCTGTGGCGTTTCTCATTGGCTGGGCTGTTGCCTGGCGGGGAGAGAAATCTTCCTACAGTAGTAAAGTAGTTTTACTTCCCATGGAAGACGTGTCTGTCTCTTCCTGTCTGATATAATCCATGATGTGTGGTGGGGGTGAGAGCTCCCCCTACAGGCCTTCCTGACCCCAATTTAGTTGAGGTTTCTTTTGTTAATTTCCACAGCTGCGTTTATATATTTTATATGTAAGAATTATTTAGGGTCCAGGAAGGTTTGTTTGTTACACCAGACAATTGAAGTTAAAGGTTTACAAACGCAGTTTACAATGCTTTAAACTGTTTAACCGAACTTCTGATTTCCTCCCCAAGCCAGCTCCTCGCAGGGGCAGCTCCAGCCTTCCCGCTGCCAGGCCGGGACTTTGCAGCGGCCTCCTCGGGTCTCCCCCGCTCATCGCCTCGATCAGGACATGCGCCTTTACACTGTCCTGTGTGCCCATCTCCCGCGCCCGCTCCCCCTCTGGTGTGCAGCGGCCCTCGCAGGGGTCCCTCCCCAGTCTGCGCCCCGTTCCCGGCCTCTACGATCTCTGACCCCTCCCCCCGGCGCAGACGTCCGCCCCGCTAGGCCCACACCGGGCCCACCGCGAACAGGGGCGGCCCGGCCCCCGAGACCCCAGTCCACGCGGGGTCAGAGGCCGGGACAGCCAAGGTTGGGGGAGGCGCCGCAGCAGGCCAGAGAGGGCGGGGCGCCGAGAAGGCCCCCTGACGGGGCGGTGCCCGAGCGTGGGGGCGGGACCTGACGGGGCGGGGTTTGGGCGGGACGCTGTTGCTTTCGACGCGGGAGGA
This sequence comes from Ceratotherium simum simum, assembly GCF_057802395.1. Taxonomy (NCBI): domain Eukaryota; kingdom Metazoa; phylum Chordata; class Mammalia; order Perissodactyla; family Rhinocerotidae; genus Ceratotherium; species Ceratotherium simum. Next base: position 933,902 of record NC_141922.1, read on the forward strand.
CGACGAGGGAAGTTGGACCCACGAGGAGAGACTGGTGAGCGAAGGCGGCTCTAGCTGAGGGTTCCAAGAGAGCTGGGGCTGCAGGACGGGGCGGGGACAGAGCGAGGGGGATGGTGACAGGTCCTGAGAGGGGACGGGGTCGTGAGGAAGGGATCGGGGTCGTGACGGAGGGGACGGGGCCCTGAGGGGGGGGACGGGGCCCTGAAGGGCAGGGCGGGGCTCTGAGTGGGCGGAGGGGGTACTGGGCGAGAAGACAGGGCCCTGGGGGGCAGGATGGGGCCCTGAGGGGGCAGACAGGGTCCTGCGGGAGGGAACGGGGCCCTGAAGTGGGGACAGGGTCCTGGGGAGAGGATGGGGCCCTCGGGGCGGACGGGGCCCTGGGGGAAGGATGCCCTGAGGGGGCACTGTGTCCTGTCGGGGAGGATGGGATCCTAGAGGGGAGGGACGGGGTCCTGGGGGAGAACGGGCCCTGGGGGAGGGGACAGGGCCCTGAGGGCGAGGACGGGGCCCTGAGGGAGGGGACAGGGCCCTGATGGGGGAGGATGGGGCCCAGAGGGGACGGGCAGGGTCCTGAGGGGGCACTGTGTCCTGACCCCGGGCGGGGGGACGGGGTCCTGAGGGGGCGGACAGGGTTCTGAGGGAAGGGGATGGGGTCGTAGGGCAAGGACGGGATCCTGACGGGGGGACGGGGCCCTGGAGGGGGATGGGGTCCTGAGGGGGCGGACATGGTTCTGAGGGAAGGGGATGGGGTCGTAGGGCAAGGACGGGATCCTGAGCGGGGGATGGGATCCTGAGGGGGGGACAGGGTCCTGAGTGGCATGTGTCCTGTGTGGGATGTTTCCGGGGGTCTTAGGGTTGGTTCCTGCTGTAGGGAGTAGGGTAGGGGTGGGGGTTGGGCCTGGGCCCCGGGGCATCTGGTCCTGGGGGAAGATGGGTCCTGAGGGGCTGAGAAGGGTTCTGAGGGGGTATGGTTGGGTCCTGATGGGGGAGGCGTGGGTCCTGAGGGGAGGAAGGAGGCCCTGAGGAGGTGGACAGACCTTGAGGGGAGGGAGGTGGTGGGGAGCAGGGGTGGTAAAAGGCCCTTCTGAAAAAAGGAAGAAGGCTGCTCCCTGCCCAAGAGGAGAGAGGGGAGAGTGGGCAGCAGGCAGTGGGGCTGGGGAGGAGGATGGGCTTAGGTGAGGAAGCTGTGGGGAGTGGGGGAGGGTGCCAGGTGGGAAGAGCAGCAGAGGTCAGCAGCCGCCCTGCCCTGATGGCTTTTCCCATCCTGACTGCCTGTCCTGTCCTGACCGCCTTTGTGTGGAGGAGCCAGGTCTGACCAGTGGGGACGGGAGCCAGTTTTTGGAGCAGTCAGTGTTTTAGTGACTTGCGCACTCAGTTTGGCCCTCATTTCCTCTCTACTCCAACAGCCCTGCCTCCCCGTCCATCTTCTATCTCCTGAGACACCCCAGTGCGGAGCTCTGAGCGAGTCCCAAGCCCTCAGGAGCAGGAGGCCCTGCAGTTCTAATCCCATCCTGGCTCCACCTCCCACCTTCCGCGTTCACTGGGTCAAGACCTAAACCTCTTGGCGTCTGTTTCTTCACTGTGAAGTTAATTCAGCCAACAGCCAACGTTTACTGATTTCTTGCCACTCAGAATACCCACTCTGACCGTGAAGTTGCACTTTCTGCTTTGCTCAGAAGATCACTTCCGGCCACCTGGTTTTTGAGCCTCTCTAGATCTCTAGTGCACTGGCCTCTTTGTTTTCCCCCGTCTGACAGCCCAACCTGGTCTCCACTTCCCTCTATGATGTGCCCAAATTCTTGGCAAGTCATCAGCAGCTCCGCCTGCCTGCGTCCCCGAAGCCTGCTCCCCACCCCACCAACCGAATGCTGCTGGAGAAGGTTGGTGGCTCCCGCCTTTATAATCCACAGATGCTAGCACCGTTTGGGCCCACTACACTGACAGACGGACTTCCCAGGTTCTCCTCTCAGTTCATTCTGCCATTTTCACTCTATTTCAGACCTTCTCCATCTTCCTCTCTCTACCCTTGCTTTCAGAGAATGACATTTTTACAGAGAAAATTGAAGCCATGGTTCTGGAGTTTCCTCAGCTTCCCACCTGGCCTTCTCACTCACCCTTTCCTTCCTCCTTCCCTTCTCTGACAGTGGGAGAGGTGCTCTTCCTTCAGTTAAGGGCATCTTTCACTCTATAAAGTATCACGTTTCTCCTTCATATCTTCCAACAGTTCTCCTGGCTCCTTCCCTCCACATAGCAACAAACTCAGATCTCTGCCATCTTGAAAAGAAGCTCTGAACTCCATGCCCCTCTCCAGCTACTGCCCACCCCCCCACCCAAAGCCACACTTTGTGAACTAAATGTCCACCATCTATTCTCTCCATTTTCTCACTCACTCTTCTGCTCACTCAGTGGGCCTTTCCCACCCATGGTGGTGTTGAAATCACTCTAACCGAGGTCATTTATGCCAAGTCATTAGCACTTTTTTTTTGTTTTACCACTTTTCTTGCTTGACCTCTTGGCAGTCTTTATTCTGTTGACACTCTGTTCCCTTCGAAGCTGTCTCTTGGCTTCCGTGACATTACACTTTTGAAGTTTCCCTTGACTCTCTGGATGCTCCTTTGCCAGCTTCTCTACCTATCCTGACTCAGGACTTGCCCCTCAGTCTCTTACTGTATTCTCTCTTCCCAGATGGTCTCATCCCTTGCTGCAGCTTCAGTTATCAACAAGTCTTGAATCTTTTCTCTCTAGCCCTGACCTCTCCTCTGAGCTTCAGGCTCATATTGCCACTGCTTCCTGGACGTTCCACGTGGATGTCATATGGATGCCTTAAGTCAGATTGTCCAAAATACAACTCATTCGCTTCCTCCAAAACTGCATTTCCTTCTCCCAGGCTCACCCTGGGTAAGAGCACAAACAGGAGGCCCGCATACCGTATGTTGCAATAGTTAAAAGTTATCAGTCTAGCTAACAAACTGTTAAGTTATGTTCCATCTTCTTACCTGACAAATGAACCTTCATAACAACCTGGAAGTTCAGGTTCGAATTTAGGATTCTTGTACTCTCTGGAGTTCTGTGCCAGAATGTGGTGGCTTGGTGAGAGCTCGCCCCTGGCCTCTGACCCTCATCCTGCATCCCTTCTCTTCCCACCTGGGGTTGGTCCTGCGCTGCGAGGGGCCTGGCACACACGCTTGTGAACACCCACAAGCCCAAGCTTTGTTTCTTCCCATGTTTCTCCTAAATGGGGATGGGCCAGAGCTGTGGACTGGACGGGTAGGGAGGTAGTGCTGTGTGCAAGAGTACAAGGGAAGAGAAGGGTGGGCCCAGAAAGAGGAACTGAAGATCAAGTTTAGGAGAGCAAATCAAGAATAAGAGCCTGACTTCATAAGGAAAGCAAGTCACAAGGAACGGGCGGGGGAACCGGCAGGGTGAGGAAGTGGCTGGAGAAAGATCCTCTGAGGCAACTACAGGGATCCGTCTTGGCTGGGCCTGGGGATGAGAGTTTGCAGTCTCAGGACATTTGCCACCTCTGCTGGAGCAGCAGACACATTCTGGACTCTCTTTTTTTCATCCCTCATATCCAAGCAGTTAGTTTTCTTACTAAATAACTTGAATTGATTTCTCTCCACCACTAGTTCACACCATCATCTCCCCCCTGGATGGCTGCAAGGGCCTCAGTCTAACCCATCTCCCTGCCTCACTGTTGTCTCTCTTGAATCCATTTTCCCCACAGCAGCTGGAATGAACTTTCTGAAGCACAAACACGATTACTCCCTGTTAGAAACTACCAGTGTCTGCTTATTGCCTTTAGGAGCAAGTCCAGGCTCCTTAACATGTCATTTGTGGTCCTTGGCAATCTGACCCATGCTGATCTCTGGAGCTGCGTTGTTCACCTCTCACTGGCCCCAACACACACACACGCACCCCACACATACACTCAAATACAAACATCACACACACACACCACACATACTTACACACATTCAGACACTATCACACACAGCAACTCACAAAACACTCACACACATCACACATACTGCACTCTCACACACTCATACCACACATATTCATGCAAACAGCCACACGCATTTTTCTCACACTCACACAATACACACTATTGAGGTATGCATGCCACATACTCTCATACATTCTCACATATGCACACTCCAGTCACTTGCACACCCACACCACACATTCTACACATATACCACACAATCCAAATACACACTCACAGACCACATACACTTGCACACTGCATTCACATGCTCACACACACCCCTGCTAATGACTGAGACAATAGATGGGTGATTCATATCACTCGTGCTCACACACACCTCACTTCACACCCACACCCATACACTCTCACACACATACCACACATATACACAGCCTGGGCTTTAACCACACTGATCTAGTTCTCATTCCTGCAACCCCCAGGTCCGGGGCTTTGCTGCTCCTCCTCTTGGAATGCCCCTTCCCCTTCACCACCCGCTGTCTGGGCTCACTTCGTTCAGAAAGCCTCTCCTAACTCCCTAAGCTTGACCCTTCAGGAGGTGGAAGACTAGAAGTGGTCCAATGACGTTCTTAAGAATCAAACCTAAAAGGAGAAGGCTTGCTTGGTTAGCCTGGACTGGGAAACCAGAGTCTGGTTTCTTAAACTGTGAGCTTTCTTAAACGTTGTGCCTCCCTATGCATATTATTTTTGTCACCCTGTCTGTTATCTCCAAGTCATTACTGATAAAACCTTTCAAAGGAGAGGGACCTGTGTGCTTGTGATCAGTAAGGAGGGACTGTAAAGACAGGTTCCATGCCACAGCCAGGTTGGATGGAACCCAGTGGGTAGAGAGTGGGGGGAGGCAGCTGTCAAGAGTAAAGGGAAGACAGCTTTGAGCTGGAAGTAGGGTAGTGGGGACGGGAGCGCAGACCTGGGGGGTTCAGTGTCTTGGTGGAAAGGCCCAGTTCTTAATCAGAAATGTGTCTAGTTTGGAGTCAGCTAAGTTCCGGGACTCATTGGGTCTGCAAGATCCTCTGAGGGCATCTCCACTTCTAGGGTAAGGTTGAAGCCCATAGCAGGTGGGTTGGCTGGGGGTAGAGGGCAGGGCCTGAGGCAGCCTGGAAGCAGCAGCAATTAAGTTGAGCCAGGGAGTGGACAGCCCGGCTGAAAGTGCTCTTGGAACTCAGAAAGAGGAGGGTAATCAGTCCCAAATGCCGTGCAGACATTGAGAAGGATGTGGCCCCTGGGAAGCCACCTGTGACCTTTCTAGAACAGCAGAGTGTCAGGGTCCGCTGCCAAGCTGTAGAGGCTTACGTGGCAGAGACTGAAAGAACGGAGTCCTCCTCTCAGGGAAGGAGGATGGTTTCACGCCTGATTGTGAACAGAGGCAGGTGGCCAGCAGGCAGGACGAAGTGCAGGGCCTGTGACAGGGCAGGTCACTGCAAGGGTAAGTGGCTCTGAGCACGCATGTAGAAGTCTGCCTTGGAAAGGAGAGCACACAGCCTTCTTCAGGATAGGAAGGACATTGTAGAGAGCGGGAGAGATGTGGATGTAACAACCACCATTTGTCACCTCCTCACCCTATGTAACCTTCACCAGCACACTGTGACAGCCACTGACTCCTATTGCCACACATAGGACCTTGCCACCCCTAGAAATTCCCCCTCTGATATCTTCAATGCCAAACACTTTCTGCCCACAGCTTTCCATTCTTCTGGCACCTCCTTTTTCCTGTCACCACATTCAGCCTCTCTGGCCTGCTGGCCTCTGAGCGCCCTCCTGGCTCAGTCCCTATGCCCCAGACCTAACCCTGCAGATCTTCACTTCACCTGCTTTTCTGCAAACACCTGTAACTTCTTTGCCCATTCTACTGTCTCATCCTACTCTGTAAGTTTTCTCCAGCCCCAGGCCTCTGTCAGACACTAATGATTCCCAAACCTCATGCTTCAGTCCTGGTTTCTCTTACTGGCTTCTAGACTTGGGTTGTCTATAGCCTACTGGCCGTCTCTAAGTGGGGAGTAATGAGGGAGAGTAATGGAGGTGCTAAGGGTAAGGGATGGAGGAGATGGGTGGGGAGGCTGGGAGTGAGTGACATATTGGAGCCAGTAGGGCAGCACGTTTAGATTCTGGAGCCTGGGAAATTCCCAGTCTATGGAGCTGCTTGGGAGTTTAGCTGAGAGGAGGGTTTTGGGCTGGGGCTCCTACCATCAGGTGGATGGGACTGGTGCCTCATTTTGCCCTTTCATCCTGATGGTCCTGTGTCCTCACCCTCCCCTCATGGTGGGGCCACCTTCTCACAAGTTTGTTACTATCTATGCCCCTCTCTGCCTGACTTCCCAAGACCTCAGCACACAGTCTCTCCTCTTCGGTGCAGGCTCACCCTTCCCTCCCCGATCTCCTTGAACTCAAGCCCCTAATAGTTACCCTGGCGTTGGGAAGAGCCAGCCGCTGCCTCGCCAACCCCGCTGGTGAACCCGCTGATGCCCAGGCCACCCGCCTGCGTCTTGATCGCCGACTTGAGCTCATGATTCTCCCGAATAAGCCGCACCAGCTTCTTCAGTTCCTCGTTTTCCCGCACCAGCCTCTCGATCTGATGCCGAAGCCCTTCATAATTGGTGAGTAAAGACATGCCCCAGGGCAGCGGGAAGGGTGCAGCCCACGGGCGGGCACTGCACCTGGAGGCTGCCCAGGGCCCCGGGCCTTGCCCGGGCTGGAGGAGGGCGCCAGAGTTTGCAAATAGCAAGGCTGGCCTGGTGGGCCCTGGGTATTGTGAGGTCAGAGGCTGTGCCCTCCTCCTTGCCCTCTCTGCTCTAACAGGCTCAGCTCTCCATGCCTCCAGGCCTCTGCATAGGCCCTGCCTTGGCCTGGAATGTACTGGTCCCTTCTCTGTTTGGCCAACTTCGTTCTCGAGATGCCTCCTCTGTGAAGCTTCCTCTCATCCATGGCAAGCTAATTGCTGCCCTCTAGGCCTCCCCTGCAGACCTTTCCTCTGTCAGCACTTATCCGGCTCTGTGCAGTTAGCTCTTTAAAGCTGTTTTGCTCACTTTATATTGAGGGCAGGGATTGTGTGACTCACCAGCATCCAGCAAAGGGCCTGGTGCAGTACAGGTAGGTAATCAGTGAATATCTGTTGAACAAAAACTCATCACCCACCTTCCTGGCCAGGGTGCCCTTGCCTTGGGATCTTCGGCATACCTGGATTTAGCCTGTCAGCCTTCTCCTGGGGACATTCTCTCTTGGACACCTGGATACTGGACCATGCTTTCTTCCAACTCCAGCTCAGAGCCTTTCTCTGACTGCTGGCCAAGGGCTCCCTTGTCCAAGCACCTTGCTCCCTATAGCTTGGAGTTTCTATTTCTGGTGACTCAGGTCCCCTATTCCAAATCCCCTGGTAGCGTCTCCTCTGTGCCCACACCTCTATTCTCTAGCTCCTTGAATTTTCTTTGTTTTTTTTGGTGAGGAAGATCGGCCCTGAGCTAACATCCATTGCCAATCTTCCTCTTTTTGCTTGAGGAAGATTGCCACTGAGCTAACATGTGTGCCAGTCTTCCTCTATTTTGTATGTAGGACGCCACCGCAGCATGGCTTGATGAGCGGTGTGTAGGTCCATGCCTGGGATCCAAACCTGTGAACACTGGGCCGCTGAAGTGGAGTGTGTGAACTTAACCGCTACGCCACCGGGCCATCCCCTCCTTGAATTTTCTTGACTTAGTCCTTCAAGAACCCAAGACTGCATTCCTCTCATCAGGTTCCAAGAACTCAGATCTCTTAGTTCTTATTGTGCTTCCTTTTTTCAGAGCTATCTACAGAGAGAACTTTTTGGACCTGACCTTGGGAGTCAAGGGAGGCTGTGTCCTTGTGACCTCCACTGGTTCTGCAGGCATCCGCTCTCAAACAGGAGATATAAGTCAGAGGGCACACCTGGTAGGAGTGTGGGGATGTGAATGGGATTGAAGATAAGCCAGGGCTGGGGTCAGTGTGGGTTGAGCATTCCACCTGGACCTCACAATGGGGGCCTTCCCCCACCCTCCTTTCATGCCCTGACTGAGTCACTCTGGCCCTAGGGACCAGGGCTGAGATCTCTTCAGTGGGGCAGATCTCTCCATACCCTCTGCTCTTTATAGAACACCTCTGCTTGGCTCTCCTCCAGCACATGAAAATAAGCTTATCACTGCTTTCTCAGTCCTCTCCCACCATTTATTCTTGCCCCACTGTTGGCCTTTCCTTGGGTTGACGCCATTCCTTGGTCTTTGCCATCTGTGATGATTAAATTGTGTGTGTCAGCTTGGCTAGGCTATGGTGCCCAGGTGTTTGGTCAAACACTAGTGTAGACACTGCTGTGAAGGTATTTTGCAGATGTGATAAACCTCTATAATCAGTTGACTTTGAGTAAAGGAAGTTATCCTCAATTGTGTGGGTGGGCTTCATCCAGTCAGTTGAAGGCCTTAAGAGAGAAAGGTTTTCCACGGAAGAAGGAATTCTGCCTCAACACTGTCCCAGAAATCCTGCCTGAGTTTCCAGTGTGCTGGCCTGCTCTACAGACTTCCGACTTGCCAGCCCCCACAATTGTATGAACCAATTCCTTAGAATAAATCTCTTAATATGCATGAACTCTAACTGATACACCATCTCTATTTCCTTTTGTACCAGTGCTTCTTTCCTCCAAAAAATATACATTGAGCACCAACTGTGTAGCAGGCATTGTGTTAGGAATTGTGGGTTCAGTGCTAATCATAATCACACATTGTCCCTTCCTCATGGACTTTACAGTATACTGGAGAGCAGCTGTGAATCAAATAATCCCATGTAAGTGTCAGTTACCACTGTGATGAATGCCACACGTGGTGCTGGGAGAGGATGTAGTGGGTGGGGTAGACCCAGTCAGCTCAGGGGCAGCCTTCCTTGAGGAAGTGATGATTGAGATGATGTGAAGGAGTGGTTTCCGGTGCAGGAAGAGCTTTCCAGCAGAAGGAATAGCCTTTGCAGAGGCTGGGGGGCAGTGTGCTCCACTGAAGGAACTGAAAGAGGCTGGCTTGTGTGATAGAATAGAGAAGGAGAGTGGACGTATGTGCTGGAGAAGCACAGAGGGCCCAGGCTGTGATAGAGCCTTGTGGCCATGGGACTGATGTTGATCTTCATCCTAACGGCCTTGGGAAGCCCTTGACGAGCTTTAAGGAAGGGGGTGTGGGAATGGATTGGAGGTGAAAGAGCTGCTGAGTGGAGCGTATTAAGGAGGCCACTGCAGTCATCCAAGCAAGCAGTGAGGGTGGATTGGACGCGGGCGGTGCTGTGGAGGTGGGGAGAAGTGGGCAGAGTTGAGAAAAGTTTAGCGGGTACCACATGGACTGGTCTGCATGGGTGAGAGCAGGGATAGCCTCGCAGTTTCTGGTATGGGTGCTGAAGCTGCTGGTTACACCAGCCCAGTAGGGGGGAAGACCAAGTTTAGAGTGAAGATCCTGAATCAGGTTTGGATGTGCTGATGAGATCAGGTGACACTGAGGCCTCCAAGTAGTTATGTCAAGGAGGCAGTGGTTAATGCTCTGGGTCCCAGGGGAGAACCTGCTTTGTGGGCTGGAAAGATACATTTTGGAGTCATCAGCTTCTAGATGGCAAATGAAGCTATGCGAGTGGATGAGGTCACCCAGGAACCAGTAATGCATGAAAGACCATAGGTTTTAGGCCACTGTGCCTTGAAGAGCAGGACAAGGCTGCAACGGACATAAAAGAGAAATGTCCACTGGGACGGGAGGAAGCCTGACAAGGCTGGGCTAGTGCAGCCACAGGCAGAGGATATTTCAAGGCTACAGAGCAGCAACCGCATTGAATGCTCCTGAGAGGGCAGATGAGATGAAGACTGAAAAGTGTGCATCAGCTTTAGGGACTTGGAAGTCATTGATGACTTAGTGAGGGCTGTTTGGGTGGAGTGATTTGGCCAACGCCAGATTCATGAGTCTGAGAACTGAGTGGGAAGGTAAAGAGGAGATGGGGACACACACAGCTCCTCCGTGAAGTTTGGCTGTGCAGAGGACTGTGGGTGGAGCTGCAGGCTCTGCATCCCCTTCCTCCTTTTGCAGTCTGGTGCCAGGGCAGACTGTGACCCCCACTGCATGGTCACCGGTCACCATGCCTCTGCTGCCTCCAGCCTCTCCTTAGAGCTGCAGTGTGCAGTAGAGACCCAGGGCTCCCCCAGAACATTGAGCTGCAGCCTCCTGCTCCTTTCTTTGTATTCTTCTTTTCTGGGCTCCATCTGCTCTCTCTACTCTTATTTCCTCTTCATTCTAATTTTCGTATTTTTTTTGAAAATCATGTATACAAGTGTCCTTTGTATCCAAATCTATTGGGTTTGAGTTTGGGATAGAGAGTAGCAAAAGTTTGGAGAGCAAGGGATTCATCCACAAATTTATCCACGTTAATTTGGATCATGCATTTGTGGGGTGAGAGTCTGGGGAGGGAGAGATATCAGGCTGCTCTTCGCTGTCTTCTGTCCAGCCCTTCTGTCTGAGCTCTTGGACAGTGTCACTTTGGAAGGGCCCATGGTTCCTGACTGCAGGGAGGTCGGACCTGCAGGAGTGACAGGAACCTCCCAGCGTCTACTCAGGGTGTGTGTTCCTCATGGGCTCATTAGGAATTCACTGCCAACAAACCTTCAGAGTTTTCCCACTTGCTTATGCTGAGTCAGATCTCCCCTCTTCTGCTCTTGGGTCACTGGCTTTTGCACAGTTTGTGCCCATTTAAATTTGCCTCATTAGATTTAGCTCAGCATGCCAGCTTGGTGATGCCTTCAGGGATCTTTGCTCTCGTCTTGGCTTGGGATTTTTTGTAGGTTTTACAGGCTTCCTTGTAAAGCTATCTTCTCAAGGCATAAAATTGCTGAAGAACAAGGACCTTTAACCAGGAGCCCTCTGTCCACACCCCCTTCTACCTCCTGTCTATGTGGACAGGCTGTAGTGTCTTGCCCCCACACGGGGTGTGTTGGGAGGCACCTCCTGGGAAGGAGCCATACTGCACGTGGCCAACGCACATCCTAGCAATACCAGCCAAGTGATTGTTTCCATCCTGCCAGATGTGGCTGTTTGTAACCTCAGGATCGGCTAGCATGCTGTTGCATCCTGCTGCTGACCAGGAGCTCCTGGGAGAGATTTGCCCAGTCTGCACTCCCACAGATTCAGCTGACACTTGACTGCCAGTGCCCTCCTGAATGTCAGCAGTGACTCCTCCCTTCCCCTCTCTTTCGCTTCAGATAGTGAAAGGGCCATGGCCAACATTTTTTGAGTGCTTACTGTATGCCAGGCCCTGTTGTAACAATCCTAAGACCCCCTCCGCCAGGCAGATAGTATGAATACCGCCCTCCCAACAGGGGAGGGCACTGAGGCACAGCCGTGTCCAGTGTCTGGGCTCTCCCCTAGGTCCCCACGACCAGTCTGTTCTTCCTACATTTTCCCAGCTGTCAAGGTTGGGGCCTGGTGCAGGCAGCCTAGTCTCTGGCCTGCTCTTCCTGCCTCCAGCCTCATCCCTTCTGTGGCAGCCTCTCTCTGCACAGCTGCCAAGGGGACGTCTTCCTGACACCCCATTGGATGGAGGCTCTGCTCAGAGAAAAGACTCAGGGTGACGTCCCAGGAGAGCACAAGGGCCACAGCATACTGCACTGCAACCCAGAGCCCAGTACCGGCCCTGGCACACAGTAAGTGCTCAATAAAAGTATGAATGCATTTTTATTCAATCGTTTTTCTTTTTTCTAAGAGAAGTCCCACCATGAAGCTGGAGAAGATGTGTTGGCTAGCGTAGAAACAGGCCAGGTGCTAATTGGCCTTCTGAGTGTCTGAGGATGTGCCCCTGGGTTTCTGAGGGAGCGAGTTGTCCCCTCAATGAGCCTGGAGGGCTGTGGGAAGGCAGATGGGCTCAGGGAGGGCAGAGGCATCTGCTTGTCTACCCAGGGCCCTGCCAACCAGAGCCAGGAAGAGAGGCCTCGGAGTAAAGACTCTCCAGATCTTGGCTAGAGACAGAGTCTTCTGGGACTATGACCTTGGTCACCAACCCCAGGGGTCATCCAGTCAGCCTTCATGAAGGGCTCAGGGACTAGAGGCTGGGGCAGAGACCGGGAGGGCTCTGTCAGGCTCTAGAGCCTTGGCAACTTCTCCATGTTGTTAGTTCCTCTCTGCTTTTTGTAAAGCATGATTTGGAGGGTAGCAAGGAGGGGGAGAGCCGGGGAGACCGGCGTGCGGGCTGGGAGTTGAGAACAGTGAAGGGTAGAGCGGTCGGCCCCAGGACAGGGGAATAGGCTGAGCGCCGGGGCTGCTGGAGGCGTGTGGTTGGGGTTCTAGACCCTCACACTCCAAAGGCCTAACCTCAGACCCGTGTCGCCCCCAACTCTGACCCGCAGTTGATTCCTACTCCTTCTTCAGACCTCAGCTTGGGAGCTGCCCCTAGGGCCCTCCCTTAAGCAGCATCAGAGTAGTTACACGCCCTGCTTCGGGCTTTGTTGCATGGTCCTTGGGCAGGTTCCAACCCTCTGTGACTCTGCTGCTTCATCTTTGAGTGGGGTAATCATGCTCCGTCCTCCTCCTGTCCTGGTGCGGCTTAGATGAAGTATGTGTGTTAAACAGCGAGGATAATGTCTGGCACAGAGGAAGAGCTAAATGCATGTTCTCATCAGCCTACAAGTCTTGAAAGCCTGCCAGGCGCCAGGCGCCATTGTGGGTCCTGGAGGACAGCGGGAACAAGCAGGGAACCCCTGCTGTCTCTGGCTCTATTTATGCGCCCAGGAGCTGCCCAGCGCACGGCAGGCTGGAAGCTGTCAGGGGACGGGGAGCACCAGGCTCCCCAGCCCCGTTCCCTGCCCGGAGGGCATTCACAAAGTCTAGGCAGGGGAGACAGAGGGCACAGAGGTTAGGGGGGCTGGGATCTGACAGGCCTGAGTGAAGCTCCCCACGCTGCCAGTTACAGCCAGCTGACCGAGGACTGTATGACCCTCTGCATGCCTCAGTTTCCTCCTCTTCAGCATGGGGTGGTGATGCCGTCTTGTGGCTACTGTGAGGACTGTGTGTTTGGTTATTTGCTCCACAGCAGGCATCGAGCACCATCTCTCATCAGCCCTGCTGTCACGGAGCTGACATTCTGGTGGGACGACGAGCACGCAACAGATAAAAGGATGATAGGGTGGTGGTGCCGCGTGCTGTGGGGAGAAGTAAAGTAGGAGAGGGGGAGAGCAGAGGGGAATGTTCTTTAGGCAGAGTAGTTAGGAGGGCCTCCCTGACACAGCAACGCTTGGGAGGAGACGTGAAAGAAGGGAGGAAGTAAGAAATGAAGATGTTTGGGGCAAAGCCTTCCAGACAGAGGGGACAGTCAGTGCAAAGGCTCTGGGGCGTGTGAGCAGGCTTGGTGCATTTTTGAAGACCATCAAGGAGGCCTGTGAGATGGAGCAGAATGAGCCACAGAGAAAGAAGGGGGATCCAAGGCAGAGAGGCTGGGGATGGGGTTTGTGGCTGAAGTAGGGGCTTTGGGTTTTACATCCAGTGAGATGGGAAGGCTTGGAGGGTTCTGAAGTAGAGGAAGGAGCTACTCTTATCTAAAGATCTGTCCTGGTTTTTAACAACCAGTTCATATGACTGTATGATCTGTGAGGCCCAAGGCTGCAGGATAGTAGTCTCTGTTGGGTCCTTTGAGTCCACTACCAGCACTTCGAAGGCTCTCGGTGAATCCTTGTGGAGCAAGCGCGTGAACCCTGCCCGGCCCTGCTGCTTCCCTTGCTCCCTCAGCCTCTGGGTGAAGTCCAGACCTCTCTGCTTGCTCTGCTCGTCTCCTGCACCCCCACCCTCAACAGCTCACATGGACTTAATGCCTTTGTGGATGCCGGCCCCTCCCCTGGACGCTTCCCTATTCCTCTCACATCTCCTTCAAGTGGGGCGCTGTGCCCACCCCACATGCCACATGGGCCGCCCCGGCCCTAGTTCATGCCTCCCCTCTGCTCTGGGACACCTGGGCTTGACCTGGTGCCTCTGTGTCAGACCCTTGCTGGCCCTCCAGCCAAAGGCAGTTCCTGAGTGAGTCAGCCCTCTCCCCAGCCCTCAGCTCAGCCCCGTCAGAATAGACCCTTCGAAAGGAAGTTTCATCAGGAATCTCCTTAAACACAAAAGGAAGTGGCAGGCAACAGAGGGGCCTGGTTTTAGGCCCACATCTGGAGGGCGGCGTTTAAATCCTAGCTCACCTTCTACTGGCTGGGTGGGACTGGGAATGGGAGGTCACCACAGGCAGGGCCAGCTCATTTGTGGAGTGGGGAGAATAATACCCAGTCTCGGTTTGTCTTAAGGGTCAGAGGACATCTAAGGCTAAGGGCTGAGGTCAGTGCCTGCGCGTGGCGCTCCATACTGGTCGTGATGACTTCTGAGACTGAAGTCTTCATCTGCCTTCATCTACGGGGCTCACGGGGAGCTGCCGTAAAGAGGTGCAGGGGCCCTACAGTCTCAAGACCCACGGACACACACTAGGTTGTCCTGAGGAGGTCACCAAGCCAAGTGCCACTTCTACAAACTGACTTCAGGTCTTTTTCAAGGTAAATGCCATATTTATTTTAGTATTTCTTAACCATTTAACATATGTAAAACTGTGCTATCATTTTTAATAGGTTCTCGTCACTTTTTAAATATATCACTGATGAAGTTTTTGAGTGTTGTGCCTCTACCCCCTTTTTCTTGCAAGTCTTCTGTTTTTTACGGTGCAGGTCAGACCCCACCAGGCCTGCCACGTGCCTCTGGGTGGTTATTTACTCTCCATGAGCCACAGACTCTTCACCTGTGAAATGGCACTCGTAATCGTGCCTCCCCCATCTATCTGCCTATTCAGCAACCGATGACTCAGGCAGGTCCCAGCTGTGTGCAGATGCGTCAAAACCCTGGGCACATGGTGTGGACAGACAGGAGGGGTGCCTGCTCCAGCAAAGTTGCATCAAGGGCAAGGGCCAGAAAGGCATTAGAGCAGGGTGATGGGATAGAGGGGACAGGCGGGCAGGGCAGGCGCCGGGCCTCTGAGGGGACAGGGTGGCTGAGAGCTGGGGATGAGGGGGCAGAGCAAAAGTTCTGAGGCAGGAACCAGTGTGTCACATGGAGGAAGAGCTCGAGCCAGGGAAGAGGCATAGTCGGTGAGGGAGGCTGGCAGTGTGCACAGGAGCCTGTACACAGGACGTATGCAGAGCAGGCTGGTTTGGAGGTCTATGCGATACGAGCTATGTAAGCTTATAGGAAGTGCTGTATAGGTGTCAGCTACTGTTTGACCCTGTGCTGAGAGCAGGGGAGAGGAGGGGGTGCTGAAACTGGGGAGAGTGGAGGAGGTGTGACGAGTGGGCAGAGCAGGTGAGCGAGGCTGGCTGGTCATGCTGAAGCCCCTGAGGCATCACTGGGAGGACACCAGGCTGCCCTGCCCTGAGACTGTCCTCCTAGCCTTGGACTGTCTCAGGACAGGGTGGAAAAGGCTGGTCAGAGGGGGCTACAAAGGGGCATGAAGGCCCAGGGACACGTGGCATGGGGCAGGCCCTCTGCTCATGCGTGAGGAAGGGCAAACTGAAGCCTTGGGGAAGCCTAGGAGGTGGAAGGGAAGGAAGGCATGGAGGGTGCAGGGAGTTTGGGACAGCTGAAGTGTGCAGAGTGGGGATCTCCGCAGAGCCATATCCTGCAGGGCCTTGAGGCCGTGTCAGAGAGTGTGGACTTTATCCTGGGTGCTGTGGGGTGGGACAGGGCAGTGGGTCTCACCCAAAGGCTGTACATTTGGAAAGGTATGTGGGCATTTTTTGGCTGTCACGTGGACGGTGGGGTGTCAGTACCCAAAATGCTCAGCCTTCCTGCGCTGTGCTGCGTAGGCCAGCACCACATTTGTTTTGCCCAAACGCGAGTGACCCTGCTGAGAAACATGACATCTTCGATGCACAGCCAACAAAGAGTATTTTAGTTTCCAAATGTATTTTTTATTATCTTATTATTGTTAATTTTTAATTTTATTACCATGTGATCAGAGAACAAGATCATTATAATATTGTTGCATGTAGCTGTCAATCCTTCATTTTGATTGCTGGACACTCTTCCATTCTGTGCATTTACCACAATTTATACATCCACAGTCTTGTCTGCGGACATTTGGGTTGCTTATAGGTTTTTGCTAATATGAACAATGACACAGTGAACATTCTTATACATGTCTCCAGGCATACACGTGCAAAAGTTTATCTTGGGCATACCAAGGTGTAGAATTCTGGGCTGTAGAAATGTAAGTTTTCAACTTCACAATGCCAAATTGCTTTTTTAATTGACTAGCTTACTAGCAATGTGTAAAGTGATCCTGTTGCTGTATATCTTCTCCAGTACTTAATATTGTCAGATTTAATTTTTTCCAGTTGAATGGACATTACCTGGTATCTCATTGTGGTCTTAATTTCATTCAATCATTCAACAAATATTTATTGAGTGCTTACCCTGTGCCAGGCACTGCTTTAGGACTGGACTTGCATTCCCTTAATCATTTTTGAGGTTGAACGTGTCGTCATATGTTTCATGCTCATTTGCGCTTACTCTTCTGTGAAATACCCATTGCAGTGTCCACCCGGGGGTCTTCTTAATCTACTAAACATCCAGCCCTACCCACAAGATGACCAAAGGCTGCCCTGGGCACCCGTCTGCTCAGAAGGGCAGGAAATATTGCTGGCCAGCAGTGGACTTACACCTTCTTTTTCTGAAGGAATCATGGAGTGATTTATGTAGCCATCAAGGGCAACATCTTTGGATGTAGCTCATAGGTGATAGCTCACATGCAAGGAGATGAGATCCACCTCTCATCTCGCAGGGCGAGAGTTACCTTGGCTTCCAAACTTTAGGCCTCGCAGGAGCCATTATGTCTAGGAACAATTCCATAGATGTAGCTTCCGGGGTCCCCACAAGGGACATGCCCCTTTTTGAGAATCACTGTCCTCCAAGAATCTCAGAGTTCTGGCTTCCTCTCAGACATTCATTGTTCATTTATAGTTCCTCCCTGTCTACATGCAGCTTACCAATAGGGGTTAAGTGTTACCATAAGCAGTGTTGTCTAGTTTAATCATTGACATTCTTGACATGGTTACCAGGGGAACAAAGCTAGAGACTTAACCAAAGGTCAAATTCTCAAGCAGAAGAGGAAAGGATGTTGTTAACCTTTTGCCCATATTAATTTTTTTTAAAAACCAACTTTATTGACATATAATTCTCATGCCATAAAATGTACCCATTTTAAGTGAACAATTTGATGCGTTTTGACAAACGTATGTACCATGTGACCACCACTACAATGTGGTATAGAACATTTCCAATACCCCCCAAAGTTTCCTTGTGCCTTTTCCTAGCAAGTCTCGCTTCCCACCCCTGATCCTAATAGATTAGTCTTTTCTGGAGTTTTAATCATATAGTATATATTTTTGTGTGTCTGGTTTCTTTTGTTCGGCATCGTGTTTTTGAGATTCATCCATGTGGTTGTATTATTAGTTTCTTCCTTTTTATGGCTAAGAAGTATTCCATTATATGACTATATGTCAACTGGTTTATCCATTCACCTGTTGATGGACATTTCAGTCATTTCCATTTTTGGCTATTATGAATAAAGATGCTATGAACATTTGTGTATCAATCTTTGGATAAAAATCTAGGAGTGGAATTGCTAGATCAATGTTTAACATTATAAGAAACTGCCAAGTTGTTTTCCAAAGTGGTTGTACCATTCTACCAGCAGGAAAGGAGAGTTCCACTTGCTCTACCTCCTTGCCAGTATTTGTTACTATAAATCTTCTAATACTAGTTATTCTAGTGACTGTAGAGTGGTATCTCGTTGTGGTTTTAATTTGCGTTTTCTTGATGACTAATGATGTTGAAAATATTTGCTTGTGCTTCTTGGCCATTTGTATATCTTCTTTTATGAGGTTCCTAAAATCTTTTGCCCATTTTAAAAAATTAGGCTGAGTGTCTTCTAATTATGAACTTGTAAGGTACTAATACAGTCTGGGTATAGTCCTTTGTCAAGTACACGTATTGCAAATATTTTCTCCCAGCTGTGGCTTGTCTTTTCATTTCCTTAACAGTGTCTTCTGAAGAGCAAACGTTTTTAAGTTTATCAAAGATTTTTTAATGGTCTGTGCTTTTCGCATCCTATCTAAGAAATATGCCTACTCTAGGGTCATGAAGATATTCACCTAAGTTTTTATCTAGAAGTTTTTATAATTTTAGCTTTTACATTTAGGTCCATGATCCAATTCAAGTTAATTTTTGTGTTGATGTAAGGTAAGGATTGAAGTTCTTGTTTTTCTTTAATATTGATATCCAGTTGTTCCATTACCATTTGTTTAGAGAAATATGTGTAGGTCTATTTCTGGACTCTCTGTTCTGTTCTGCTGATCTATATATCCCTCCTTATGGCAGTATCACACTGTCTTGATTATGGTAGCTTTATAGTAAATCACGAAATCAGATAGTGTAGGTCCTCCAACTTTGTTCTTCTTTTTCAAACTTGTTTTGACTTTTCTAAATCTTTTGCATTTCCATATAAGTTTTAAGATTTTTGTCAATTTCTATAATAAATCCTGCTGGGATTTTGATTGGGATTATGTTGAATTTCTAGATCAATTTGGAGAGAATTGACATCTTAACACCATTGAGTTTTCTGATCCATAAACATGGTGCATCTCTCTATTTAGGTCTTTTAGAACATCTCTCAGAAATGTTTTGTAGTTTTCAGTAGACGTGCATTGTACATGTTTTGTTAAATGTATCACTGTGCAGAAAAGAGTTAACATAGCAGGCTTGAGACTGCTATCGTTAGAAAGGTCTGCTTGCAAGGTTGGCCCTTGGTTGTCATCTGGAACTTGATTTCAGGAGGATTCCCACAATTCCCAGAACTGATAAACTGATAAGAATGGCTCACTGTGCCTAAACTGTTTGTTCAAACAGCATGACTTACGTTGAGTTTCTGATTTCCTTCTGAGAGTCTAGAATTTTGGTACATGCTAGGCAGAGGGTGCCTATATGACCAGCCCACTATAAGAACCTTGAGTCTCTAATAAGCTTCCTTGATAAAGACAACTTTTCACATGTGTTGTCACAACTGATTGCTCAAGGAATTAAGTCCATCCTGTGTGACTCCACAGGGAGAAGACTATTGAAAACTTCCACCTGGTTTCCTTCAGATTTTGCCCCATGAGTCTTTTCCCTTTGCTGATTGTGCTTTATATCCTTTCTCTGTAATAAATCATAGCTGTGAGCAGGAGTATATGCTGAGTCCTGTGAGTCCTCCTGGTGAAGTGTCAAACCTGGGAGTGGTCTTAGGAGCCTCTGCCATAATCTCTAAGCATTTTATGGTTTTTTTTATGTACATATAGTTTTAAAATTTCATGTTCCTAGCAGTATATAGTTATATGATTTTTTATTGTTGACTTTGTATCCTATGACCTTGTCAAATTCATTTGTTAGTTCTAGTAGTTTTTTACAGATTTCTTAGGATTTTTAACGTCATGATCATGTTTCTATAAATAAACATGGCTTTTTGTCTTGCCCTATTGTACTAGCTAGGGCCTCCAGTATAGTGTTTTTGTTTGTTTTTGAGAAAAGTCAGTTGACATCTTTTGCTTTGTGGGGGTATGCTCAGAAGCTCTTGGTGGGGCCAGTCTGCTTCCTCTTCACCACCACAAGCTCCTGGCTTTGCAGAATGGCCCTGGCTCTGCGGATGGCGGCCACATGCAGATCAAGGTGGTACTTGTTCTTGCAGACCGTGTGCTGGATGCTGCTGAGGGTGGCCTGGCCATTCTTGTTGATGGTGGTCTGCATGTAGGAGGTGGCCAGCTTTTGCTGGCTGGATCTCCGCTTCATGATCACCACGACACCTTTGATGTTGGCTGCCAGCTCTGTTATAGGTAGGTAGGTAGTAAGTCAGACATGAGCAAGGGAAGGGATAAAAGCTGACAAGTCAACATAAAAGAAGCCTTCTCAGAGGCCCACCTAGCACCTAACAACCACAACATCCTGTTTTGCAGCCAGACAGGTAGCTAGTTATGAGTGAAAGAAACCCACAAATCCTGTCACCTATCCTAGCTGTGAAAAACTAAAAATCCCTGGCGGCAGAGCAGGTGCACATAGAGCCCCCACATGCTCTGCCCTGACCTTACCCTCATTATACTAAAATCACAATAAATTTACATTGTGGTTTTGACCTCCCTTGTGGGTGATGGATACCATGACAGTTCTGATAGGGACCATCTAAGGGAAAAAAACTCCCCCTCTCGACATGAGGGAGGAGGCAACAAGTCAATTAGACAAACCCCCTCTAATCCCCTTCATAGCCTATATAACCCACCAATTACTCAAACCTCAGGGCAGTCGCTCACCTTGAGCCTGCCCGCTCCCTTTCTCAGAGTGTACTTTCGCTTTGCTAATAAACTCATGCTTAAAACTTTCTTGCTTGTGTTCGCTCCCAAGTTCTTTTGCGATGCCGAACCAAGAACCTGGGAAAACCAGCGAGTCCACCTGGTAACAGCTGCACACCCACAGCCTTGCGGTGAATCAGCCCATTGGAGCAAGAGTTGCGGGCCCTCAGATTGTTGGGTTCAGTGCCGCACATTTGCGTGTTCCTCTTGATCAGGAAGCTGGAGCTGTTCCACACAACCATTCATTGCAGATGCACAGACATGATAGCAGCTACTCTCGTTGTGGCAGCTGGAAACAGAAAAGCCATCTATGTCCAAATTTCCCCTTTTTATAAGGACACCAGTCATATTGGATTAGGGGCCCACCTTACTCCAATACGACCTTATCTTAACTAATTACATCTGCAGTGACTAATTTCCAAATAAGGTCACATTATGAGGTACTGGGGATTAGAACTCCAACATATGAATTTTGGGGGGACACAATTCAACTCATAACACTGGGCTCATAAAGTAAATTAGAGAATTTTATCAGGTCAGCATAACTTTTTTGTGTTAGTTTCGATAGATTATGGATTGATGTCAACCTTAAAAATAAAACAGCCTATTATTTTACCAGCAAAATGAGTTTATTCAGGAAAAGATAAAGAATTACAATTTGAGACCCACATGCAAAAGCCATAGGCAAGTCCAGCCATCAAAGGAGAGCAACGTTATTTTATAGGAAAAAAGGAGGAAATTGGGAGGGGTTGTTTTGAACAAAAGTCCATTGGAGAAAACCAAGAGTTCAGGGTGGTGACGGTTTCTCATTGGCTGAGTTGCTGGGGTAGTCGACTTCTGTTTGGGATGCAATGTACGTTTCTTCTTGTTAGGGCCTGTAACTGATGATTCTTTCTATTGATGACTTCTTTTTGTTGGGGTCTGTAATTGATTGTCTTTCCTGAAATTGACCTCAAGTGGTCCTGTGTGAGAGCTCCTCCTTCCAGACTCCAGCATCCATTTTAGATGAGGTTTCCCTCTATTAATTTTCACATTTCTCCCTTTTGATCAAGATCTTTCTCTGAAAGCATCGCTGATCAAGAGTCAGCATTTTTCCATTTAGTGGTCTTGTCCCTTGGTGCGAGGAAGGACCTTTTCTGGTTGTCATGATCCACGTTGGAGGGAAAGTGCATAGTGGTTGGAAACCATTTAGGCCACATTTGAGAAACAAGGAAGGTTAGGAGGGAGAACTTGCAGGCACTTCTTATTCAAAGTCTATAGTTGTCCAAGGTCATAAGCATTGGAAATCATTTCAAATTATTGAGCTAACATCACCTCATTAGGAATGTCATCTTTACAAAAGTTTGACAGGCAACAAAATACAAAACTTAAAATAATTATACAAAACAGAATTAAAACTAACATCACAAATCTAAATTGTATGATGATTCTAAACTAGGAGCCCATACCTGAAGGTAACTGACTAAATAAAGACTTAATGGGATGAACCAATGAGAGGCTTCTGATTTGTTATGAAGAGAAAATAGAACGGTAAATAAAGTAAGAGCACACTCAAACTGAAAGAATTAACTGAGCGCATTGGGAAGACAGTGCTGGAATAAACATGAAGCAATAGCTGATGAACTCTTGCAAAAATAGTAAAAATTTCAAAGACATATTAAAACAGTATTGTTATCTCAAAAGAACTGTTTGGGAACCAAAAGCGTTATCCAGCAATATAGCCTGTAAGGTTGCAAATTTAGAGACCATGAGTTTGGATAAGAACTCAGAGTCAGGTAATAGTACAGATGAAAGAAAGACTTCTGTGAATGCTGAACTTTATAACCCTTCAGAAAAAGCAAGTCAAAGATTAATGTGTCACAGGATCATAATGAGGCTGTTCATGAAAGGCCATAATTGAAAGAAGAAGTTTCCTCCTTTTGCAAGGGATTGGGAAATGCGGCAAGGGCATTGTCCCTCCAGGAAAGGGAGAGAGAAAATAAAGTAAGAAACAACAGTGGTAAGAGGGTGTACAGGCCTGGTCCAGTCATCTCGGGAAAGCTGTCTGCCTCAGATATCAGCTGCTTCTCTTCCTAGTCGATGTGATCTCCAGAGTCTCCAGTGTTTGTGAAGGACCAGATGTCAGGTGGAGCCTTCTTCAGCTGTGAGAGGTGCACCCAAGGCTTGAGTCTCTGAAGTTTGGCTGCCATGTGGGTAGTGAGGAGGACCTGGTACAGCCCCTTCCAAGGAGATTTAAAGGGCAGTAAAATTGGAAACTTCAGTCTGGAGTATTGTATCCAGACATTTAAGGAAACTGTAAGAGTTTAGGATCCAGTCCAGCTTATAAGTATAACAAAACCTTAAAGACAATTAATAGGACTAGAATTTAATATCTACAAAGGTGCAAACATAATTTCTCTCTCCACAATTACCCTCATTTTTATTAAAGATAATTATAGTAAAACTAATTTGTTTTTATTAAACTTCGGCTGATTATTTATATAATCTCAGCAAAAACTGTGATTGACCATATAAGCTCATAAGATTGCTTTGCTGGAACCTTGTAAGCAAGGTAGTAGGTTGATTTTTTCCAAGCAGTTCCTTAAAGTTGTCTGGTCATTTCTGAGTCTATGTACATCTTTCTTGAATATGACATTCTAGTCAAAGCCTTGGTAATGTAGCCAACATTTCCTTTCTTTTTTTTTTTTTTTGTGAGGAAGATCAGCCCTGAGCCAACATCCACGCTAATCCTCCTCTTTTTGCTGAGGAAGACCGGCTCTGAGCTAACATCTATTGCCAATCCTCCTCCTTTTTTTTTCCCCCCAAAGCCCCAGTAGATAGTTGTATGTCATAGTTGCACATCCTTCTAGTTGCTGTATGTGGGACGTGGCCTCAGCATGGCCGGAGAATCAGTGCATTGGTGCGCGCCTGGGATCTGAACCCAGGCTGCCAGTAGCGGAGCGCGTGCACTTAACTGCTAAGCCACGGAGCTGGCCCCAACATTTCCCATTATGTCCGGTTACAAGGAGAACAGACCTTCACTGAACCCATGCAAATAAATACATTGTCATGAAAAGAATACTTAAGAGTTTCTGAATTCTGGAGGGAGCAGGTAGAGAGAAAAAGATAAATGTTTCAACCTTATTGCAAAGATACACTTTACCAGACTGCTGTAAGTTATAAGTAGCTTAAAGGAAAGGAGAAAAAGGGGTCCTCTACATCTAGAAAACAAAACATCCAAACAATCACTCCTCCACTTGAGTTCCAGAAATTCCCACCCAGCTCAGTGTTATGATCTTAAAGTTATCAAAACCTGTATTCCAGAGTACTTGTCAAAGCCTTTTCCATAAGTCTCTTTGAAAATGAAACATATTTGTAAAAGCATCAGAGTAAAACAATAACTGTCTATAATTGACAAAAGACTTTAAAAAGAGCAATGAGTAAATGCAATTAACAAGGAAATTTGGGTATTTTTGTGACATACATTTTAGATAGTAACTAGAATTACAGGTAATAACATTATATTAGGACACATCGGATGTTTAGGATTCTAGAATACCTTTTAGTAACATTCGCCCATGCAATATAACCTAAAAAGATTTATTATCATTTATTCAACAATGCTTCTCATGTAATTTGACATACCAAATAAGCCTAATTAGTGTAATATCTCCCTTTTTATAAGAAGAGGCAATAAATCTTTTGAGATGTCTCAGGTGCCCTCTGGAAAATCCCAAGGTTATATCCAGGTCAAAAATACTTCATTTAGAATTTGAATATTTTGGGAAGCGTGTCAAAAATATCAAAAGGTTTGGACACTTGACCAAACAGGTTCACACATCATTATAAAATAATACTTAAGTGTCTATTTCACCAAAGTAACAATAACAGATTTCAAAGGCAAATACAAAAGGTTATATGGTTGTAAGCAAAACTTAACTCCTTTAATACCAAGAAGACTCAGTTCTCTTAAGTAATTAAAGACCTGATAGAAACAACACAGGAAATTATTTTGATAAAACACAAAATCTCTGTTTTCTAGGCGTATTACTTAAAGGTAAAGAAGCTTTCATAATCTATTATCAAGAGCAGACCAATAGCCCAAGAAAACCTTGTCCATTCAACAGAAAAGAAAGCCAAATTTTAATTTTGCATCAGCTTACTTTGACATTAAAAATCATTTTAATAAATTCATTTTAATCTTAGCCAGCTTGATCACACATTATAATTCCTTTCCCAAGAGTCCTTTCTGCAAACCTTCTACACTTTTTTTTTTTTTTGGTGAGGAAGATCAGCCCTGAGCTAACATCCATGCCAATCCTCCTCATTTTGCTGAGGAAGACTGGCTCTGAGCTAACATCTATTGCCAATCCTCCTCCTTTTTTTCCCAAAGCCCCAGTAGATAGTTGTATGTCATAGTTGCACATCCTTCTAGTTGCCGTATATGGGACGCCACCTCAGCATGGCCGGAGAAGTGGTATGTCAGTGTGTGCCCGGGATCCGAACCCGGGCCGCCAGTAGCGGAACGCGCGCACTCAACCACCAAGCCACGGGGCTGGCCCCCTACACTTTCTTTTTACATTTAGATTTTGTCCTGTATTTTCCTTTTTCCAATTCCAAAATAACTAGCCTCTCTTTAGGAAAAATTACCTTCTTTTCCCTCAACAAAATGCATTTCCATTCCTCATATCTTCTTTTATCAAAATACGTATCCTACTGTCCTTGCAGACAGAGATGTTTCCTTATTATTACATATATTGATTAGAATTCTTAACCCTTAGAATCCTTAATTCCTAGTGAAAAACTAGTACATTTATAAATACATTTCATAATTTATAGAAGCATATTCCCTTGTATTTTATTTTTTTGCTGAGGAAGATTAGCCCTGAGCTAACATCTGTGCCAGTCTTCCTCCACTTTATATGTAGAGTGGTGTAGGTCCACACCCAAGATCCAAACCTGTGAACCTGGGCTGCCAAAGTAGAATGTGCCAAACTTAACCACTACGCCACAGGGCCAGCCCCAGCATATTCCCTTTTAAATAGTACAATCTTTAAATGTGGCACAAGACATGATTACTAACAGACTCAAATTTATCTTTAGTTTCTTTGCAATAGGGAGCCAAAAGTAGATAAATCTATGTTCAGTAATTAATGTTTTAGTATTTTATATTGTTTGGAAAGTGATCCAGATATTCAATGAAATTTCATAATTTAATTTAACTTAGCAAAAACTCTGAAGTTTTGTTACCCAAAAAGATTTGGGGATGTTATTTTTATAAGCACACACACCATAAAACATAATTATTGTACCTAAAAACTTTTATCCCATTTTCATCTATCAAAATAATTTGTTCCTGGGGCCGGCCCCGTGGTGTAGTGGTTAAGGGCGCACACTCTGCTGCTGGCAGCCCAGGTTCAGTTCCTGGGTGTACACTGATGCACCACTTTGTCAAGCCATGCTGTGGCAGCATCTCATATAAAGTGGAGGGAGATGGGCACAGATGTTAGCCCAGGGCCAGTCTTCCTCGGCAAAAAAAGAGAACGATTGGCATGGATGTTAGTTTAGGGCTGATCTTCCTCACCAAAAAAAAAAAAAAAATTGTTCCCAACAATTATGTTTAGATTACTCAAAAAACTCTGAGATATTAGACAGCCATTATCTCAAGCAAATTTTTATTGTTGACAAATTTTGCAACAGAGATAATATGAACTTATTTGACCAACAAACTCATGTAGAATAAAAGTATTATATTTAATGTTGATAGCCCTAAAGACATGCCTGTTTCAATTAAACCAACAAACTTAAACTAGCTTTAATTTTGAATATTTTCCCAGATCACATGAACCTGAAAAGCATTTTGGTTAGTTTCTATTATATTTCTGAGAATTTTTAGGAATACTTAACTTATATAAACACTTGATTTTCCTTAAACCAATTAAATGGAGCTCTTTTACAAGTTAATTTTGGCAATACTATTTGGAGGTAGAAAAATATCACATAAATACATAGACATACACAAGGTATAGAAAGACATAGGGACCTTTTGGCTTTTGTTTTAAAAATTTCAGCCATGTCTCAGGTACAAAGTTCAAAGGAATAGTTGAATCCAAATTGTGTTTCTGGCAGATGACCTAAGTTAAGGTTACTTGCTCAGATGGCCAAAGTTTCAGCTCTAGAGGCAGTGCAGAAGGGAAGAGGGATATAGCACCACAGGTGGGCCCTGAGCATAAGACAAAGAAAACAGAGGAAGGGAAAGAGAGGCCTCAGAACCTGTTTTTGTCTTCCTTCAATTTTTTAGTTGTTTTGGCTAATTTAGATATGGTACCTTGTAGTGAGGTGATTTTAGAGTTTTCTGCATGTTTGGAAGCCTGCAGGTACAATTAAAATAAACATACCATTCATTTTGCTTAATTTTAGAGCCAAGGGCTTCCAATTTGGTTTTAAGAAAAATGAGTTTGGGGAGATCGAAAGTTCCCTATCATGACCATTGTAATTCCAGACTATTCTTGGTCAGTTTGGCCCACTTAGTTAAAAATGCACATGTAGGGGGGCCCAAAGTTCTTAAACTTAATCCTGGCTGGGGGCCCTGAAGGAGGACTGCCCTCAGACCATTTAGATGACTGGGATCCCATTTCCTATCTTCTGAAAGCCAAACTGATTCGGGGAGGAATCCAAAATCAAAGAAAATCCAAAACCAGAAGGAAATCCCCACTAGCTTGATCCCCAAAAGGAAAGGTGCTACCACACACCTCAGAAGACAGACAAGTACTCATCAGGAAAGACTCTAACCCTTCACCCGAAAGGACAAAGCCTTTCTTTATGAAGACGGAGCCTAGGATGAAGCTTCTTCCTGAAGTGACTCTAACCCTTCTCTGAGAGAAGAAAACGATCTCCCCTTTCCGAATAAAGTCGGAGAGCTCAAAACACAAGAAAAGTGGAGCTCAGAATCCGAGAGGAAACTCACCAAACTGAAAGTAGGCCGCGACTCACAGAAGCAGTGAACTCAAGGGGCCCAGTGCAGGCACCTTGCTCAATTCTGGGGCCCTTGTCTCTTGAGGGTTGCCTCCTTCAGATCCCACTTCGGACACCACGTATGTCAACCTTAAAAATAAAACAGCCAAATATTTTACAAGCAAAATGAGTTTATTCAGGAAAAAACAAAGAATTGCAATTTGGGACCCACATGGTCTGGCAAAAACCATAGGCAAGTCCAAAAATCAAAGGAGAGGAAGGTTATTCTATAGGGAAAAAGGAGGAAATTGGGAGGGTTGTTTTGAAGGAACCTCTGTTGGAGAAAAGCAAGAGTTCAGAGTGGTGATGGTTTCTCATTAGCTGAGTTGCTGGGGTAGTTGATTTCTGTTTGGGATGCAATGTACATTTCTTCCTGTTGGGGCCTGTAATTGACTGTCTTTCCTATAAATGACCTCAAGTGGTCCTGTGTGAGAGCTCCTCCTTTGTGGCCTCCTGACTTTATTTTAAATGAGGTTTCCTTTTATTAATTTTCACAATGTCTCATTGATTTTGGAAGATTTTCAGGCATTATCTCTTCAGACATTACTTTTCTATTCTTTCTTCTCCCTGTGGGACTCTAGTTATGTGTATTTTTTACCTTTCCCCTCTTGTATCTTATGCTTTTTTTCTCTATCCATTCCTTTTTCTCTTTGTGAGTTTGGATAGCTTCTATTCACCTTTCAGTTCACTAATCCTTTCTTCTGACTTGTTTAATCTGCTCTTAAACCCATCTATTGAAGTTTTAGTTTCAGTTAATTGTATTTTTCCATTCAAGAGGCTCAGTTTGATTCTTCTTTATAGAATCCAATTCTCTGTATTATCTTCCATGTTTCTCCATTTCCCCCTGTGTTTTCCTTAACATCTTAACCATATTTATTTTAAAGTCTTTGTTTTCCTATCTCCAATCTTTGAGTCACCTCTAGGTCTATTTCTGTCATTTTATTTTTCCTCTTGGTTTTCAGTCATATAATCCTATCTTTTGAAGTGCCTAGATATTGTGCATAAAAACACCTGTAGAGGTTCTGGACGATGTTATCTTCTTCCAGAAAGAGTTCTCCCTGCTCTCTGCCAGGCAGAGAGAGTGGGGCTGACCACCTTTGACCATCAGGGCAGAGCTGAGTCAAGTCTGGTTGCGATTTTGGTAAGGCTCTGTCCTTAACGCTCCTAGGTGGAGACCTCCAGAGCTGGGGTCTTGCCAGGGCTCCTTCCCCTGGTGGGACTTGAATGCTAATTCTTGTTTCCTCAGCGCAACCTGTCTAAAATGCCATAGCTGCAACTCTTCCCTCACAGCTGAGGGTTTCTCTTCGTGTTTATTTCTTGCATTCCTGCTTGGCTATATATTTTAAGTTTAAAAGTATTTTATCTAGCAATTTTATGTGTTAAGAGTGGGAGCCAGGGGGCCGGCCCGGTGGCGCAAGCGGTTAAGTGCGCCCGCTCCACTGCGGCGGCCCGGGGTTCGCTGGTTCGGATCCCGGGCGCGCACTGACGCACTGCTTGGCAAGCCATGCTGTGGCGGCGTCCCATATAAAGTGGAGGAAGATGGGCACAGATGTTAGCCCAGGGCCGTCTTCCTCAGCAAAAAAAGAGGAGGATTGGCGGATGTTAGCACAGGGCTGATCTCCTCACAAAAAAAAAAAAAAAAAAAAGAGTGGGAGCCAGATCCCAAGTCAGTTCAGGTCACCATTTTGACTGGAAATCCTCTGAAGGAGTTTAAGCAGGGGAGTGACATCACCTCTGTCTGCAGTGCAGAGGATGGTGGGGCGGGTGGTGGGCGGTGTGCTCTGCTGCAGAGATGATCCTGGTCTTGACTCAAGAGAAGGGCATAGATGTGAGAGGCATTCAGAAGATAGAACCTGGAATGCCCCAGGGTCATGAGAGCAACTGGGGTAGAGGAGGATTTGGAGCCTGGTGCTAGAGTCCTCCCAGGGACAGGAAGCTGCTGGATAACAGCAAAAAGCAGGATGGAGTGGGATGAAGGAGAGTAGAGGGCACGGGTTTCAAAGGAGGAAGTTGCTGCATGAGAGCTTAAAGGTTGGAAGTTGCAATGTCAAGGGAGGAGATGTGGATGATGTGAAGTGGGTCCAGGGGAGTGAGGAGCCATGGGGAGAAGAGGGACTCTTCAGTAGTGAGGATGGGAGTTGAGAAGTTGCAGTGAGGGAGTAGGGGTGGGAGGGTTGTTTGCGTTTTGGGCATTGTGAAAGGTCTTCAATGCCTGACAAGCCTGAGACAAAGAAGACATTCGAGAAAGAGAATGTTTTGGGGGCCGGCCCCGTGGCTTAGCAGTTAAGTGCATGCACTCCGCTACTGGCAGCCTGGGTTCGGATCCCAGGCGCGCACCTATGCACTGCTTCTCCGGCCCTGCTGAGGCGGCGTCCCACATACAGCAACTAGAAGGATGTGCAACTATGACACACAACTATCTACCGGGGTACAACTATCTACCGGCACTTTGGGCGGGGGGGGGGGGGAAAGGAGGAGGATTGGCAATAGATGTTAGCTCAGAGCCGGTCTTCCTCAGCAAAAAGGAGGAGGATTAGCATGGATGTTAGCTGAGGGCTGATCTTCCTCACAAAAAAAAAAGAAACGATGTTTTGGTGGCAGAACGGGCCAAGCCATCCTGCTGCCTGGGATGCAGCGTCTGGGCCCCAAGGGGGAAGGGGCTGCGTGGGTGCTGCAGCGCTGGGAGCAGGCTCCGGTCAGTGCCTCCCCTCACACCCTCCCGCTGCCCCCCACTGCAGGCCCTTCCTGCCTGCACCGTCACTGTGGTCCTTGCTGATCTTCCTGCCTTTCTTTACTCAAGCCACTTCCAGGCTCTTCTCTGGAAGATTCCATGGTTCATCACTGCCAGCAGTATGGAGTTCAGACTCTTGACTCCCCCCCGCAACGGCTGTCCACACTGCCCTCGACCACACTCAGCTCCCCCATGCAGCCTCTCTTTCTTCCACCTGCTTCCCCCAAATGTGCCTCCATACCTTCCCCTGGGCTTTTAGTTTTGCTGCCCGCACTCCTGACGTGCCTCCCCACCAATGTTAGTGCTGAGCCAAAGTCCAGAAGGCTGCAGCATTCTCTCTCCCTGATCCTGGGGCAGGCTTGTGCGGCCCGTGCCACGTAAAGTTCATTCCCTCATGCCATGGTTGACATGTATGGTGTGCCTGGCCCTGGACTGGGTGCTGGCCTGTGTGTTAAAACGCACAGGTTACGGTCTCTGTTCTGAAGGCACTTCCAGGCCAGAACCCTGATTATCCAGAAAGCAGGTGGCACAGGGCACCTGTGCTGGGTGTTAAACGAGCTGGGGTCCTGTGCTGGCCTCTCACTGTGGTTTTCCACAGGCACCCATGACAGTGATGCTTTGCAGGGTAGGGAATATGATGGAGACATGGACACTTCATGTCGTTCAATCTTGAAAACCAGTATGGGTTTAATGATTACTTATGTTAATAAAACATTTTTGATTGAAGAATAAATTAACCTTCTTTGGCCTTAGTTACGCTCTCCAGCAGAAGCCCACTGGACCCGTCTGTGGTTGAACAGGTCGGTGCTACTGCTTATTGCGGCAAGGGAGACCACACGCCATGGGGAGCTGCGAGGAGTCACAGGAAGTGGGTGCTAGAAAAGACTTACTATGGGATTTGGCTTGTTTGGGTGAATTGGGAAGGGCTTAAGGAAGTGGGGCTTTGCTCTGGATTGGATGCTGTCAGGAAGGGGAGTAATTCTGTGATGATATCGCAACATCTCTTCCTTGGAAGGAGGACAGACTAGAGGTGAGCTAAAGCTGTCAATTGTAAAGAGGCAGCTGCTACTCAGATAAGGCAGAACAGGGTGCTGTTGGTCTTCTTTGTGGCTTGGACAAGACCCAGGTTTTGTCTGTCTTCAGACATGATTACGCAGGAATCTTCTTGTCTTGACCCATCTCAGTCACAGAGAGACCTTTGATGCTGCTGTTGTGTGAAATTGTTTATATTCTAAACCGGAGAACACCGAGGCCTATATCTGAGTGCCAGGCCAGCTCCTAGCAGCATCAGGGCCTAGCTGATAGGACCAGGCCAGCTCCCGGATGTCAGGGGCTGCTTCCTTCCTCACCTGAAAAATCAGCGTGGCTGACCTCACAATTGCTGGGATCCATCAGCTTTGTGCATCAGTGTGAGCACCTTCTACACACTCTCCACCCAGTCAGAAGACAGCAGGCCAAGCTCCCTTGGTGGAAACAGGGCTGCCTGATCCCTCTGCAGTACTGCAAGCTGCCTCCTGATGCCCCTGGCTCCGGGCCCCTGCCATATCTGCTCCTAGCTCCTCTTGGGCACATCCTCAATAGCCTCTCTGCTTTATTCACCTGTTGGCACCCCCACACCTTCTCCTGTACATTCTGTTGCTAGACGCATCTTCCTAAACACAAACCCAGCTGTGGCTCCTGCCAAAGTCCCCTTCACCTGCAGGGCAGGTCCAAGTCCTGACCTGTGTGGCCCCCAGCCTTCCCTCTTGCAGTTGGGGCCTCTGCTCTACATCCTCTGGCCTCCTGGCCCTTGCTCTGCCCCTGCCCCACACCTCCAGACCCTAGCGTCCCCAGGGAGCCTCCCCCAAGGGTTAGCATAGCTAAGTTCATCCTCCTTGAACTCCTCGAGAAAACACTGTCCTTGCACATTTCTCTTGGCAGTTATCCCTGAGCTCCTCCTGCCTCAGTTGATGTTCTCTTTCACCACGCAAATGCTCTGTGTTTTCTCCTCAGCGTGAACTCCTGATGGGTCTGTGAGCTAACATAGCAGGTTCCTGCACGCTTAGAGCCCTGGCGGGCAGGGTGCCCTGAATGAGGAACCACCTGCTCAAGGAGACAGCAGCCGAAGGGGAGGTGAGGGGGGGCACCGCATCGCCTGCCCGGTGCCCAGCACGCAAACAGGCAGAGTGACTAAGGGTAGTGGTGCCGAGTGGGCAGCTGCTGTGCAGGGTGAGGGGGACTCCAGGAAGGGGCCCAGTTGGTGGGGAAGGCAGTGTGCACCCCTGCCTGGGAAGTGGGGCCCCCCGTGGCTTGGGCTGTGTAAGGTCAGGCCTGGGGGTTGAGGGGCGAGGAGACAGCGGGAGGCCAGCTGGAGCAGCCAGCAGGTAGAGGGCAGGGCCTGTGTGCCAGACAAGTAATGTGGACTTCATCCGCCGGCAACTATCGAGGGTTTGAAGGAGGCAAGTGGTGTGATCAGTGTTTGGCAAACACAACTGGTGGCCGGGCAGAGGGTTGGTGGAGGCAAGCTGACAGGTTAGCACGAGGCCTTAGGACGCAGGGGAAGGTGAGCAGGGAGAGAGGCAGGATGAACGAGGGGACAGAGGACAGCCCATTTCTGGCCTGGGTGGCTGGGGCAGATACTGTTGAGGGGGATAATGCAGGAGCAGCAGGTTTAGGGGGAGGATGGACTTGGCTTTGGGCAGGCCACAGCGGAAGTGCCTGTGGACACTGGGAGGGTGCTGGCTTGGACGCTGGGGTGCTGGTGCCAGTTAAAGGAGTGGATTGATGTGCTGGCAAGGAGGAGGTGGAGGAGCCCTGGGAGACAGTTCTCAAGCCAAGCCAGATGGAGGGTCCTGTGGGAGAAGGCCGCTGTGAGGAGTGTCCACTTGGGTTAGGAGCTCAGGAGGGCTCAGGGCAGGGAGGTCCTCAGGCAGAGCTGGGCCCCAGGCAGCGGAGGGGTCCCTCTGTGGGGAGGGTGAGGATACGGACAGCTGGCTGACCTTTGAACATATACCCTAGAGCCTGGGGTAGGTGAGTGAGGGCTCCAGAGTTGAGGCAGCAAGAGCCATAGGAGAGAACATGCAGAACAAGCTGGGGCTGAGAGCCCAGGAAAGGGTGGGGCCTGGAGAGGCCAGCAGAAGGTGCCAGAGGCAGGCCAAGGGGCCAGACAGAGCCCTTGGAGTCTTTGTCCAGCCCTCCACCAGGGGCTCCAGTCTGCAGGTTTCTCGAGGGGAGGGGGGAGGAATGTGGAGGGCCTTCGTCAGAGGCAGGCCTGGGCGGCATGTGACGTGCCCACTGATGGGCTCCCTGGGGGCCTTGCAGAGCCTGAAAAGTGTGACAGACCTGCTCTGGGGCAGGTCTGCTCAAGGAGACAGCAGCAGTCACCCTGCTGCCCCTCGGGCCCGGGGTGAGATGGTAAGGGTCTCACAGGACCTTCCATCATACTGTGCAGTTGCCAGGAGTGAGTGGTAGGTACTGCCAGGCTGCTTACCATCATGTGACCCAGGCACCACGCTTTACCTCCAGGAGCCTCGGTCCCCATCCATCAGCTGGAAGTCCTGGCACATACGTTATGACGTGGCTAGGAAGATTGCAAGGGAGGCGGAAGTGTGGATAGAAAAGAATTAGCTACTGTCATTAACTTCCACCACAAGCTAACCCCCACCATCACTGCCTGGTCCTGCTCCCTCCATCACCTGGTGATGCCTGGAGCTCCCGCCCCACCTCACAGAAGAAGCAGCGTGAAAAGAGAGTGACAGAGGAGAACGCAGAGAGCAGAAGATCCCCTTTATTGGAATTTTAAAGACAGCAAAATGAGAGGAAGGCATCCTCCTCCCCCGAAATATTCCCATCCTCTCTGCCCTCAGGGCTCAGCACAGGGACGAGACCCTCACCCCTCAGGCCCCCCAGAGGGCAGTGCTCTGGGGTAGGGGTGAGGAGGGGAAGGAGATACTCTATGCCAGGCAGGGGAGTTGGGACAGGAGACGTGCACCCTCACCTCTTGGCTCGATCTCTCTCCCCTGGGACCTGGTGTTGCCCCCTAGACCCTGGGGTGGGCTGGTAGACAGGGCTCATGCAACAGTGAGTGGGCAGGAGATGGCATGAAAACCCGGCCCCGCTGCCCTTTGGTGGGGCGGGAGAGTTAGAAGGGGCCATGCTGGCCACAGCAGGTCCAAACAGAAGTTATCTGCAGTGTACACACACAGGAGGGTTGGAGGGGGGCTCCCTCTGTCCCAGGCTGTGCCCAGGGACGAGAGAGGGGAGGTACAGATGGCACTGCCACGCCAAGCGCAGGATCCAGACCAGCCACGCCACCTGAGCGGGGCCCTGCATGAACTGCCTGGTCCTCGGCAGGGGCTCGGGCTACTCCTTGGCGCGGCCGATGATGGTGAGGATGTACAGGAAGATGTTGATGATGTCCGTGTACAGGTTCAGCGCAGCAAACACATATTCCTCCGGGCTCAGGGACAGCTGCTTGTTCCCCAGCAGCAGCTGGGTGTCCACTGCCAGGAACTGAGGGTGACAGCATGGCAGTGTTGAGGGACAAGCTGGCCTGCCCACCATCCCCACCCCAGCTGCCCACCCCCCTCACTCACACAGGTGAAGAGCAGAGCACCGAGCGAGGCGTACACGATCTCCAGGATGCGGTTCCGAATGAAGATGCAGAGGATGGCGAAGATGATCAG
Source organism: Ceratotherium simum simum (assembly GCF_057802395.1). NCBI lineage: Eukaryota > Metazoa > Chordata > Mammalia > Perissodactyla > Rhinocerotidae > Ceratotherium > Ceratotherium simum. The sequence goes on from NC_141922.1 coordinate 968,698, forward strand.
TACCACCATGCTCACCAGGAGCACGCCCATGCACGAGGTAAAGTCGTAGCGGGTCTGAGGGTGCAGGGAGAGACAGGAGGCCCTGGGTTCCAGGCCCTGGAAGCCCTCTGGGCCCCCAGGGCCGGCAGCCCTGCCTTGGGGGACCCCTCACCTGCATGGAGAAGATGACCACTGTGAAGCAGACGGTCGTGGTAATGCCTACGGCCATGATGACTGCCTCGGTGTCGTAGAAGCTGGCGATCATGCCCACCATGTAGGACAGGCTGATGGTCAGGATCGACTGTGGGGAGACGGAGCCTTGGGTATGGGGAGCTGGCTCCCCACCCCCCCATCCCCCTCTGTCGCTCCAAAGACCCTAGCTGGGGGCCAGGGGCTCAGGTTTTGGGGTTACCAGTGCAACGAGGTTCCAGGGATGCTTTCGCCGGAAGTCCCCACAGCAGCTGAGGACGATGAGGGAGATGAAGAAGACGGCGTAGGAGACGTAGTAGGTCCAGACATTGTGCCGGACGAAGCCCTTCACCTCCCGGACGAAAGTGAACACGGCCACGGTGGAGAGAGTCACAGACAGCTGCAGGGTCAGCACCAGGAACACCTGGGGACAGAGCCAGCTAAAAGTCCCGCCCCGGGCCATTGCCCCTGCCCTCCCCAGCCCCTGCGGCCCACCTTCCGGATGAAGGCCTGGCGGATACTCTTGTCATCCCAGTTGGTGGCAGGGAAGTCCTGATTGTCGTAGTAGGATGGGGGTCCCTCCTCGTGATAGTTCCCATGCTGAGATGCTGAGGGGCAGAACGGGCTGGGTCAGTGCCACTTGCAGGCGCCCGGAGCCCCTGCCCTCCCCCTGCCCCACTACTCACAGTCAGGGTCCTGTACTGGGAAGGCCTGCGGTTGTCCGTAGGGGTTGGGGGGAAAGGGACTCTGCGGATATGGTGCCTGAGGGTAGCCCCCTTGGGAGTAGGGGTCCTGAGGGTAGCCCCCTTGGGGATAGGGCCCCTGAGGATAGCCCCCTTGGGGGTAGGGGCTTTGAGGATAGCCCCCTTGGGGGTAGGAGCTGGGGCCCTGGGGATACCCTGGCTGGCCATAGGGGGAAGGCTGGAATGGGGGCTGTGGGTAAGGGGCCCCAGGATACGGAGGTATGGACGGTGGGGGCCCTCCAGGATATCCAGGGTTGGGGGGAGGATAGCTGTCCCCAGACACCAAGAAACTCTTCTCATGGGGCATGGCCTCGGGTTCTGTGGTCTCCCCCTAGAGAAAAGAGAGAGAACAGCCCTGTGGTGACATGTCCCTGGAACCAGCCTGGGGCGCCCCACCTGCTGCCGGGAACCAGGACGGAAGGAGGGGGATTCATGACCTTTCCCCCAGCCTATCTGGAGCCCCGAGCCTTGGGGCCAGAACAGGACCGGGTGGCTGGGTGTGGGGCTTCAGAAGGGGCCCCTCTAGGTGAACCACGAAGGTGGAGGAGGGGATGGATGAGGGGATGACTCTGTCAGCCTCGGGATTTTTTGGTTTCGGTCCTTTCGCAGAAGGTCCTGGAAGGGCCTTGTCACCCCTGCAGGGTCAGGGCTGGGGGCGCAGTCAGGGAGGTGCGGGGGTGTGCTCGGACCCTCCCCTTCGCATCCCGCCCTTTAAGCAGCTTTAAGGGGCCAGAGCCGGCGGGTATTTCTATCCCAGGAAATCCCCACGCCATCTGTGACCCTCTCCGAGAGCAGGGCCCGACCGCGCCTTCATCCCGGGGTGGGGCCAGCAGGCCTGGATCGGCCGCCGGGGTGCCTGCCAGTGGGGTACGCCAGGAACAGCGGGGTGCGGGGGTGTGTGGGGGATGGAAGCGACCAGAGGGCGTCGGGAGAACGAAGCAGGCGTGGGGGTGAGGCGGGTGGGGGCGGCGGCCACGGAACCCGCACCGAGGGCGGGGTGGGCCTTCTCGCCCGGTCGGGGGGCGTTCGGGCCGCGGGTCCCGCCGCCACCGCCGCCGCGGCGCGCCTCCCCCTCCCTTCCGCTCCAGGCTGCGGCTCCCCGCACCCCCGCTGCCGTCCCCGGCCCCGAGAGGGCCGCGCGCCCGGGCCGCACCGACCGACGGACCCACGGCGGCGCTACTCGGCCGCGCAGGGCCGGGGCGGGGGCGGCCGGCCGGGCGGCTGGGCGGGTAGACACGCTGCTGGGCTTGGGCCGGGGACTCACCACGCGCGGGGCGCCGCAGGACGGTGCGCACGGTGTCCGCGGAGCAGCCTCACGGTTGATGGCCGCTGCGCCCGTGCCCGCGCCCGCTCGGCGGCCGGCTCGCCTGGGCCTGCGCCTGCGGCTCGGGAGACGCAGCGGGGCCTTGTGACGGGGCGGGGCGGGGCCTTGGGGCGGCGCGGGGCGGGGCCTGGGGCGGCGCGGGGCGGGGCCTGGGGCGGCGCGGGGGTGTGCCGCGGGCAAGGCTCCGCAGGGAATATGGGGCTGTTCAGGGTGGCCGTTACCAGCGGCGGCTGCCTTTTTGGCTCTTTTCCGAGTCCTAAGTCCGAACCCCGCGTCCCACACTTAGCCAAGGGGTAGGCTTGGGCCATGGGCGCTGAGGACTCCTGGAGGCAGAGGCCAAGCCTGGTTAATTTGGTTCAAAGCGTTGAGAAATTTATTCGTAAATCTGGGATTTGCTGAGGCTGCCAAGCATTCTCCATCCCTCCTTGGCCTTAAAACACCACTTTCCCTTTTCATCCAAGTCTATCCCAAATCAAGAGGCCTAACCGTTTAATTGCTGCATGCTCTCTACCAGTCATTGAGACCAGCTATTCCAGGCCCTTACTAGCTTTTTTATCTACCCTTGTCTTCCTCACATCTTCACAAGCTGTAAGGATGGCATTCTTAGCCCTATTTCATTGCTAAGGGGCTGAGGCTTAGAGATGCCCCAGAGCTGGAGACCAAGTTAACTTCTTCCCTTGGCTTCAGCGGTCCTCCTGAGGAAGCTCTGACTGCCACAGCTGGGGACCACCCCTGCAGCTGCGCCTCTCCCCCTAGGGCCTAGGGACCTTCCTGCGCTATCCTGGCTTTTGGACGGTTGGCCTCTCCCAGGCCTGTCAGTGGTTCGGAAAAGGCTCTGTCCTGTGCCCATGGTGTGCTGGTTCAATGTTTAACAACTGGATTTAGCGAGGGGAAGCACTGGTCTGTACCTTTTGCACGTGCCCATGGTGTAAATACTCCCATCGTGGCTGATTTCAAGCTACCACGAGTTTAACAACTGGCTCACAAAAATTCCTGAAAATTTAGCAATCTGGTCGTGATGTGAGCTGCTCCAGCGTATCGGCATAATAAGTAAATTATACAAGATGTTAGAAGGTGATAAGTGCTAGGATAGGAGAAAATATAGAGCAGACAGGGACGGATTCAGGTTTTGTAGAACTAGAACCTCATACAATTTGAAGGGTTCTCTTTAAGAAAAATAGTTAAAAATGAAATATGAAATTAAGGTTGGGGCCTTGGAAGGGGCCTGTGCAAGTCAAAGGTCCTTAAGGACTTGTGGGTTCAAATTAAATCTGCCACTAAGAACCGGGTAAGGGGGGTCACGGGGAGGGGTGGCCAGATGGCACTGTGGGAACGGCCGGTCCAGGCAGAGGGAAGGGCCAGTGCACGCGTGCTGAGGTGGGAGTCCTCTGCCGCACTGGAGGAAGAGGCTGGAGCCAGCTGAGCATGGAGGAGTGCAGTGAGGATGGGACCAGAGAGGGGACTGGTGGAGCCTGACAGGCCCTCCAAAGCGCTTTGGCTTTTACTGTGAGTGACTTTGGCTTTTGCCATGGCCAGAGATGTGGCAGCCATTGGTACTACTTTACAAGGCTCACCCTGCTCTCTCTGTTGAGGGTGGACAGTGGGGGTAGGCGGGACTGGCAGAAAGAGATTAGTTAGAGGTTAGTGTAGCAATCTAGGCAATAGACGATGGAGGCTCAGCCCAGAGTCGGGCAGCCAAGGTGACGGGTGTGCGGCTGGAGGTGCAGGCTGAGCAGGTTCTCAGGCCTCTGGAGAAGCAGCAGGAATGGAGGCTGGGTTTCAGTAGGCTGAGGGGTAAATGGGAGGTGGGAGATGGAGACCAGCAGTGGGCACAGCTCTTTGAGAAGCTGGAAGCAAATGGAGCACAGGCAAAGGGGGAGTGTTTGGTGATAAGAGGGAGTGCGGAGAGTAAAGCTGCAGCCTGTAAAGGTGTGAGGCCCAGCACTGCTGTGGGCCCCTCTGCGCCTCCGTCTCCCCTTCTGTGATGAGGATTCGCTGCAGCAAGGCTTCTGGGGTTAGCTGTGACGACGATGACAAGACAATGATGCTGATGTAAGATGCGAAGACTGGGCAGGTGCACAGATTGGAGAGCCACAGGAAGGGAGCAGAGGTGGTGAGAGAAAGGCTGTGCTGGGACCAGAGCCCTTGTAGGTCAAGGGCAGGAGCTGCTCACTCTCAGCACTCACAGCCTGGTCGCCTGCTAGGTATGTAGGGTGACGAGCGGGGTGTGGGAAGGTTGCTGGGGAGAGCTGAGAGCCAGCCTCAGCTAGGGGCTGGCCTGGAAACCCCAGCTGCTCATGCTGCAGGGGAGGGGAACACAGAGGCATGAGGTCCTTGAGTGGGGGACAATGACTCAAGCCCCCTGGTGGCTTTAGTAGGGAGGGTTATTGGCCATTTTGAGATTCACAGGGAGAGGCCAGTGGGAGTGGAAGACCGCCAGGGGCCACTTCCCCCACCCTGCCAGCCAGTAGGCTAGGGTAGGACAGATGGGGCTGGTTAGCTGGACTGAGGGGTAGGCCGAGCCAACACCTCCTACCCAGCTGGGGGCTCTGCAGGCTGAGGTGCTGGGGGGTGGGGTTGGAAATTCTGCAGGAGGGGCCTGTGAATAGGAGGGGAAGCACCTGAGTGGCAGCCATGCAGACCCAGCATGGCAGGCCCCTCCCTCCCTCCTTCCCTCAAACAGTTTCACTTTTGTTTTCCTGTCCCAGGAAATTTCTGTCTGTGGAGCAGGCACGGAAGTCCTGGCTGAAGGCCTGGTCTAGAGTGGCCCAGATGGCCCGGTGAGTGCACCACTTACGATGAAGTGGGGGTGCTAGGGGCCTAGAGGGGGCTGGGAGAGGTGGGCGGGACTGTGGGGCTGCTACTCTACCCCCCTCAACCCCACCCCCGTCCGGCCCCCAGCATTGCGACGGCGATGGCAGAGGTGGAGGTGGGGGCGGCAGTGGAGCTCAGCGGGCTGCCCCCCGACATCCCCGATGAGCTGCTCACGCTCTACTTTGAGAACCACCGACGCTCTGGGGGAGGACCTGTGTTGAGTTGGCAGAGACTTGGCCGCGGGGGTGTACTTACCTTTCGAAAGCCTGAAGGTGAGGGGCCGATGGAAGGGGACAGCCTGGGCCCCCACCAGCCGTGACCCTGACACCCTGCTCCACTCTTGCCCACAGATGCAGCGAGGGTCTTGGCCCAGGAGGAGCACACACTTGATGGTGCTCGGCTGAGCCTGCGGCCAGCCCCACCACGCGCCCCTGCACGCCTGCTGCTCCAAGGACTGCCCCCTGGCACTGCACCCCAGCGCCTGGAGCAGCATGTCCAGGCCCTGCTGCGTGCCACAGGGCACCTGGAGCAGCCCTGCCATGCCCTGGCCAGTCCCCGGCCAGATCGGGCCCTGGTCCAGCTGCCCAAGCCCCTCTCTGAGGCAGGTGAGAAGCGGGGTAGAGGCAGATGTGCCTGTTGGGGGAGATGCCCTGTGCTGACATGCACCCTCCCCACAGAAGTCTGTGTCCTGGAGGAGCAGGCCCGGGCCCTGAGCCTGGAGGGGGCTGAGGTATCCCTGGCCCGGGTGCCCCAGGCCCGAGCGGTGCGTGTGGTGGGAGGCATCGCCCCCGCAGACCTGCTGCTGCTGGAGCTGTACCTGGAGAATGAGCGCCGCAGTGGCGGGGGCCCCCTGGCGGGCCTGCGCAGCCTGCCCGGGCGCCTGGGCACCGTGGTGTCCTTCCAGCACTGGCAGGGTGAGTGGGGCTGGATGGACCTGGCCCACCCCTCTCTACCCCTCGGAGCCCTGATGGGCCTTATGTCCTCTCCCTTCCTCTAAGTGGCCGAGCGGGTGCTGCAGCAGGACCACCAGCTGCAGGGCTCAGAGCTGAGCCTTGTCCCCCACTATGACGTCCTGGACCCTGAGGAGCTTGCCGAGGACACCAGTGAAGGGGACCACCTGCCCGAGTTGGGGTCTGGGGCCGCTGATCATGCTCTCTCAGAGGCTGGAGGGCCGGAGAGGGCACTGAAGGGTGCAGGGACTGTGACATTGGGCTCTGAGGAGGCACCAGGGCAACCAGGAGCCTCTCTAAGGACAGGTCCCATAGAGTCTCTGGGGCAGTCCAGGCCAGTCAGCTTGGGGCCCCGGGGGACTTCAGAACAGGAGGGGCCCATGAGCCTGGGGACTGCGGGGCCTCCAGAGCAGGCAGGACTGGTAAGCCTGGGGTCTATAGGGTCTCCAGGCCCAGTGGGCTCAGTTGAGATCGCCATGGGGTCTCCGGAGCAGGTGGGGTCAGTGAGCCTGGGGCCTGTGGGGTCGCCAGGGCAGGAGAGCCTGGTAGAGATGGTATTGTCGATGGAGCCGGGAGCAATGCGCTTCATACAAGTCTATCATGAGGACCTTCTTGCTGGTCTGGGAGATGTTGCCATTTTCCCACTCGAAGGATCAGATGTGACTGGCTTTCGGGTGAGTTACTCCTGAGAATTCCTCACCTTTGGCCTCGTCTCCCACTGGGGGCTCTGGGTGCCTTTCTTGTGCCCTAAACCCACGAATCTGCCTGCTGCCCCCCATGGTACTACAGCTCTGTGGAGCCCTGGCTCCGTGCCAGGCAGCCAAGGAGTTTCTGCAAAGTCTGCTAGGCAGCATTAGCTGTCACGTGCTGAGCCTGAAGCACCCGGGCAGCGCCAGGTTCCTGCTAGGCCCAGAGGGGCAGCACCTGCTTCAGGGGCTGGAGGCTCAGTTCCAGTGTGTCTTTGGGACGGAGCGTCTGGCTGGGGCCACCCTGGACACAGACCCTGGAGAGGTAGAGATGGAGCCCGCCCCTGCGCCTCCCCTTTCTCACACGTCATCCCCAGGCACCTCCTCCACCCTTGCTCAGAGGCCTGGGAGGGGTGTGTGCCCAGTGGGCCCTGACATTCTCTCCTGACAGGTGGACCCCACTGAGGCCCTCCAGGCCCTCCCTGGCCTCTCCCACACCCTGTGGCCCCCAGACAGTACAGGCGGTGACCAGGAGAACGTGGGCCTGGGTAGGGCTCCCTGGGAACCCGCAGCACATCCTGTGGCCCTTCCTTGACCTCAGCCTCTGCCCTGCCCTGTACTCCCACCTCTCTTATGACCCTGCATCCTCTCTCCATCTTTCACCCATTCCTAAACTCGTCCTATCTTTCAGCCCCACCCTGGCTAGGCTTGACCCCTGACCCAGTGCCTCTCCCTGCCCCTAGAGGAGGTCCGAGAGCTGCTGGCCACCCTGGAGGGCCTGGAGGGGGAGGACTGGCTGCCCCTGGAGCTGGGGGAGGAGCAACCAGATGAGGAGGCGACTCCAGGGTGCTTCGAGGAGGAGCCTGCACCCAGGGCTGGGGAGGAGCCCCTGGCCGCCAGCACTGGGGCTCCTGGGCAGCTGGAGGAGGAGGCCGCACTGCAGCTGGCTCTCCACCGGTCACTGGAGCCACAAGGCCAGGTGGCTGAGCAGGAGGAGGCTGCTGCTTTGCAGCGAGCCCTGGCCCTCTCCCTGCTGGAGCCACCCCGGTTGGAGGCAGCAGAGCTCCTGGGTGGGGGGACTGGTGGCCAGGCCCAGCTGGTGGTGCATGTGACCTTTGAGCAGGACATGGATGAGCTGGAGCAGGCACTAGGGGCTGCCTTGGAGGTGCACCTCTGGGAGGAGACGGTGGGGCCCCAGGGCTACACGCTACCCGCAGAGCTGCGTGCCCGCCTGGAGCAGTGCCACGGTGTGAATGTTTCTGTTCGAGGTGACTGTATCGTTCTCCGTGGCTTTGGGGTCCAGCCCACCCGTGCAGCCCGCCACTTAGCAGCACTGCTGCCTGGCCCCCTGGATCAGAGTTTGGCCCTTCCCTTGGCAGCTTCAGGCCCCACCTGTGAGTCTGCATCCCCGACTGGGGGAGGGTGGGGTGGGCCAGCTATTAGAGACCAGTGCCCCAGACGTGGCCTGGACCCCTTCTTCCCTGTGTGTCAGTGCCAGAGGAGAGGCTGAAGAGGCCCTTGGGCAGGCTGGAGTGTCTGGCTGAGAGGAGCAAGGAGTTCCAGGAGGTGGTGCGGGCCTTCTATGACACCCTGGATGCTGCCCACAGCAGGACCCGCATTGTCCGGGTGAGTCCATGCTCTGTGCTGCCAGCCTCATGGCCTCCTGGGCTCATGGCACCATTTTCACCTTGCAGAGCCTGTGGCCTGTCACTCTTGCCTATGTCAGAGTCAGCTGGCCAGGAGCTGCCCAGCATGGGGCAGACTGGAAGCTGTCGGAGGACAGGGAAGCCCCAGGGCTCCCCAGGCCTGTTCCCTGCCCGGAGGGCATTCACAAAGTCTTGGTGGGGGAGACAGAGGGCACAGAGGTTAGGGGGGCCGCAGGACCTGACTGGCTTGAGCACGGGTCCCCATTTTGCCAGTAACAGCTAGCTGACCGACCGTGGGCAGTGTGACCTTCTCCACGCCAGTTTTCTCGTCTGGAGCATGGGGTGGTGATGCCATCTCATGGCTACTGTGAAGATTGCTCATGCCACAGATATGTACCTTTTGCTGTTCTGGGGGCTCTTCTGCCTCCCATGAGGTCTGCTCCAGTAAAAAGAGGGCTCACTGCTGCGCGGCAGCCTCCTCCTCCACTTTTACTTGCTAAATGTGGCAACTCTGAGCATGGGTATGTTTCAGAAAAAGTCTGGGAACAACTGGGGGGAGCTCCAGGAGCCCCTGCCTATCGGGGCAGGAAGGAAGAAGAGGCTGAGAAAGAGGGACCAGGGAGGCAATGGGGGAGGTTGGAGGGCGGTGAAGCCCACAGTGTCTGCATGGCCAGAAGGAAGGACTGAGGAGGCGGCTCTGCCAAGCTGCTCCGCTCTGCTGGCGGGTGCATTTGGGGGCAGTGCCTGCAGCTGGAGCAGGGTGGGGACAAAGAGTGCCTGGGAGGTGAGGGCAGGGACAAGTCTGAAATTGAGCGGGTTATGGAAGGAAGGAGGGGGGAGTAGCTGGAGCAGAGCGCAGGGTTGAGTGCTCTTGGCTGAAGAGAGGAATCGCAAAGGGCTGGCTGCCAGAAGGAAGGGACAGTGGAGAGCCGGGCTTGAGGTGCCAGGGAGGTCAGGCGGGCACTCTTGACTCTAGATGCACAAAGTTGTGGGTGGGCCAGCAGCATCAGCGACCTGGAGCTGGTCAGAAATGCAGAACCTCTGGCCTTCCCCAGACCTGGCCCAGTCAGCTGCCACCACCGCTTTCCTGGAGATGGTCACTGAAACTTTGGATAAAGTACTTGCCTCCATTTCTGGTCTTAGCAGCTGTCACTTCTGTGCTTTGAGAGAAGAGGGACATGCTGCACTCCTGTCCCTTACTCTCCTGGCTCGTTCTGCTAGTTATGTGCACTTGATTCTTCTAGTGTGCACCTTTGTGACTTTAGACTTGAGTCTTTTTTTTTTTTTCACTTAACAACTTTGGAGACTGTTTGTTGCCTTCCTGCGTGGAAGATGAGGAGAATGAGCATCCCTTCCCCCTCTTTCACCTCCTCCTCCCTCTTCGTCTCAGTTTGGTCAGTGACATTATTTTTATTACGTCATCAAGGTTGACAAACAAACATTGTCTTCTATTCCGTAACTATCGTTACAGAAGCTCCACGTGTGAGCCATAGGTTGATGGATGTATAATGCTAATGAAAAAATATTTACCATTGAACCATAAAGGAAACAGGGAAATGAAATCCTAGTTATTAAAACCATGTTGCATGAAAGAGAAGATTCTAGAATTCAAGGACTAATAGCTCTTAAATTTTTTACTTTATTTTTTTTGTGTTGTACTTGGCTGCTGGGTTACTCTTCGTGCCCCGTCATCACCCTCCTGCAAGGATTCTTTTTCTGTTTAGCAGAAGTATCTCTTTGAGTGGGTAGTAAACACGTTGGACTTTCAAATTTATTTTGCCTATTATAATTAGAGGTAATTTGCAACTATAATCTGATATTGGTGTAAAGTTTTTTTTCAAACAAAAGTTGCTATGTGTTTATTAAGACACTTCTGTGAACTCAAATAAGCACAGCTGGTTCTTGCATATCTTAAATATGTCCTCATTTTGTCCTCTCCATTAATAGTTTGGCTGGAAAGAGTGTTCAGGATCAAAATATGTTTTCCTTCAGATCTTTGCAAGACATTGTTCTTTTTCTTTCCCCTTTAAAGGTTATGTTCTTAAAAAGTTAAAAAAAAAAAAATTCCTCTATGGTCTTTTAGCATCCACTATTGGTGCTGAGAAGCCCAATGTGAGAATGAGAGACTTTTTCCATTCGTGTGTCAACTTTGGGGGGTGTGTGTGTGGATACTTTCTTTCACTTTGAAGGCTGACGTTTTCCCGGCAGGTAGGTGCCGGGGATGTGTGTTGCCCTGTCACCCTACTTGCCATTTTATGGATCCTTTCCATCTGGAGATGCTACCTTCAGCTTAGGGCACAGCTTCCGCTGTGCTCTCACTTGCTCCTGTCACCTGTCTGTCATCGTCTCGTGGAGTTCCTGTTCCGCAGACCTTAGATCTCCTCTGTCTGCCGCTCTCTCCCTCATCTGTCCTCTCGCAGCTTCCATCTCTTTTCTTTAGCTCTGCACTCTGAGTCACTTCCTTATCTCCATCTTCATCATCTTATTATTTGGCCTATTCTCTGGATTTAGTTCAGCAATTTCCTTCTTACTGTAAGAACTCTCTAATTTTCTTTTTCACAGCAGCAAATCTTGTTTTATGGATATAAAGTTCTTTTGCACCCCTCTGAAGAGAGTAGTTAGAATTCTTTGGAAGCTCTGTGTGAGTCCCTGCGCTGGCTCCTCCACTGCTGTCTGTTGGGTTGGTCACCTGGGTCTCCCCAGCACTGAGGGGCCCCGGGGGCATCTCTTGATGTTGGGAGTGAAATCCTGTGGGCTGTGTAGGCACCCAGCTCAGCTTTCCTCTGCAGAGGCATGGCTGTGGGTGCTGAGTTCTGGTGAGTGGTTGGGTTTGCCCACCTGCAGGCCTCCCTGGAAAGATCAGATTTCCTGGAGGGGGCAGGCCTCCCTGGAAGCCCTCCAGCGCCACTCCGGGGCCCATCGAGGGGCTAACGTCTACCTAATGTCTGCTGCTGGACAGAGCACGATTGGAGCTGTGAGGTCTCCCCAGACCCTGAACTCCTCCAGGAGAAGGCTCCTAATTTCCTGCTCAGCTCTGTCCAGGCTGTCCGGGGTAGGTCGGGTCTTCCAATAGCCTGTCCCTGACGCTGCCTCCCCGCAGGTGGAGCGAGTGTCGAACCCGCTGCTGCAGCAGCAGTACGAGCTGCACCGGGAGCGCCTGGAGCAGCACTGCGAGCGGCGCCCAGCCGAGCAGGTCTTGTACCATGGCACATCGGCGCAGGCCGTCCCGGACATCTGCGAGCATGGCTTCAACCGCAGCTTCTGCGGCCGCAACGGTGAGGCCTGGGCCCCGCAGGGGCGTGGGCTCTGCCGACCCGGACGAGTCTGACCCTCGCCCGTCCCGCCCGCAGGCACGCTCTACGGGCAGGGCGTATACTTCGCCAAGCGCGCCTCCCTGTCGGTGCAGGACCGCTACTCGCCCCCCAACGCTGACGGCCACAAGGCCGTGTTCGTGGCGCGGGTACTGACCGGCGACTACGGCCAGGGCCGCCAGGACTTGCGGGCACCCCCTCCGCGGGCCCCTGGCCACGTGCTCCTGCGCTACGACAGCGCGGTGGACTGCCTCCGCCAGCCCAGCATCTTCGTCATCTTCCACGACACCCAGGCGCTGCCCACCCACCTCATCACGTGCGAGCACGTGCCCCCGTCTCCCTCCGGGGAACCCTTTGGGCTCTTGGGCCACTCCCCAGCCACCTAACCCTAGAGAGCCCCCTCGGCCCAGGCTCTGGCCTCCTGTTTCCCCGGCTTCGCACAGGCTTCCTGCCCCTTCGGCCGCCTGAGGTGCCCCTGGGGGCGCCCCTGCCTCCTGCTGTCGCGCAGGGGCCGGCGGTGCGGACGAGGAGGGCTGGAGCCGTGTCCCCGCCTGGGCCGGGTCCCCGCCTGGGCCGGCCCAACCACCAGGGGTCAGCAGAGCCCAGGAAGAGGGTGGGCCGGCCCGACACCGTCCGCCTCGGCCAGACCTCTCCGGAGCGCGACTCCGCCGTTTGAATAAACGTGTACGTGAAACCAGGCGGAGGGGCCCGCTGGAGCTCCGGGTCCGACCTCTGTTTGGCGGGCGAGGGACCTGGCGCGGCTAGGGGCGGGGCCGGGGGTCAGAGTCCGCTGCGCCTCTGGGGCGGCCCTGGGCAGCCGGCCGAGGCGGGACCCAGCGCGCACCCGAGCGACCCCACGTCGCCATGGTGTCACGCACGCTCCCGCAACGACGTCTTCTTGCCGACCGGCCCGCCTTGTACGCGCAGAGGGGCAGTGCCGGGCCGAGCCTCACTCGCGCTCTAGCCCAGCCGCCTGGGGAGCCCCGGCCCGCGCGCACACGGGCGCCCGGATCGCACGGGCGGCGCTCAGTTTGGGGCCGGGGCGGGGCTCCGTGCTCGCCCCGCCCGCGTCGACCCGCAGCTCTCCCGGCTCCGGCAGTGTGGCTGCGGCGGCCGAACCGAGCTGAGCCACCAGGCACGTAAGACCCAGGCCGGGACGGAGAGGCGCGCAGCGTGCGGAAGCCGCCGGTGGGGGGCTGCTGCCGCAGGCGTCCCGGAACTAGAGGCTGCGTCGCGGGCTGCAGCCATCCTCCCTCGGGAGGGCACCACCTCTGCGCGCCCGAGACTGCGGAACTGGACGGGCGGTGCCCGGGGTGTGGGCAGGAAAGGCTGCTGGGGAGGCGCGGCTGCCGGAGGGCCCCCGGCGGGGTGCTGGAGCGGAGGCGGCCGGTGCAGGAGCCTGTGTGAGGCGGGGTGGGGTGGCCCCCCAGCTCGGTGCCTGCTGTCTCCTCCCCAGCCCTTAGCCTGAGGGCGGAGGCACGGAGCCCACATTGTGCCCCCACGCCACCCCACCCCCGTCGGGACAGAGCCCCATTCACCTCCTGCATGCCAGCGTTCTTGGGGACGGAGAGCTGAGGAGTGTGCACGCGTGGGTGTGCAGGTGTGCGTGCCACGCAGGGTGGGCTACTGGAGGGGCGCCCAGGCTCCCTCCCAGCCTCGCCACAGCCGAGCTCCCGCGGCCCCCGCCGCTGCGGCTCCAGCTATTTATAGGCCTTCACTGCAGAGAGCAAGGTGGGACTGCGCAGGGCTGGAGCTGGGTAGAGCGATGGGGGTCCTAGAAGCTGAGACAGCTTGTAGGTGGAGCGCCAGAGTCCAGGGATCGGGTCAGGGTACTTCTCTGACGTCCGAGTGGGGAGAGGGGTGGAGATCAGTGTTTCCTCATGGCCTGGCTTGCTGATGAAAGGATTAGAGGAGACAGGGTCCAGGTTTGGGATGGAGGGGGTGGAGGCCAGTGTCTGAGTGATGGGGTGGAGCGGGGCGGCAGTGTCCAAGTGAAGATAATCGCTCCCTCTCCTCCTGTTTGACAGGGTAGACGGTGGAGGGTGGAGTCAGTGTCCTCTGAGGGGGTGAACCCCTGGGTGACAGTGTGGAGAGGTCAGTGTTTGGGTGACTAAGAGAGGGGAGTGGCAGTCAGTGTTGGGGGGGCAGTCAATGTCCTGGTGATAGACTGGAGAGAATGAGGTCAGTATCTGGGAGTGGGGGTCACTGTGTGGTGTCTGAGGGATGAGCTGGAGGGGGGAAGCCAGTTGTGCATGGGGGGAGAGGGTCAGTATGTGGATGAGGCAGGACATAGGAGGGGTATGGGTGTCAGTGTCCAGGTGATAAGGTGGATGGGATGACGTCAATGTCTAGGTTAAGAAGGGGGTGGGTCAGTGTGCAGTATCCCCCCCACAGAGGTGTGACCCCCCTCCTGCTCCCTCTCCAGGAGGCCATGTCAGGCGAGGACCACGAGGTGTGGGCAGTGGCTGAGGATGGCTCCAACGGAGGCAGTGGCTCACCCAGCCCTGGGGACACACTGCCCTGGAACCTGGGGAAAACGCAGTGGAGCCGGCGAAGTGGAGGTGGCTCTGGGGGCAATGGGAGTGTCTTGGACCCTGCCGAGCGGGCAGTCATCCGCATTGCAGGTAACACTGAATGGCCTTGTCTGTCCAATTCATAACCACTTGCTTGTTGACTGAATACCTGCTGTGCGTGACGTGCAGGTGTTAGGACTGGGATGAGAGACCTGAGAGTGATCTGCAGGTCAAAGAGGGCCTCTAGTGCAGATAGCAGAGCGCCACCTGCTGGCCCCACCTAGTCAGCTGCATGAGGCCTGAGGTTGGGGTTGCTGGGGTTGCGCCATCATTGGCCTCATGACAAGGGTCCAGTGCCCAGATGCCATGATGACTTTCTTGGGCTCCTGGGGCAGAGCTGCCTTCCAAGCCCCCTGGTCTTGGCTGCCACCACTGGGTGTGGGTGGAAGCGTGTAGGAGCAGGACAGGAGAGCCCCAGCCCCTTCCTGAGCCAGGGTCTGGCCTTGCCCTCTAGTAGCTGCTGTTCTGGGGAGGAGGACAGGAAAGGCCCAGCGAGAGGCTCTCCACATTGTAGGGCTGGCAGCTGGACAGCGGCCCCTTCCTTTGAGAAGTGGGTGACCTAGGCCTGGAGACCATAAGGCAGGATGTGCTGGGAAAGGCAGGAGCCAGTTGAGGGTCTCCACGCACAGGCTGTGGAGTACCAATCCCATTACGCCACTAGGACTGGTGATGATTAGGCCTCTGGAGGGCAGGGCTGGCCCCTGCAGAAGGTGGGGAGGGTGGACCAAGGCATGTGGGGAGAGGCCTGGAAGCCAGCTGCTGAGCGAGGATGGTGCTGCAGTCAGCAAGGACATTTGTGGGTGGAAGCACAAGCAAAAGCTTGTGAAAATGCAGAGGAGCAGGGCCGCCCCCACCCCGGGCACGAGTATCCTGGTGGTGCATGAGCTGCCAGTCTCATTCATCTATCACAAGGAACGAGGTCCTTTTTTACCCACATGAAAGTGAATCGTGAACGTCCTTCCGCAGGCCTGGACCTTCCTCAGCATCAGCCCCTGCCCTGGGTGGCGGTCCGCAGCTCTCACTGCCATGAGCCACCTGCAGCCAGCGCCCCCTGGCATGCCTTTGTTCCAGCGCCTGACAACTTTCTTAGGACTGATTCCTAGGAGTGGGCTTCTGGTCACAGGGTCTGCAGCATTTAAGGCTAGAGAAGAATATTGCCAGGGATGTTCCACAAAGGAGGACATTTGTCATCGCTGGGAGTTGGGGGCTTTGCCAATCTGATGGATGGAAAAGAATTTGTATTTTATTTTTACCAAGCATTTTTTTCGCCTGTAAATCTCTATTTCAGCCCTTTATAGGTAGTTAAAATTTTTTTGTGTTTCAAGGGGTCTTTTTATATTGCAGACACCAACTCTAACTCTGGCGTTGCAACGGAGGATTCTAAGTAGCGGCGGAGGCCCCAGAGGGAGGGAAGGGGCGTGCCGGGGGCGGCCAGGTGTGGTCGCTGGATCTGGCAGGGTCGCCAGAGAGGTGGGGGCTGGTGAGGGAGGGGGCCGCTGCGGGGCTGGGAGCCCGGCAAGGGGAATTCAGGCGGTGGGCGGGCCCGCGACCCGGTCGGGAGCGGGAAAGGGTGTGCGCCCGTTGGGACGCGCGTGGGGCCGAGACTCCGAGCCGCAGGCTCCCCTGGGCCCCGCACCCCGGCCCCGCCCCGCCCGTGGGGCATCCTGGGTGCGGGGGCGGGGCGGGGGCGGCCCCTTTAAGCGGCGCGGCGCGCGCGGCCGCAGGGACAGAGTGGCCGCCGGGGGCTGCAGGCCGGCTCTGCGCCGCAGCGCCCCGCCGTGTCCCGCGCCCGCCGGCATGGCTGCGCCGCTGCCGTCCGGCCCGCTGCCCGACGAACGGGACTTTATCCAGGCCTACGAGGAGGTGCGGGAGAAGTACAAAGGTAGGCGCCGCCGCCCCCGCCCACCTTGCGGGCGACCTGCCGTCCGGCCGGGCCCTGGCACGTCCTCCAGCCTGACAGCCCGCCTCTGACACTTGGTCCGCGGTGGCCGTCCCGATCGCGGCCCTGACAGAGCCCAGCTCCCCGCCTGCCTCGCCCGATCCGGCAGCCGCCGGCGCCCAGGGAAGAGGCAGGCGCGCTCGGTGGAGCCCCCGCTGTCATGCCCTTAATAGGGCATCCCGCGGCGCGGGTAGGTGGGGTGGGCCGCGCCGCCGGCGGGGGCTTGTCCGGGCCGGTATCCAGTGTGCCGAGTCTGTGCCCAGCAGACACGTGGGTCAAGGCTGAGCTGTCCCTTGCCCCTCAGCTGGGTGCCTCTCCCGTGGTTCCGGGGCGGCTGCCACCGCCTGGCAGTGGGTCGCATAGTTGTCGCCTCTCCTCACCTCCCCAAACTGGCGAAGGCCTAGGCTGCCGCCCTTCCTTGGCACGGACCCCCGTCACACCCCCTCTCTGTCCCCTGGAGGGCAGCTGTGGGCTGGGAAAGTCAGGACAGCCTCCTCTTCCTCTTTAGAGGAGTCCCCTTGTCCTGCTCCATGCCCCCCGGGGCCTCTGGACCCAGGCCCTCACTGCTGTCAGCCACCCTGCAGCCCAGCTGCCTGGGTTGCCCAGCTCTGAGTGAGTGTGGACGCAGCCCTGGCTCCCGGCCCACAGAGGCTTAGGGGCCTGGGAGTGAGCTGCCGGAGAGGGTTGAGGTGGGGGCCCTGGGCAGAACCGACCAGAGCAGGTTCCAGCTCCACATGGCTGGTTCTGCTGGCTCTGCCCCCAAGGGCAGCTCAGGGAGAGAGGCCCTGTTGGGGAGGAGCCTAGAGCCCGGGAGGGGCAGCCCCTCTCCCCACCCACTCCTCTCACCCAGGATGGGGAGGTTTCCTGGGGCCCAGGGCTTGTCTCTGCCAGGCAGTTGTCCGCTTACAGCTTTCATTGGGTCCCAGGCAGGGTGGATGTGCTTTCTGGTTCTCCTTGCCAATGCTGTGGTCACTCCCTTTGCCTCTGTAACCAGTTCACTTGGGCCAGGTAGAGACTCCTGTGACAATGAGCTCCCAAGCCTGACCACTGCCCCCGCAGGGAGAGAGGGTACGTCTGGAGAGGACCAGCGTGCTGCTTATGCTCTG
Organism: Ceratotherium simum simum; assembly: GCF_057802395.1. Classification (NCBI taxonomy): domain Eukaryota; kingdom Metazoa; phylum Chordata; class Mammalia; order Perissodactyla; family Rhinocerotidae; genus Ceratotherium; species Ceratotherium simum. The sequence continues at coordinate 985,958 of NC_141922.1, forward strand.
CACGGCTGGCCCGGCCTTGGAAGGTCCACCTGGACAGGTCCAGTGCAGGGAAGCAGCTGCCCACCTGGGCCACAGCTCTCCTGGCAAACCCCAGGATGGAACTGTTTATGAACTGGTCACTCTGTTTAAAGTGGGGACAACTACCCAGAATAAATAGTACTTTGTTCCAGAATTCTCCTTGGTCTGATCAGGTCACAGGGCCATGTGTGGGTCCAGAGCCCATCCCTGGCATCAAGCTGAAGCTTCCTGTCCTGAGGAGCTATGTTCCCTCTACTTCCTGGGGAGAGGTCTACCTCCCAGGAGTGAGTCTGATGGGTCCCTGGGGGTTTCCCGTCTCAGTGCCCTCTCTACCCAGCTTCCCTGGATGCCAGGGTTGGTGTTGGACACTGGGCTGGCTTGGTCCATGCCTGCCTCCTGGGCTTGGCGGGTGGAGGCTGGTGAGAGGGCAGTGAATGACTCTTGCCTGGTTCCTGCCTGTGGGTGCTGGGACACCTGCCTGAAGGGGACTTGCCAGTGCCATGGTGCAGCTCCCCCTCGTGTGTGGCCCTGGCCCGAGGGCGGCTGAGAGTTGCTAGGCAGGAGAGTGGGTGCTGGCGGCTCCCTGTGCAGGGCCTGGAGGAGGGAGAGCTTCTGGGGTGTACCAGGCACTCCTGCATCTCCTCAGCTCCTGGCTTGAGCCAAGGGAATGGGTGAGGGGCTGGGCTGGTACCTGTGGTCAGGCCAGGGCCACCCCCAAGGCCCAGGTGTGGCCTAGAGGAGGCCAGAGGTAGCCAGGCTATGGACCGTAGGCCTGACCGTTGTGAGCCTCTTGGACCTCCTAGAGGCCTGAGGTCCTGGCTCATCCTGTCCCTGGAGATGGAGGGCTGCCCCCAGTGAGGAGGGGAGGGCATGGCGCCTGATGTCAGCCAGCCAGTGACTGCAGGGGCCTCAGGGTGGGGAGAAAGTGGGAGTGCCCCTCTCTTGGGGCCCAGCACAGCACTAGCTGGCTCTGTCCTCAGGGACCCCTGCCGGGTCCTGCACACCCACTCCCAGTCCATCACTGGGACCGTGAAGGGCTCTGGCTTCTGCCTCCTGGCCTCTTTCCCACACTGGCAGCCACCCTCACCCCACTCTTACTTACAAGATGCACCTTCCCCATCTGCCTCTCTAAAGTCCAGCCTCTTAGCCCCTCACCCCAGTGGCCTTCACCCCCACCCCAACCCCACAACACCTCAGGCCCTACCCTGGACACGGCATTCCCCAGCTCTCCCCCTGGAAATCCCCAATCCTCCCTGCTCCTCCCAGAACATTCTCAATTTCCTGTCTGCCTGAGCCTGTTGCCCCTCCCCATCCTCCCTGCTCTCTCTCCAGGGCAGATTCCTATGGGGCTGAGGCCACTGGGTCCTGTAGCAGGAGAGCTCTGGGTGCCCCATGAGAGGGGCCTCCCGTGCTGAGGGGCTGTATGGGCTAGTGGCTTACAGCCAGCCAGCCAGCCCAGCTGCAAGGGGGTGTCCTGACTCCTGGGTCCCCAGAACCCGGCCTGCGACAGCTCACAGAGGCTGGACCACTTGCTATGCCAGGGGAGCCTGGAGAGGCCTGTGGTCAGGTGTGGGAAGTCAGGGAAGGGTTTGGGGTGGGGGGAGAGTTGAGGTGATACAGGTGAATGAAGGTGAGGGGGTTTGGTGACAAAGGAGCAGCCCCAGCCCCCCAGGTGGTGCTGTGTGCATAGAGCTGGAGGCTTGTCCGCGGGGTCAGGGCACAAGGTGCAGGGCAGGGAGTGGGGAGTGGGGCTAGCCAGGAGGGCCTGGGCAGCCGGGGTAGAGACCCAAGGTTGTTCCGTCAGGGCTTAGAGCGGAGTGGCAACGGTGTGGAGGGTAGGGCTCGGGGGCGCTGACAAGGCTGCTTCAGTGGTCCTGGAGGGGGCAGTGGGTGTGAGGGGGCAGAGGTGAGTACCGTTGGTGACTGGGTGGGTGAGTGTGGGGCAGGGCCTCCAGGCAGGGGGCTGGGGTAAGGAGCCTGCAGGAGGCAGCCACCGGGGAGACCTGCATTCTGGGGAGAAGGTGGGGCTGCAAAGAGGCCTGGGGAGTGTCAGGTTGTCTGCAGGGCGTGTGCCGAGCAGCGTCCTGTGCTTTCTTCAAGACTCAGCTGGAGGGGCTTCCCCACCTCTCTGGAGGCCCTGGGCCTGCCCAGAGCCATCATGCCTGGCACCCTGCTCACGTGTCCCACCTCTCCTGTCCTAGACTCTGCTTGTGGTTATCTGTGGTTATCCCTGGTACCTGCCCCAGGCCCTCAGCCAGTGTTTGCAGGGTGCTTGCGTGGGCGAGCAGGTGATAGCGTGGGGCATCTCCTTTGGTGGCCAGAGCTCAGCTGGCAGGAGGGGAGGCTGGCAGTTATTTGGGGCTCTTTGGAGAGGAGTTTTGGTCTGTATTTCTGTCAAAAGTAAACCGTGCTCCAAAACAAAATGACCCAGCACCATGGAAGTACATAGAGAACGATGGTGGATGTCACCCTTCTGGCCCCCAGTCTCGCTGGCTGGGGTGACCACAGCTTGTGTGTATGTGTGTGTGGGTGTGTGAGAGAGAGAAAGAATTCAATGGTTTTGAGCATATTAATAGACTTGTGAAACCATCGCCACAATCAACTTCAGAACATTTACATCACCCAGCCCCTGGCAAACACTGATCTACTTTTAGTCTCTGTGGATTTGCCTCTATTGGACATTTCATATAAATGGAATCATACAAATTTGTGTCTGGCTTCTTTCACTTAGCATCGTGTTGTCAAGCTTCATCCATGTTGTAGCGTGTGTCAGTACTGCATTCCTTTTTAGGGTGGAATAATATTCCATGGTATGGATGGACCACATTTGTTTATCCTGGTGACAGTTAATGGACATTTGGGTGGTTTCCATCATTTGGCTATTGTGGATAATGCTGCTATGAACATTGCATGCAAATTTCTGTGTGGACATGTGTTTTCATCTCTCCTGGGTATATACCAAGGAGTGGAACTGCTGGATCATGGGTAATTCTATATTTAACTCTGAACTGCCGGATTGTTTTCCAAAGCAGCTGCAGCATTCTACATTGCCATGAGCAGTGTATGAGGGTTCCGGTTCCTTCACATTCTCACCAACACTTATTATTATCTGCCTTTTTGATTGTAGGCACCCAGTTCTAGTGGGTGTGAAGTGGCATCTCATTGTGATTTTGATTTGCATTTCCTGATGGCTGATGATGTTGAGCACCTTTTCATGTGCCTATTGGTCGTTTGTATGTCTTTTCAGAAATGTCTCTCTAGATCCTTTGTCCATTTTTAAATTGGGTTTTTATCTATTTATTATTGAGCTGTAAGCATTCTTTATGTATTCTAGATACAAGTCCCTTATCAGATAGGTGATTTGCAAAAATTTTCTCTAATTCTATGGGTTGTTGTTCTACTTTCTTTCTTTCTTTCTTTTTTTGGTGAGGAAGATCAGCCCCGAGCTAACATCTGTTGCCAATCCTCCTCTTTTTGCTGAGAAATATTGGCCCCCGGCTAACATCCGTGCCCATTTTCCTCTACTTTTATATGTGGGACACCTGCCACAGCATGGCTTGATAAGTGGTGTGTAGGTCCACGCCTGGGATCCCAACCCATGAAGCTCAGGCCACCAAAGCGGAGCGCGCGCACTTAACCGCTATGCCACCGGGCTGGTCCCTGTTCTACTGTCTTGATGGTGTCCTTTGTAGCAGTAAAGTTTTTAATTATGATGAGTCTAATTTATCTATTTTTTTTCTTGGTTGCTTGTGTTTTTGGTGTCATGTCTAAGAAGCTATTGCTTATTCCAAAGTCATGAAGATTTACACTTACGTTTTCTTCCAAGAGTTTTGTAGTTTAAGCTCTTACATTTAGGTCTTTGATCTGGTTTGAATTAATTTTTGAGTATGGCCTGAGGTAGAGGCCCAGCTTCATTCTTTTGCATGTGGATCTCCAGTTGTCCCAGCACCGTTTTGATTATAGTTGTAAAGCTTATTCTTTCCCCATTGAATGGTCTTGGCACCCTCGTGCTTTTTTTTTTTTTCTAATTTTTTTTCTTTCTTTCTTTATTTTTCCCCCCAAAGCCCCAGTAGATAGTTGTATGTCATAGTTGCACATCCCTCCAGCCGCTGCATGTGGGACGCGGCCCCAGCACGGCTGGAGAAGCGGCGCATTGGTGCGCGCCCAGGATCCGAACCCTGGCCGCCAGCAGCGGAGCGCACGCACCCAACCGCTAAGCCACGGGGCCGACCCCCTCGTGCTTTTTGATAGGTACTAAATATTCCATTACATGGAAGTACCACAATTTATTTACCTGGTCCGTACACGGACATTTGGGCTTATGGTAAAAATGATTGTATTTCTCAATTGCTCTCCGGCATAGATGAGCCCAGTGGATACAAGGCAGACTAGTTCTCCAACCTCTTGCCAATTGATTGACAAGACAATTCTAATTTGTTTTAATTTGCATTCTTTGTTATTAATTATAGTAAGCATCATTTCATAGTTATTATTTGCACTTTTTCTTTTATGAGTTGCCTATTCAAAAGCGTTGTTTATTTCTGTATAGTGTTTTTGTTTCTTTTTGAATTATAGGAGCTCTTTACATATTATGAAAATTAACTTCCTTGTCTGTTATAAATGTTTTCAAAATTTTCTCTGTTTGTTACTTTTTTTTTTTTTTTGGTGAGGAAGATCAGCCCTGAGCTAACATCCATGCCAATCCTCCTCTTTTTGCTGAGGAAGACCGGCTCTGAGCTAACATCTATTGCCAATCCTCCTCCTTTTTCTCCCCAAAGCCCCAGTAGATAGTTGTATGTCACAGTTGCACATCCTTCTAGTTGCTGTATGTGGGACACGGCCTCAGCATGGCCGGAGAAGCGGTGAGTCAGTGCACGCCTGGGATCTGAACCCGGGCCGCCAGTAGTGGAGCGTGCGCACTTAACCGCTAAGCCACGGGGCCGGCCCCTGTGTGTTACTTTTTTAAAGTAAACTTTTTATTGAAGTGTAAAGTTCCTACAGAAAAGTGTACAAGTTACACGTATGCAGCTGAGTTAAATTTCACACTTGCCTTGTGACCGGTGCGCATACCACGAGCAACTTTCCAGCCTCTTCACAGTCCCTGGTGCTGCTAGTTGCTCCCCTGACGTCTGACCCCAGGCATCAGTTTTGATCATTTGTCATTTAATTCTGTCTGTGGTGTCTTTAGCCATATCAACTTTTAAAATTCGCCAGTCTTTTGTTTTATGACATCTGGATTTTATGTCATGCTTAGAACGGACTTCTTTTATAAAAACATTTGCTGAGAGTTTCTTCCAGTCCTGGGGCATGTTTTTGTTTTCTAATGTCTTCATCTTTGATCTATCTGGAGTTCGTTTTGGGCTGAGGTATGTGGGAGCCTAGGGTGTCATGCTCAGGGCCTAGACATGGGTTAGTGGGTGATAAAGAGCATTTTAAATATCTCCTCTCCTGCCAAACTCAGGGCAGGGTCCATGTCCTGCTGCACCTCTGTTCTGTGGCAAGCATGGCTTGAAAATTAGCGGCTGGATGAGAGGGAAAAGTGGACCCCGAGCCGGACCCCTGTGGGAATGCTGCCTGGGGTGAAGACTCCCTGGGTGCCCCCAGAGAAGTTGCCAAGGAGAGCCCTGGTGGTGGCGGAGGGCCGGGCGGTGGCAGTGAGGTGGAGAGCAGCTTGGGGGTGGATGGCATTTCTGCGACAGGGAAGGTACAGGAACAGGAGTTTAGCCTCCGTGTGTATCGATTGGAGAGGAGACAGATACACATGTGGAGATGCTGGAAAATGCCAGACTGAGCCGGGAGAGACCAGGCTGGGGACAGTGCTTTAGGGCCCTCACCAGGAAGAGAAGAGGCCCGTGCTCTGAGCCTGGGCACAGGGAAGCAGAGCAGGGGGCCAGGGCAGGGGCAGAGCCATACTGCGGGGTCCTGGCAGCCCAGTGAATGGGAAGGGGTGAGAGGGCCGCCTGGGCGAGAGGTCTTGAGCAAGGTGAGGCCTGATGAGGCCTTGGTGATAAGGGACATCGGGGACCTTGGTGAGACCTGGTGGAGTAGTCAGACTGGAGGTGCTGAGGAGTGTGTGTGGGGGGAAAGGGAGATGCGAGGCTATGTGGGAGTGAGGACACCCTCTGGGATGGAGTGGTGACCCAGAGGCTGTGCTGTCTGCAGAGCACAGCCTTGGCAGAACACTGGCCTCAAGTCTTTGGGGAAGGGGTGGCCTTGGCCCAGAGGGGCATCAGTGGCCATCGGGGGCACGGGCATTGCTGAGTGACCTCTCTCATTTACCCAGCCTCTGTGTGGATTGTGATTGCCCCTTGCCACCGAGGGCCCTATGGTTCAGAGGGGTGGAGACTTCCCTAGGATGGGGCTGTTGGGCTCCAGGGGAAGGAAAGGTGTGGGTGATGGTGCCCCCTGGCCTCAGTTTCCCCAGTGAAGCCTGAGGGGAGCTGGCAGCAGAGGGGCCAGGATCTGGGCATCTTGAGAAGGGACTCAAGGAGGCCAGCGAGGGATGATGCAGGTGGGGGCCAGATGCCTAGACCCTCTGTGGCATGAGGCCAAGGGCAATGCCCAGAGGCAGGGAGATGCAGGGCTCGGAGAGCTGCTGGTGGGTGGTGAGGTCAGGGTCTCATGAGGGGGCGTGGGCTGGGTCATCTGGTGGTGGTCAAGGGTGATGGTGGACCAGGTGGAGGGGGAGTCTGGAACTCCTTCTCAGGTGATGGGAGCAAGATGCAGCGTGGAAGACTTGGGGCACTAGCCTGCAGGGCCTGCTCTCCTTCTCCCTCCCTCCCTTCCTTTCCTCTGGGGGAGCTTGGGTCATGGTTTAGCTGTGGAAAGGTTGTCCCAGCTGGGTGGTCAGCCCTTGGCAGGGACCTTTACTGTGCAAAGGGGATCTGTGACCAGGAAGAGGATGGGGGGGTGGCATTCTGCTGCCCACTCTGGTTTCTGGGGTGGGGGCAGATCCAGGGCCAATGCTACAGGGAAGGAAGGGCCTAGAAGGACATCTTGTGTGGCTGGTCTGGAGTCTGGGAGATCTTGGGCAGGCTGGTAGGTCACGTAGGCTGGGGCAGCGCTGGTGCCCGAGACAGTGTGGATTGGGGAGACCCTCCACAGGAGGCAGGGTTGGGGGGCTGGAAGTATGGCACTGCAGGGTGCAGAGGTGAGGCAGCTGGTGGGAAGCCAGAAAGAGGCGGGTGTCTCTGGATGTGTGGCTTTTATGAACTTTATTCCATTCTTTTTTTGTTTTCAAATGAGTGTGTATTTGGAACTTTTGAAATGTATGGTTTTTTTCCTTTATTATTAAATGAATGGCTACAGGGGAAGCTCATAGCACAGGTACAGGATTAAGCCTCAAGAGACACAACTGAGCTTCATTGTTATTACCACCACAGGAACTCATGGTTGTTTCCAGAATACAAAGAGCCCCCAAGAACATGCCTGGTATGAGGTTCCTGTGGCTGCCGTAACAAATTGCCACAATCTGGGTGGCCGAAAAGAACAGAAATTTGTTCTCTCACGGTTCCAGAGGCCAGAAGTCCAAAGTCATGGTGTCAGCAGGGCGGTGCTCCCTCTGACGCTTTAGGGAAGATTCTTCTTGCCTCTCCCAGCTTCTGGTGGCTGTTGACATTTCTTGGCTTGTTGGCTGCATCCTTCCAGTGTCTACCTCCATCTTCAACATGGCCTTGTCCCCTGTGTCTTCTCTTCTGTCTCTTGTAAGGACACTTGTTATTAGATTTAGGGCCTCCCTGAGTAATCCAGGATGAGCTTATCTCAAGATTCCTAACTTAATTATCACTTCAAAGACTCTTTTTCCCCAATAAGGTAACATTCCTGGATTCCAGGGATTTGGAGGTGGACATATATTCTTGGGTCCACCATTCAACCCACTGCAGTCTGCCCTCTGGCCCCCTGAAATTCGTGTCTGTCACGTGCAAAATACATTCACACCATCCCAACATCCCAAAAGTCTCAATCCATTACAGCGTCAACTCTAAGTCTAAAATTTCATCTAAATCTCATGCGCTCAAAAGTTCCAAGTCTCATCTAAATTGTCTAAATTAGGTATAGGTGAGACTCTGGGTATGGTCCACCCTGGGGCAAAATTCCTCCCCAACTGTGGACTTGGGAAACTAGAAAGTAAGTTGTGTACTTCCAAAATATAATAGTGGGACAGGCATAGAATAGACATTGCCATTCCAAAAGGGAGACAAAGAAAGAAAGAAAGGGGTCATTAGTCCCAAGCAAGTTTGAGATCCAGCAGGGCCAATTCCATTAGGTTTGAAGGCCTGAGAACTCTCTTCTGTGCCTTGTTGCTCTACTCTCTGCACCTCTGGCTCTGCCTGCCTCTGCCTCTGTGCCCACAGCTCCACCCTCTGGGCCCCGAGGCTCTGTGCTTAGAGTAATTTTTCCTTTTTCTTGAAGGGTAGCATATGTTTGAAGCTCCACCACCCCATTTCCTGCCTATAGAATCCCAGAATTCCAACAGGCTTCCTTAGTTTTATCCTGTCTCTGTCCTCTTCAGTCCAAGCTGGCAGTGTTTCTGCTGATACAACATTCTCATAAACCTTGTGGGTCTCCCATGTATATCACAGGGGTCCACACCATTAGACAGGAGGATTCTCCCCAGATCTTTTCTGGATGACCCCTCTCTATTCCTGGCTTCTGCTGAGATAGTTGAGTGGACCTATGAGTCAGACATCTAATCTCTTCAGCAGAAGGTTGTCCCTCACACCCTTGGCTTTCTCTCCAGAGCATGGTTTCCTAACAGTGAGTGTCCCAACATGAGCATCCTCTGCAGTCTCTATAGACTGTGAATTTCCCAGATCACCAGTGCTAGTTCCTTTTTTGCTTAACAGTTCCTTCCACAATTTATGTCTTTCCTCCTGCACTTTACTGTAAGCAGCAAGAAGAAAGAAGTCACATCTTCCACACTTGGCTTGGAAATCTCCTCAGCTAAAGATCCAAGTTCATCACTTATAAGTTTTACTTTCTACTCCACACTAGAACACAGTTCAGCTAAGGTTTTATGAGGATCACCTTTCTTCCACTTTCCAGTAATATGTTCCTCATTTCCTTCTAAGTCCTCACCAGGCACATCTTCAACATCGATACTTCTACCAACAGCCTGTTCAAGGCTATCTAGGCTTTTCCTATCATGCACCTCAAAATTCTCCAGCCTCTTTCCATTACCCAATTCCAAAGCCAGTTCCACACTTTTAGATATTTGTCATAGCAGCACCTCACTCTTGGTAACAGAATCTTTATTAGTTTCCAGTGTCTGCCATAACAAATTACCACAAACAGGTGGTCTACAACAACAGAAATTTATTCTCAGAGTTCTGGAGGCCAGAAGTCCAAAATTAAGGTGTTAGCCTTTCTCTGAAGGCTCTAGAGAAGAATCTTCCTTGCCTCTTCTAGCTGCTGGTGGCTGCTGGCATTCCGTGGTGTGTGGTGGCATCACTCCCGTTTCTGCCTCCATCTTCACATGGCTTTTCCTCTGTGTGTCTCTCCTCTTCTGTCTCTTATAAGGACCCTCTTCATTAGATTTAGGGTCCACCCAGGTAAGCCAGGATGATCTCGTCTCGAGATGCTTAACTTAATTATGTCTGCAAAGATCCTATTTCCAAGTAAGGTCACAGTTGCAAGTACCAGGGATTTAGCTGTGAACATATCTTTTTGGGGACCAGCATTCAACACTCTCCGCCCAGGTCACCCTGCGTGGTTGGTTGATGTATTGTAAAACTTCTGCATCTTTCTGTTTTGTGCTGCTTGTTTTAAAAAAATGTACACAGTGTTTTGTAATATACTCTATTTATAATTTTGTAATTTAACGTTATGAAGTATTTTAGACATGTAACTTCTTTTTACTTAATGTTACAACATGGACATCTCTCTTTGACATTAATTTACAATAAAATATTCCTTCGTGTGGTAACCATGTCATATTTAAAGTAATCCCCTCTCATAGAACATTAAGGTTATTTTTGTTTTGTTTTGTTTTGTTTTGTTTTTTGGTATTGGAAACTGCTGCAGTGAACAGCTTTGTAGCTGGATCATTGTGCGTGTCTATGACTTTTGTTAGAAATAGAATTTCTGGGTCAAAGAGTATGCAAAATTTAAGCTTTATCTACACCAAGATACCATTTTTTACCTGTCAGATTGGCAAAAATCCAAAACCTGGATTTCTGGATTGTATTGGTGAAGCTGTAAGATCTAAGAACACAGTGCGCGTGTAAGAGTGGACAGTGGGAACCAGCGTCCTGGGTGCCTGTTCAGTGCCAGCTCTCACTGGAGGAGGCTCTCCACGGGCAGACACGGAGACCAGCAAGGTGTGGGGTAACCGAAAAGCAAGGGTCAGAACGATGCATGTGAGATGTCGCTTTTTGTGTTAAAAGGGGGAAAACCAAGAACCAGGTTTGTATTTGCTTGATTTTACATAAGGAAATTTCAGAGGAATAAACAGGAGGCCAACAGTGATTCTCACAGTGTGTGTGGGTGGAAGGGAACAAGCTAGGAGGGAGAGCTGATGTCCCCCATTTGTGCCTGAGAGGGCTCACTCCCTACACCTGCCCAGCACCCAGTGTTGTAGTTTCAAACAAACAACAGAACCTTGCCAATCTGATGTAAAATTATGTAAGTGAGTAAAGGAGGCAATTATTAACAGAGTAATTGAGTGGGGACAGCATGAGGGTTGATCAGAAGTGCAGTTAATGTAAATGCATCGGTTAACTTGGGGGGCACTGGTTTTGATGTTGAGCCTCTGTATTAGGGAACACGAGTCTCCCCATGGGGCTGTCTCTTTCTTTGTGCATGTGAGGCTTTCTGCACTTAAGTTCTGACTGATTTTTATTTATCTAATTCCACAGTAGCTTATATCTTGCATTGCTAATGAAGGGTTTTTCCCGTTATGTTTTTCTATCTAGTTATTGCTGGCCCGAAAGAACTCTCTTGGGTCTTTTAGAAGTGTATTTGAAGCTGGCCACTTTAACGAGCTCTTGCATGGGTTCTGATAGGGGGTCAGTGGAGTTTGTTAGGTGCTGAGAGGAGCAGAGGCTGTGACAGGAGAGAGCACTAGGGTGGACTCTCTCTACCTTCACATACCTGGATCCAGCTCATGGAAGGAAATGAAGCTGCAGGCTCACCCTGACCTGCCTGCCTCCCACTGGGCTCAGGAGGTGGTGGAGATGTTGACCAGTGGACAGATTGGAAGGTGGAGCCGCCAGGACCTGTGGGGCTGGCTATGGGGGGTGATGACCTCAGGGGGTTGGCCTGAGCCACTGGGTGGTGGATGGTGGTGCACCCACAGAGCTGGGAAGACAAGAGCATCCCACCACAAGCTCTGACAGGATTTGCTGAGTGTGAGAGGCAGAAGCTGGGGCGCAGGGTGGAGCCCCACTGGACATGTCATCTTGGGAGTCAGAGTATAGCGGGCATCTTGAGTCATAGGACGGGGTGAGGTGGCCCAGAGGAGCATGTGGGAGGACGAGGGCACGCGGCCGGAGGGGAGAGTGCCGCGGGCAGGGGCAGAACCCCTCCCTGGCATGGGAGGTGGGGAACTGAATCCTTGTGGTGAAGGGGCTGGTCCAGGGTCATGAGGCACGACCGCGGGCAGGCCTCCAACCTCTGCTCTGGTGGGATCCGCTTTCCCTCTGCACCCAGGGTGCTGGCTGTGGAGGTCGTCCAAGGCCCAGACCGGTGAGTGTCTCCTGTCGGAAGTGGGTGTCCGTGGCTTCGAGGCCAGGGAAGCCACGTGCACGAGCGGCCCAGAGGGCACTCTGAGGGTGGCCATCGGCGGAGGCTTGGGGACTGTGGGGTGGGGTGGGGTGGGCAGGCCCAGCTCTCCTGGATCAGGCCTGCTGGCCTGGCAGTCCGGCTGGAGTTAGCAGGGTCAGGCGCCAGGGAGGTGGGGGCGGTGCACAGCCGGGAGCATGCGCGGGGGCGGCCTTGCCCTGCGCATCGATCAGCCGAAGCCCCGCCCCGGGCTGGCAAGCCCCGCCCCGCGCCTCCCGGCTCCTCCCCCAGGCTGCGGCTCTGGCCTGGGCAGTGCGGTGCGGGGCTGGACTCTGCGTGGCGGCAGCGACGCCGCCCTCAGTACCGGTGGAGACATGGACCCCTCACGAGCCATCCAGCACGAGATCAGCTCCCTCAAAGGTGCGGGCCGGGCACAGCGCCCGAGCCGGGGGGCGCCGACCGGGCAGTGACCTCTGGCTGGGTACATCCCCCTGCAGGGCAGCGGTCAGCGTCCGCTGTCCCAGGGGCACCTTTAGGGTTGGGGAGCTGGAGCCGCGGGAGACCCCAGGCCCATGCCTCGCCAGAGCTCCACCTGGTGCGGGATCTGCCCTGGGCTGGCGGGGGCTGACTCCAGCCGCAACCCTGCAGCCCTGCAGCCCTGCAGCCCTGCAGTGAGTGTCGGGGGGGCGGGGCGGACTGCGGCAGCGGCAGGGGGCGGGGCGGAGGTGGGAGCTGGTCATTGTAGCGGGTCAGCCCCTTCTCTCCTCCCGGACTCTGCCGAATCCCCGCCCCGCCTGCAGCCCTGCTGCCCAGCGTGCGAGGGGACAGGCAGGGCCGTGGGGACCACTGTGTGGAGGCGCCAGGCGGGCTGGCCCCGGGCTAGTCCACACTGCAGCTCTTTGTTCTGGGGTGGGGGGCTGGGGGCTGCCCGAGGCCCCCGACTGGTTGCCTGGAAACCTGGAGGGGCCTGGAGTCGGGGGGAGGGGACCTGCCCTGCCTGCCCGCCCTGGCTCTCCCAGTGCTGAATCAGCAACTTCGGCTGCAGTTCCTGCAGGGTGGGGGCAGGGCAGAGAGGGGTGTTCTCCCAGCCCTGGGACCTGGGGGCGCGCCCCAACGCAGGCGCGGAAGGCGAGGGTCAGGAGGAGGTGTGCAGATGCAGGCGAGGCTGGCCAGAACGTCTTGCTCCAGGTTGCTCCCTGCTCCCCTTCTCATCCCCGAGGGCGCCCAGGCTGTGAGAGGGAGGGGGATTCCTCAGCGTGCCCTGCTCGCTTTCTTGGAGGCCCAGGTTGGTGCCTTCTGCAGGGGATTGCATGGGGAGTGCCGGGGCTGAGTGGGTTGGCCAAAGACCCGTGCACGCCTGTGTAGAAGGAGGAGAGACCTTAGGTCCAAGTGTCTGAGGGGCCTTAGAATGTGGCTTGGAATCATTTTGGGAGGGCGGCATGGGGATTAGGTGGGGGAATCATACCAGAAAGGTGGCGTGGATGTATGGGGTGGACAGGGGCGGGGGGAGCGCAGGAGGTGTGTGCGGGGCTGTGGGGTGCGCATGGGGGGAGCGCGGGAGGGCTGAGGGACATGCCAGGAGAGTAGGCCTTCTGTGGGCACAGGGCTGGGCCGGGCCACTGGCCTAAGTGCTGGCCTGGACCACAGCTGGTGTTGGTTCCCGAAGCCACAGTCTAGTAGCGGGAGGGTCCGCAGGCGCTGCTGGGCTAAGGGGGCGTGGCCGCTGCCCACTCCCGCCCCTGCGGTGTGTCTGCCCTGAGCCGAGTGCCTCACCCTGCCGGAGCCGGGCTCCTGGTGAGGCTGGCCCCCTTCCTGCCTGGCTGGCTGTAGGGGACAGGGGGAGGGACAGCGATGCCGCAGTGAGCTGGCGGGCAGGGCTGTACGAACAGTTGGCTGTGCCTTCAGTGTTTCCACCGCCACCTCCGCCACGAGTTAGCGCGCGCTCGTTTGTGACTGTGTGTGTGTGTGTGTGTGTGTGTGTGTGTGTGTGTGTGTGTGTTGGGGGCGCTGTGTTTGGAGCCGGCTCTGCGGTGCCATGGCAACGGCCCCATAAACCCGCCCCCATGAGCTGCTTGTTGGCCGCCTGCCCTCCGGCGCCTCCCACCGTGGGATCCCCCACCCCCGCCCTATTTATAATCGGTTCCCGGGTTAGCCGTGCTTGGTGGGAATGGGTGTGTCGGCTTGGGGGAAGGGGGAGAGGGCGGATCCGGGTGTGGGTCAGCGTGGGAGAGGGGGTATTGGGTGGAATGGGGCAGGCACAGGATATCCGTGGTTGGAGCCTCAGTTGTGGAGACGTGGGGGTGACTGATGAGTGTGGCTGGGCCAGGCTCCAGGGCCCCCACGTGGAGCCTGCAGCCCCTTCCGCCATCCCGCTGCTGGCTCCCCTTTCACTCGGCCCCTAACCCTCTCCTAGTGTGGTGTGCCTCAGACCGCCCAGGGTCAGGGTGTCTTCGTGTTGGCAGGGGCGGCAGGCAGGGGGTGGCAAGGCCTTGGTGACTTTGATTCCCTGTGGCAGCTGAGATTTTCTGGCCTCCGACAGCTGGCTTGGAGAGTGGTGGAGGCCCCTCTCACAGCCCCCCACCCTCTGCCCTGCTCAGAGTGCTTTGGGCTTGAAGCAGACTGCTTGTTCCTGTGCCACCCTTGATCTGGCCTGGCATCAGAAGTGTTAAATAGGGTGGCCACTGTCTCTGGCCTGGCATTTGGAGGTAGGGGCTCTGTCCCTTTGCCTGTTTGATGGACAGCAGCCAGTGGTGTCTGTCCGTGTGCTAAAAGCAGCTGCCCCTGGTCTTTCCCCTCAGCCCTCTTCCCCCCACGAGACCCCAGCTCTCCTCTCAGACCTCTGCTCCCTGAGACCCCAGCTCTCCCCTCAGCCCTCTGCCCCCAAAGACCCCAGCTCTCTCCTCAGCCCTCTGTCCCCAAAGACCCCAGCTCTCCCCTCAGCCCTCTGCCCCCCTGAGACCCCAGCTCTCCCCTCAGACCTCTGCCCCCCCGAGACCCCAGCTCTCCCCTCAGCCCTCTGCCCCCCGAGACCCCAGCTCTCCCCTTTGACCCTCAGGCCTCAAGTGCCCCCGGGGCTCAGACAGCCCAGCAAACCCCTCTTTAGATCCTTGTGAATCCATGAAGCCCTGAGACCACAATCCTGAGTTGGGTCCCTGGCCTGAGGACCCCTCCTGCCCTCCTTGCTACCCACTTCCCTTCTGCCTGTTCTGCCACGCTCTTTAGATTGTTGGTCTATAGCTACTCCTGTCCACCCTCCCTCTAGGCTTAGGAACCTTGAAGGAAGTGTTTAGAAACTGCTGTAATTTCTGACGTTGGAGCCGTGGGGCCTGGGAGGGGAGGGGGAGTGCTGTGGGGGTGGCCACGACTCCGAGGTACCCCCCACTCTGTGAGGGGCCCCGCTGGCTGTGGGTGGGAGGGGCCGCCCATGCTGCTGAGTCAGAGGGGGCCGGCCTGGGCGTCCTGGAGGGCGGGCGGGCGGGAGTCTCGCGCAGGCCTCGGGCAGGCAGCAGCGCCGGCAGGAATCGCACCGAGCCAGGCGCCACCACAGCCCCGGAGCCCGCGCCCTCGAGCTCAGGGCCGCGGCCTGCCTGCCCAACAGGCCGACCCTTGTCACACTCTGTGCCGAGGGCACCTCGTTGCACCTCTTGTCTGTGCCCCGCCCGCTGCCCTCGCCTCACCGGCTCCGGCAGCCATGGTGGCTGGCATGCTCATGCCACTGGACCAGCTTCGGGCCATTTACGAGGTGCTCTTCCGGGAGGGCGTGATGGTGGCCAAGAAGGACCGGCGGCCCCGCAGCCTGCACCCCCATGTGCCCGGCGTCACCAACCTGCAGGTCATGCGCGCCATGGCCTCCCTGCGGGCCCGGGGCCTGGTGCGGGAGACCTTTGCCTGGCGCCACTTTTACTGGTACCTCACCAACGAGGGCATTGCCCACCTGCGACAGTACCTGCACCTGCCTCCTGAGATCGTGCCTGCCTCTCTGCAGCGTGTGCGCCGCCCTGTCGCCATGGTGATGCCCGCACGCCGCAGCCCCCACGTGCAGGCTGTGCAGGGTCCCCTGGGCTGCCCGCCCAAGCGGGGGCCGCTGCCAGCCCAGGACCCTGCCCGTGAGGAGCGGCGGGTCTACCGCCGGAAGGAGCCTGAGGAGGGGGCACCTGAGGCCCCAGTGCTGCCCGCCACCCCCCCAGGAAACCTGGCGAGGCCTGGCCCAGAACCTGCGCCAGCCACAGGTCAGCTGCATCCTGGCCCCAGCCATGGGGTGGGAACACCTGATGGGCCGGGGTGGGCAGTGCGTGTGCGGGAGCTTTGCTGGAACCAGCAGGTGGCGCTCTCTCTGCCTGAGGGTGCTGGGTGCTCTGGTGGTGGACCCACGTGGCTCCTCCTACTGGCTTGAGAACCTTGGGGTGGGTAGGCCAAGGAGGAGCCAGCGGGCTGCTGCCAGCCCATCCCCAGGCACGCCCTGGGGCTAGGGGTGGGGAGGCTAGGGGTGGGGCTTGTGGCACCTGGACTGGCAGGAGCAGCTGTTAGCACAGCCCTGCCCCACACCAGCTCAGCCCTGTCCCCAGTGCTGCCCTCGTCATACGCCCCCGCTGCCCTTGCTCACCCTGCTCCCGGTCCCAGTGGCCTGTCTGCCCCAAGGCCCTCTCTGCATGAGGCAGGGGTGTGCAGAGGAGGTGCTGGGATAGGACAGGGTATACCCGCTCTCCAGCAGTGTGGTCCAAGCAAACTGCCTGACCTTTCTGAGCCCTGAGTCTGTCCAGTGCTGGTGACACCTGCCTCCGTGGTTTTGTGGCTCTGATGCTGTACTGTGACTGAGTGCTTGGCGGCTTGGGGGTGGTGATGCCCTGGGGGCAGTGGGTTGGGGGGAGAAGAGCAGAACCCAGGTAGGAGCATTGCTGGCAGGCCAGAGGCCAGGGTGTGGCAGGTGCTGTGCCCAGCTGAGGGTCTAGGCAGACCCTTCCCGGTGGGAGCTGGGTTCCAGAGGATGCAACAGGTCCTGTTGTCCCGGGGGTTGCTAGCGACCCCTTGCCATGCCCCTTCTCTGTGGCATCCCTCTGTCCCTAAGCACTTCTGTTGGCAAGACCCAGGTGGGCAGATGACACATGTCCCGTGCAGCCTGAGGCTCATGCATGCACTCTTGGAGCCCGCTGGCCTTGGTGCAGACTCGGCGAGGCCTGGGTCCCCCAGCACAAGGCAGGCTTAGTCCCTGCTTCGCTTTTTGTGTCTCACCACCTGGGGAGGAACTTGTTCTCTAAGGGGCTGGGAAGGGGCCCTGCGGTGAGGTTAGCAGGGTGGGCAGGAGTTTGCCAGGTGAATGGAGGCCGGGGAGGTCATCTCCCAAGGTGCTGAGCAGGAGCCCCAGTTCTGGCCTGGTCTGGATTGGATCTGAGAAGGCCACGCCATGGGAGCCCATCTTGGGGTAGAGAGGCGGCCTCCGGGCTCTTGCTGTGGCCTTGAGCAAGTCGTGTGGCCTCCCAAGCTCCTGTTAAGGGGGTGATGGTGTCTCCCACAAGGAGACAGAGTGCTTGGCTGGGCGCTTGGTCAGCACTGACTAACGTCCAGTGGCGAGGTCCCGGCCCAGGGGGCCTTCTACCCTGCCTTCCCCTTGCTGGTGCCCCTGCCCACCCTCAGTGGTTTGGCAGACCAGTCTTCTCCGCCCCCTTGGGTCATGGGCGTGGTGAGTGCCAGCCTCTCCCTCCTTTTCTCCCCTTCCTTCCTTGTCTGTGGCCAGGCTGGGTGGCTGGGTGGGCAGTTGGCAGCAGGGCCAGGAGGGAGACTGGGTGTGGCTGCAGTGGCAGAGCAGAGGGCGCCCCCAGCCCTGACGGTGACTCAGTCTTCCCTTCCCAGCTGCAGCGGTGGCAGCTCAGAGTTTCCAACAGGAAATGAGCTCCAGCTCCCGCCTGAGTCAGGGCCTTCGGGTGTGGGCTCCCCTCCTTCCGCTCATCCCTCAGGGCTGAGCGCGGGACCCAAGGGCTACTCTCACTCCAGGAGGATGCCCAGGGCGCCTTGGGTGCCGGGTGTGGTGTGGGGCTGTGTCGTTGTCTGCAGGGATTGTGATGGCTCCACACTCAGGCTGGGGCTAGAACCGTCGACTTCTCAGTTTTAAAAATTATCAAGTAATGAACCACAGATCCCTTCCTTCCCCACAACGTCGCCCCTCTCCAGTCAGTTGGCAGAAGGGCGAGGTCAGGAGCCTGTGGGGCCAACTGCACTGGTCACCAGAATGGCCTTGGTCAAATGGGCTGCCCCTGTCCGTCCAGCGCTGGCTGGGGAGCTGTGGATGCTGCAGGGCAGTCAGGTGTCCCTGCTGTACCTTGGTCCCCACCCGTGAAGCCCCACTCCGTCCCTGTGCCCTGGTGGTCTGTTCGTTCATGTGGGAAGGCGTCTACCTGCCTGTTCAGCCACATACTGGCCTGACCTTGACCGAGCCCCTGGCCTGGAGAGCGCCTAGCATCCGGGGGTGAACTGGATGAGGAGCGAGTGATGGGGAAGCAGCTTTAGGAGCAGTCAGGGAGGGCCCCTCTGAGGAGGTGCCTTGAGCTGAGCCATGAGCTATGAGGAGGTCTCTGCTCCACCAAGAGCAGCCCAGCAGAGGCAGGGACAGAGGGAGGCCTGGTGGGGGGAGGGCGAGGATGCGGGAAGGCCCGTGGCTGTGGCAAGGAGTTTGGGTTTACTTTGTGTGGTGGAAAGCTGGTAGAACGGGTTTTACATATGAATTTCATTTATGTTCATTATTAGTGCTTTGCCGGGCTCAAAATTCAGAACGAACTGAAACATTTAGTGAGAGAAAGTACCACCTGAACGCTCTCAGCACGTCTGCTTCAGAGGCATTTTATCCATCATAAGCAAGTGGCCCTCGAGGACATTGCTTCTCTCCACCCTGCTGTGCACCACGCCTCCCTCGTGGCACTTGCCCCAGGGGGGACAGAGGGGACTTGGAGGCAGCACATATAGCTGCCCTGCTCTTTTTCATGGCCGCATAGCACCCTGCATGGGACCTGTGGGTCCAGGCGTTTTGCAACACTCGCTAGCTTTGAGTCTGGGTCGTGTGTTTGAGGGGCTATCTCTAGGAGGACTCTGGTAGGTCTTTTAAGCGGGGTTATGGCAGGATTAGATTGCCTTTTCCCAGGGCCTGTGGTGGCCGTGTGAGACAATGTGTAGACGAGTGACAGAGAGGCAGAGACACAGTTAGGAGATGTCACGTTAGCCCAGGCTGGAGGCCATGGTGGCTGGGATGGAGCTGGTTGTGGGGGATGTGGGCGGAGGAAGGGGCTGGCTGTGGGGATTAAGGAAATGAGGGTGTTGAGGAGCGATGGGGAATGCAGGACTGGTGGGGCCTGTGGGCTGGGCTGGACCGGGCAGGCACAGTAGGGAAGACTGGTGGGCCCTGTGGCTATGCCTGAGGGCTCAGGGATTTCGGGCAGGCTGGTCCACTGCACCCCTCTGAGCTGGTCTGACCCGTTGGCCCACTGGGCTTCGGCTCTGCTGGGCTCGCTGACTCAGGGGTGGCCATGAGGAGGAGCCACGGCTCCTAGAGCTGGGTGGGGAGGCCGGGGCATGAGCGAGCCCTTCCTCTGCCTCCCACCGCTTCTCTCCTTCCTGCCTTCCCCTCCCTTCCCCTCTGCCGGCTCTTGGAGCGGCCTGGCCCGTGCTCCGCGGCCATGGACAGGTACAGCATGGAGGAGCTGATTCAGCTGGTCCAAGGTAGGGCAGGGCCTGGGTTGAGGGGCTCTGGGCATGCGGGAGGGAGGGACTATGCCTCTGGCTGGGCTGGGCTCTCCCAGGCAGCCTGTGGCTGGGGCCCTGGTAGAGCTGAGGCTGCCTGCCTTCCCCTGGGAGTTAGAACTCTGGGATGCAGGGATGAGCACGGCTCCCTCAGAGCTGCCCAGGGCTGTGTCTGGTGTGGGAAGGAGGCATCTGGAAGTGGCAGGCCCCTGTCCCAGGCCTCTGTGGGGTGTGGGCTGCCCACTGCCCTTGAGGGGCACTCTCGCCTCCAGGAGCCATGCCTCCCCCTGGCTCCCCTAGGCTTCCCCCAGCCCCGACCGCCGCTAGAGCTGGCCACTGCAGGCCAGTCTCCTTCAGAAGGGAGTTTCTGCGAGGCTGGCGAGCAGGAGGCTTGGGTGGCCCTGCTGGGCCCGGCCCTCCACCCCTCTCCTCATTGCCCCTCGTCTCCCCACGTGGACCAGGGTGTCCCTGCCCTGATGTTCAGAGGCCAAGTGTGGTTTGCTGTGCTTTGCTGCAGGCTGACCACGCTTGCCAGAGAGACCACCTGTGCTCAAATCACAGCCTTGTGTGATGTGGGGAAGCTCCTCACCCTCTCTGTGCCTCGTGTGACAATAGCCTAGGACTTCACAGCGTTCTCTGAGGGTTAAATAGGATGGTGCTGGACACACAGGAAGTGCTAGAGAATGGGATACAAATCCTTACATTTAGTCCTCAACCCTCTGCTGCCGGGGCCTGAGAGGGTCCAGGCTTCTGGGAGGAGAGGGTCAGGATTGTGACCTCCCACGTCCTGTTTCCTGGGGGCACTGAGGTCCAGGGCAGCCCAGGATGTGGCGTGGGCCTGTCTGCTGACGGGGCTTCTGGCCCCAGGACTTCCGCAGACCAGAGGCTGCTGGGGTTCTGGGGTGGGGCCAGGGCAGGCTCCAAGAGTGGCCTGGGGGCAGGGAGGCACAGCCCCTGTGCTGGGGGCCTGGTGTTCACGTGGCCCAGCCCAATTTTGGGCCACCTGGGTCTCTGGCAGGTGGTATGACCTTGGGGAGGCTGTCCCATCCCTTGGGGCCAGGTGTTGTGTTGAGGGGCCCTCTGGGAGAAGAGAGCAGTGCCCTCTTGCCCGTGTGGCCTTTCCCTAGTGCACCCCCATCGCTGTCTACACCCCTTGGGATAGGAACCCCTGAGCTGAGCTCCGTGTGCCAGTGCTAGGCCTTGTTCCGAGGAGGCTTCTTATTATTAGAATCACCGGTGGGAACCTGGGGGTGGGGTGGGTGTCGGGTGGCGCCTCCCAGCCAGACTGGACTCCAGCGAAGGCCGTGGGCCCGGGTGCCCTCGCTCTGCACGTCATGTTCTAAGTCTGGACAAATGACGGGCCTTGCTTGCCCTCCTTGGATATTTATATCCCCCCGGGCCCCCTGCCCGCCCCTCCCCTCCCCCATGGACACAGGCACTGCTGCTGACAGCAGCACGGCCGTGCCCTCCTCCCACCGCGCCACCGCCACTGCCGGGCTTGCTGCCGCCTCCGAGGGGCCTGTGACCCTCCCCACACCCTGCACCCACTCCCTGTCTGCCCTGTGGGCTCCTGCCACTGTCCTCAATGAAGATCGTGCCGGGTAGGTGGGATAGCCTTTGAAAGCCTTGTGAGAGCCCAGCTGGGGCCAGGGCAGAGGGGCAGGGGCCGGGGACTGGAGGGCAACGGGTTCTGTCCTTATTTCCCTGGGCACGGCCTGCTTCCCAGGCAATCACTCCGGCCCCTCCCTCTGACACTGTCCACTGTCTCACATGGGGGGATGTTGGGAGTCCGGGGGGGTGCTTGTCTTTGAGTGTGGTTGGGTCAGCTGTAAGCCTGGGGGGCCAGTGAGGGCTGGGGTGCTGGCATGCATCCCCCTCGGCGCCTGGCAGCTGTCACCAGAGGGCACCCTTGGAGGCAGAATGGGGTGCTCTGGCACCTTGGTCACCCTTCTTGGTGGGGGCAGCGGGAGTGGGGGAGGACTCATGCTGAGGCCACCCAGCTGTGCTGGGGGTGCTGCGCTTGGCCCCAAGTTGCAGCAGGCCCCTCCTCCTGGCGGGTGTGGCTGTGGGTAAGCAGGGGTTAAGGCTCCAGCTAACCTTGAGCGTGATAGCTCTGCGTAGGGACAGCTGAGCTGGGCGCCTGCGGGAGGCGGGAGGGGAGCGCCGAGTGGCTGAGTGGCCAGGAGGGAGGAGGGAGAGGAGGCAGGCAGGAGCACAGTTGGTGCATAGGACAGGACTAGTCCAGGGCGCCAGGCAGATAGTGCGGTAGGGCGGTCCCCGAAGGCGGGGCGGTCCCTGGCCCCAGGGTGCCCCCCCGCGCCTGCCCTCCACGCAGGGAAGGGAGGGGGCTGCCAGGCCTCACGCTGCCGGTTCTGAGGGGAGGAAGGGCGGCTCTGCCTGCTCTGCCCACAGCCGTGTGGCCCCAGAGCCATGGAGCCCTCGGGCAACCTGTTTCCCTCTCTGGTGGTCGTGGGCCATGTCGTCACCCTAGCTGTGGTGTGGCACTGGCGCAGGGGGCGCCAGCGGGCTCAGGACGAGCAAGGTAAGCGCCTGGGCAGCTGTCGCCAGCCGCAGCCCCTGCCAAGGGGTTGGGGGCGGGGCGAGGGAGGGGCTGCCTGTCTCCCGCCTGCATTTCCCTGAGCCCTCCCCTTTGTGTCCCGGAGCTAAGCACCAGCACGTGATGGGAAAGCAGCAGCGCCCCCCCTGCCTTCCACCCTGCATTGAAGACCCAGCCTGCTTCCCTGGGGTGGGGCCGGGGCGCCGTGGCTCCGTCAGCCTGGAGCATGGGCAGAGCCAGGGCATCCCCTCTGAAAGGGAGGCCCCTCCCCAGTTGCCAGGGACAGGGTGAGCACAGGTGACTGTCAACACAGAAACTGCAGCTGGCAGGTGCAAGGCGGGTGTCCTGGGGCGGGTGTCCTGGGGCAGGTCTTGGGAGAGCTCTCGACCTCCACTGAGGTGGGCTGGGCCTGGGCAGAGCCTCCCGCCCACAGTGAGAGGTGAGGCAGGTGCCTGAGCGCCCTCTGCCAGGGCCCAGGACTGCACAGGGCGTGCAGCCAGGCCCGCTCTGCCCTCCCCTGTTCAAAGTCACTGCTCTGGGCTACAGCCGGGGCGGCAACCATGCCCAGCACAGGACCGGGTAGGGCCTGCCTCCGCTCTAGTGAATGGAGCCGGGTGGTGCCGCGGAGACTGGGCTTCTGGCCAGAGGGACTAACCAGGACATGGAGGTTGTGCTCAGGTCTGTGCCCGTGCAGGGCTCGCCTGTGGTGGGGGTGGCCAGGGCTGCCCCGGCAGGCCTGCTTCATCTTAGCCTGTGTGCCAGACCCACTGGACCTGAGGTCTGAGTTAGGATGAGGCTTTTAGGCGTGGCGTTGGGGGCTGGGGAGCGACTGGTGACTCAGCTGCAGGGACGTTCAATAAAATGCATAAGCCAGGGCTTCCCCCTCTGGATTTGGGCCCTCCCTCCCTCGCCCCACTTTTGTCCCCTGTCCCGACGTGGGGAAGGGGCTCCCCTTCAGCCATTGTCCTGGCCTGCTCCCCGCCCCTACTGCCCTGCGGTGCCCCTCCGTGCGTCTGTTCTCAGCCGGCTGCTCCCGCCCCCACGCCCTCGCCGCAGCGTCTCCCGCGCATCCTGCCGGGAGCGGCCTCCTGGTGCACGTCAATCTAGGGGAGTTTCCCGGCGCCCGGGCGTCCCCCGGGGCTCCCCTCTGCGCGAGCCTGGGCACCCGCGAGTTCCCAGGCCCCTTTCTCCTCGCGGGCAGCCTACCCCTGCCCTAGTCCCTCCCGAGCGGGGTCTTCTCCCTCCAAGTAGGGGCGTGGCTTCCTGGCCCGCGCTGGGCGGGGCGCCCCGCCAGGGGCAGGTTCTCCGGGTCTGGGCCGCGCGCCCGCCGCCGGCGTCGGGGGAGGGTGGGGAGCGCAGCGCCGGCGGCCTCGCAGCGTGGGCTGGAAAGCAGAGGCAGGGCGCGTCCTGCTTGCTGTCCTCAGTGGGCGACCCGGGGCGGCCAGGCTCATGGCTGCGGCCGGCACATGGGGGGCGGGAGGTGCCTTCGCCGCAAAGGAGGAGGTTGTGCTGGAACGGCCGT